>NC_136895.1:13800301-14240301 GCF_949152265.1 Phoxinus phoxinus | reverse complement strand
CAGGACAGGGTGGGCCGAACTCTGCCAGACGCCCGACACAGCAATGTGTGTGATGACTCTGCACTTCATACATTGACTGAGAAGACTCAGATTATGACATTAAAGATGGAATTATGGGGGACAAAAACCAAATGCTGCACAAGTAGCACTGGGAAGTTAGTGGAGGCTTGAGGTGTCTAGGGGTTTAAGCAAGGACACAGTGTACATAATTGTAGCACGGTAGCACACTCCTTTCCCTCAGAGAGAAGGTAAAACCAGGTAAGACTGACGCCATCCCGCCGCATGCGCCAAATATACTGTCAAACCGGGACAGGAACATGAAATGTGGAGCGTTAAAACGTGAATCAGCAAAGATTTTGCTCTTACATCAGCCTGGCAGAACGTCCACATCGGGATGTTGCACGCCGCAGGACAGTGATTCAGCAAAGTCAGAAGTACCCTCAGCAACATGTTACGAAACACGACAACACGGCTGATGATATCCGTCACGTCCTGTGAACTCAGGTCAACTTTGCCAACACTTACAGGAGAACCTGAGGCAGCTTTTATATCAAATCTGAACAGACTAACATATCCATGTGGTTTAAAATACCTACATATAGTAATTTGATTGATTGACTGAATAATGTTAGTCTGACAATATGTTTGAATATTTATGAATGATATATATTTAGTGTTTTAATATTTTAATGATAGGTTGTAAAAATGTTACTTTAATTAATTTGCTCAAATTTTAAACAGTCTTTTAAACGGTCTATTTCAATGAATCAGTTTACAGTCAAAATCTTGATTCAACAAATTCATTACATAATTATTCTCAAAAAAGTCTGAGGTGCTGACATGATATTTTTACTGCGTTATAATGTTTTTGTATATATATATATATATATATATATGTATGTGTGTGTGTGTGTGTGTGTGTATTGTGTTGTTATTATAAATATATATATATGGTGTATTGTTTATATTGGTACATATAAATTCAACATTAATATTAATTCAATGTAAAAATTAAAAATATATATATTAATATTATTTGTTTAAATTAATTTAGCGAAAAACATCCAGGGCAGATAACTTTGCCCATTAAACAAGATATATGGCGAAAAATACTGAGATATTAATTAGTTTTAGCTCTAAATGTTGGTATGATAACATTAATGAAAACAAATATTTAGGTAATGAGTATTCACAAATCATTTGCATTCCTTTTATGTTCAATATTGTGAAGCAACATTGTATTTAAGTAATTCAACCTTGTATTGTACAGTACCGTATTCAAGTGCATCAGAATACATGAATTTTAGAATAATCTGTACAAGCATTTGAGTTTTGAGGCATAACAAAAAAGATTTCATTGGCATGTTGGCAGAACGTTGTTCTAAGAAGGTTTCGGAGATGTACAAGTGTTCACTGCTCATTATGACAAAAATCCATCTCTAGCACTTTTTGTATCTTCCTCCTACAGATGAAAGTGGCATGAATCATCGCTGGTTTTCAGCTAGAACAGGAAGTGCACACTTACCTTTGGATTCTCAACAGGCTCTGCGTTCTGCGCCTCCATCCTCCTTTGCTCCTGACTTACGATTTCCTTCAAGTATTCGTTCACCTTGAAAATGAGCAAAACAAAGTTTTTGAGCTTAGTCTATATACAAGTCACTAATTTTTTTCAAAAAAACACAACGGAAAATAAATTATTGTTAAATTATTTAAATATTAACTTAAAATCTCAATTCAAGTAAATATGTATGTGTATTATAATGGTGTTCAGCTGACAAAAAAAAGTTTAGGAATCCCTATATTATATTATATTATTAATGATATCATTAAAATGTAAACAATAATTTGGGGTAAATTGGTGTAATTGTGACATGGGTGTAATTGGTTAATGACTCTCTGTGGTCATTAAAAATCCCATGGCATTTCTCGTAAAGAGTAGGGGTGTAACCCCGGTGTCCTGGCCACATTCCACCCATTGGCCCTTACCGATCATAATTGTATTATTAAATGGAGATATTTTTGTAGATTTGTTGTATATATTCAAATGTTGTATTGTTTATGGCAACATAAATCAACAATAAGAACAACAACAACAGGAAGATACATTTCCCTAAAGTCTCTCATGGTTTGCATGGTCTGTTTAGCATGTGTGTGTACATTTGAGGTAATGTCTTGATTTAGGCTGCCTGTACAGCTGGCCTGCAAGGGAATGTAAACACAAGCCGTCCCGTCACCAACACCCAAAGATGCCCTCAGAAATGATACGTGCCAATGAGGAAATATTCAGTGTGCCAGTATTCAAATGCAACAATAATCTGACTGTGTTAAAGGAACACGCTGACTTTTTGGGACTTTAGCTTATCCACCGTATCCCCCAGAGTTAGATAAGTCCATACATACCCTTTTCATCTCCGTGCGTGCCGTAACTCTGTCTGACGCACCCACCGCTAGCCTAGCTTAGCACAAAGACTGGAGGTAAACGGCTCCAGCTAGCATACTGCTCCCAATAAGTGACAAAATAACGCCAACATTTTTCTATTTACATGTGGTGATTTGTATAGTCACAGCGTGTACAAATAACAGTCACATGAGACACAGCCATCTTCTAACCGTATACTGAACTACTTCTGCGGAGTGATTTGCTCGCAGCACCAGAGAAGCCCCGTGGTGAGGAGCAGAGAGTTCGCTCAGAGTGTTGTGCTAATCACTCCGCCCAAGTAGCAGTGCTTCGCCTTCTGAGAATATAGTTCCCAGTATGTATACGGTTAGAAGATGGTTGTGTCTCATGTGACTGTTATTTGTACAAGCCATGACTATACAAATCACAACATTACATGTAAATAGGAAAATGTTGCCGTTATTTTGTCACTTATTGGGAGCAGTATGCTAGCTGGAGCCATTTACCTCCAGTCTTTGTGCTAAGCTAGGCTAGCGGTGGGTGCGTCAGACAGAGTTACGGCACGCACGGAGATGACACGGAGATGAAAAGGGTATGTATGGACTTATCTAACTCTGGGGGATACGGTGAAGAAGCTAAAGTCCCAAAAAGTCAGCGTGTTCCTTTAAAGGTTTGTTTAAGATGATGATCAGGCACAGTTATAGATAAGTTTAGGAGATTAAGACCTTATTCATCCAGCTGGTGACCGCATCCTCTGTGTCATAGGGCACATCTTCGTCTGGGTAGTCAGTGGAGTATTGCTGCATGCACGCCATCACCTTCTCCACGCTCACCGTCTCCACTGTGTATGCCATCATCAGCGTGTCGATCATGGCCAGGTGGGCGCTCTGTGAACGAAAATCAATAAAAGATTGTTAAAAACTGTTCAATTGCTGACACAGGCCTATTCTCCCGAATATACATACTGACAATTGTCCCTCTCTCAGTTGGCAGCTAGTCATTCCTCTCTGGAGTGTGTTGCCCTGGAAACGGCAGCATCCGTCCCCTGTTGCTCGACCCAATTAGAGATAATCTTCCCTGAGATAGGACAGTCGCTCCTGCTCTTTCTTGGGGGCCCATCCTCTCTCAACATTATTAATATAATATCCTGTACATGACGAGTGAAAATGACAGGTGTGACCTCCATTGAAAGATTCGAAAGAATTGAATGATTCCTTAGTGGTATTTAATGAGCAATCTGTATGGTTTGATTCACATTAGAGACATTGGTTTTGGGAAGCGGTCTTACACTGAGTTGTACGTTTTTAATTCGCTTAAATGAACCAACACAAAAGAGTCATTCGATCTTGATTGAAACTAAACTTGTTGTGCTGTAGGGTTTATGATTCACTTTAAGGTACCAGCTCATAAAGGTGCGTCACATTAACAACATTTCGGCAACATTTTGTGACAAAAAAGGTCCATTTTCTATTGATAGTGATGTATAAAGCACAGCTCACAAAGAAGTCACTTTCAAACCAAGCAGCTTCCTGTCGGTCAGCGCAGCAAATCCATGTGAAGCAACTTCAACCCAACTGGAAATCTGCATGGAGCATGGATTTTTGTGTGTGTGAGGAAACTGTCATGATTCCAGTTCTGTGTTCCACTTGTCTTGTGTGCTTTTGTCATTTCCTGTCTTGTGCTAAGTTTTGTAGTCCTATGTAGTTTTTAATGTTGATTCTTCTCCCCAGGTGTATCTTGTTTCCTCATTATCTAGTTAAGCTTGTTTGCCCCTGTGTATTTATAGCCCTTGTGTTTCACTTGTTACTTTGTCAGTTGTTGTACATGTATGGTTGCTTCTAGTTTGGGCCTTCTCGTGGTTTTGTTTCTTTGTCCCTCGTGTTCTTTATTATTTGTTCTATGTGTGTTCCAGGCCTTCGCCCTGCTTTCTCCAGCATATTACAGAAACAATGGTTAATGTGAGTGACCACACCTTACGAGTCATTCATTCAGGAATTGTGCTACACTGGTGGTGGTGTATGTTTTTGATTCAGTAAAATGAACTGGTTCATAAGAGTCATTCATTCAGGAATTGGGCTACACTGGTGTCGGTGTAGGTTTTTGATTCAGTAAAATGAACTGGTTCATAAGAGTAATTCATTCAGGAATTGTGCTACACTGGTGGTGGTGTATGTTTTTGATTCAGTAAAATGAACTGGTTCATAAGAGTCATTCATTCAGGAATTGTGCTACACTGGTGGTGGTGTATGTTTTTGATTCAGTAAAATGAACTGGTTCATAAGAGTCATTCATTCAGGAATTGGGCTACATTGGTGTCGGTGTAGGTTTTTGATTCAGTAAAATTAACTGGTTCATAAAAAATATTTTCTTGGTAATTGGACATACTCTATTTAGTGCTGTAGATTTAGTCCTCATCAGCAGAAGAATGCACTTGCGAGAACCAGTAACAAAGACGGTAAGTGTGTTTACTCACAGTGTCTAATAACACTATCGACATTGTCCTCAATTTATCCATTTTAAATAAACAAGCAAAACAACGGATCATCTCCATCACGGTCACCATGTCCTCTGGGTACAAGCAAATGAAAAATGAACCCCCCCCCCATCTCGACCACAAATTAAAATGTGGCCGTCTGATTAAAAGCCTTGTGTTCACAGAGAGACGAGACACTCTAGGAGGATATTGATTTTGTTTCAGTGAAAATAACCCTCAGTGAAAGGACTGCTGGGTAAACACTACACAGTGAATCAGAAAACATCGCAAGAAGAGTTGAGCCCATCTAATAAACAGTGATCACATGACTGTCTTTCCAGCTGACTGACTGAATTATGTTTTTAAAGCAATCAAACATCATTGTGATGCTAAGTGTTCCTTAATGCCTGATACAAGGCTATTTTTTATTTAATTGTCATTATTTTATATTAAATTATCTTTGACATTGTTATTTATTTAACACAAAAAGCTAAAAAATAATAATATATATATGTATATATATATATTTGTGTGTGTGTGTACTGTATATATATAATTCACAGCACATTTATCATTAAGTAATTTACAGCATATTTATCATTGTATATGCGGAATACTTCAAATGCAGATGTTCTACATTTCTAAGCGCTGCTCTTTCTGCTGCCTGGGAAACGTTCTGGGCTTCCTCTGTAAATGTGAGCGCTCGTTCAGCTGAACAGGTAGTTCAGAATGCCACAGCGCAGCTTTTCTGTCACATCAGATGAGTATGAATGCGGTTAGATGGAAAGATTCACTCTGACGGACCCCAGTGACACTGAGTTATGCTGTTCAGTCAGCGATTTTTCTCACTTGAGTGGGTCTGATTTCCTCTCCGCATGAGCTGTGACACTCCCACGTCTCGTCGCAGGAAAAAACAGAAGACGGTCTGTTGCATAAGAGCTGGGCTTCTCGTTTAAGCGGATTACACTTAGAAATCCTTTTACTGATTAAACATTTTGCAGTTTGAATGATTATTAATGGTCAGAGTGTGTATAATGATTTTATCTTCTAGCTTGAGAAAAAGTCTATTCATAATAGCTTCAAAACAGAGATCAATAGCTCAATGGTTTATTAATTTTTGGGCTTTTTTTATGATGACAGCAAGATGTTGCAGGTTGGATTTGAACCTGTGTTTCTTATGTGAGCACCAAACATGCCCGAAGTCAAATTTACCCATGACATGTTTTCTTCTGTACTAATAACTTCCTACAAAAAGTATTTTCAAATCATGCATTTATAATCATGTTCCCGTTGAAGATCTAAAACAAACACAGCCCACAAATAGAAAATTAGGCTGTTATATAATGCAAAACCCATGTGTCCTCAAAAGCAAATTTTCATATTTATCTGTCCTTGTAGAAAGCAGAAACTGTCCTGTAATGAATTTCTCATAAAGCACTGCCCCTTGTTACTCCCAGCAGTCACTGCTCTGCACGGCATCACGAATGCACACATAAATACCAACATCTGGGTAGGGCTGCATGATTGATGGAAATGAAACCAACATCGTGATCCAATTAATAAAACTCAAGGCAACCATTTAATTAGAAAAACACACACACACACACGCACAAATTTCGAAGGGATGCACCGACATGAAAATTTTGTCTGATACCGATAATTCTTTATATTAGAAAGTTGATAACATATATATTGGCCGATAAATCTAAATCCTATAAACGTTTTTATTACAATTTTATGTAGCCTATATTACAGACTTAATGATAACGATAACATTAAAACTGATCATATATCGGTCGATACCAATATGGTGGCTGATATATCATGCATCCCTAATAATTCTAAATCTAATTGTTATTTTATAGCCATAATTATATATAATCACATTTTAACCAAATTGTGCAGCCCTACAAACAATCACAGCAAACCTGAAGCTTAGAAAAAAAAAAAAAAAAAAAAAATGCAACTGCAATCACAATAAAAAAAATAACTTAAATAAAATGTTTCTACAAATTGTGTAGCCCTACATCTAGGTGAGAAAATGACAATAATTTTTTTTTGGTGAAATAATGCATTAACTATTTGTTTGCTTCAGAATTGTGGGTAATTAAGAAAAACTATTAAATATGTCATAGACTACCGGTATATACACTGATATGCCATACACTACATACACTGATTAACACATACACATACACTACATATACTGATTAAGTGTCAGGCGCCTTATTTTTGGGAATAATATAAAAATATTTTAAAATGCTATATTTTACTAGCAAAATATTAGCTTTAATATTCTGAATAAACCAATCTTTGGCCTATAATGCTGAAGATAATAGAAAAATTAAATCTACATTTTCTTTAAGATATAAAAAAAAATATATCATTAAATTTAAAGTCGTACATAATAAAATAATTCCTTTCCAACAGTCAATTCAAGGAAACTAACTTGTCCTGTCCTAAATTTAAGGCTGGACAATGCTGATGAGACATACCATTCGTGGCCATTAAAAAACAGCCCTGAAACGTTAGAAACGGCTCTTTGTAAACAGGCTTTTGTTGGAGTCGGGCTGAAAACATGCTCCTCTGGGGCTCCCTCACCACTCCAAGACAGCCAGAGAACTAAATCAAAGGGACAAAACCACATTTCTTCCTTTCGAGTGGACCTATTGGTGAAACACCTGCCTAGACGCTCTCATTTGAGCGAAAACAAAAAGCACATCAAATTTTGTAAGCATTTAATATTTAAGATAAGAGAAAGTGATTTCCTGTCATGTCGAGGTATATTTGATCTGCTGAGTCTGATTTTTGAAGAGAAAAACATCATAGCAGCCAGCCAAGAAAGACATGAGCAAAGCAAAAGGCCTGAATAATGCTGATATAGCTTTGTGCAACCTTGCTTTTTAATCCTCAATTGAAGATTACTTTTACCTTGGCTTTTTGGACTTAAATTGCACTTTGCACTAATGGATCCACCTTGCCTCCCCGCCTTTACATGGCATTGCTATGGCAACAGAGCATGTGTGAACATTCAAACTGACCGTGACTGTTTGTGACGATGCAGCGCCGCTAGGATTTGATTGTCAAGTTTGTCTGGCTGTTGAATGAGGATTAATATGGGAATATCGACAAAAAGGAGTTGAAGAACTCTGGATGAGTTATATGAGAATAAACTGGAAGTATTGAAAAGTATAGTGCCATGACTTCACAGTTAGTTAGAATTTAAGAAGAATTTCAAAAAGCTGAAAAGCAGAAAATACCCAATCACCATGCGTGCCCTGGGAGCCTTTGGTAAAAAGTAAAAGAATAGTTCACCCAAAAATGTAAATTAGGCATCATTTACTAGGGACGCTCCATTCGATCGGCCACAGACCGGTCCGGAATCAGCCGATAATCACATTCTATGACTAAATTTGTCCGATGTCACGAACCAATCGCAATTTAATGATGTAAAACCGTAAAAATTCGACACCAACGTGCACGCAAACAATATACGATGAGGCAATTGCGCCTCATTCGTCTTTGTAACTTTGTGAAAACATTTATAAACCATAGTATATCACACGTCTTTATTTAGAACAGGTTGTCTCAATTCAAACAAGCCCACACACAACATAACATGATATTTCATATAAAGCTTGAATGATCGGGATCTGTATCAGCGGATCATGATGAATCAAGAAATCGGTAGTCGTATCGACTGTTCAAAACCTTATCGGAACATCCCTATTATTTACTCACCATCAAGCATCCATATGTAATATTTAAAATGACAGAAGAATTAAATGAACATTTCCCCAGTAAATCAGAATAATCTTTTGAAGAAATTCCCTTAATTATAGGAAAAATCAGAAAAAACAGGAAATACCCAATCACCATGTGCGCCCTGGGAGCCTGCAACATATAGTAGCGATTACCACACAAAATACTCGAATCAAATGTAAATACTTACAAGAACCTAATAACAAAAAGTACTGCCTTCATTCATGATCAACAAGCACTGATGCGGAGAGACATGAAGTAGGTCAAGTGTGCATACAGCGCTGGTTTGTGAATTATGCAGAAATCTACGTCTCAAACGCAATGCCTTTAGTTTGGGTTCATGCATGTATGTAAACTACATATAAAATATGTTATTGGACAGCTCAAATTCAGATGGCTGGACTTCAGATAAAAGTACGGTAACTAAAGGACTCAAAAGGTAGTCGCTGCATCGATGTTCATTTTTTGTATAACGGCCGAGCATATTTCCTCAGAAAAAAAAAGTTCTCAGTGCTGTCACATCATCAGTTGCCTACTGTGCATGTAAGTAAATAACATCCATCGCTGAGGAGCCCACAGCACTAAATGTGACTCTCTCTCATTGTCTGCCAGGGCCAGATATAGCATCATGTCATTAAGAGGCTGGATTCTTGCATGTCGGGTGTTATAATTTACACTTGTCAAAACATTCATTAGTCTTAATTAAGCACAATTCATTCTCAGAGTAACGATGCAGGTGAGCAGTTTGTACCAACATGAAAATACAGTCTCATTACACAACAACATCATATATGATGAGGATATGGGTTCGTTAACAGAGAAAGTGTGATTACATTCTTTTACAATATATATTAAATATTCATTAAAAATATATAGTATTTTCTTTTAAGTAAATATAAAATTAACATTTATTTTTAAAATGCATGCATATGCTATATACACTACAGAACATTATATATATATTGTATATATACAGTGCTATGCATAAGTTTAGACACCCATGCTAAAGTTGCCTAAAAAGAGGAATAAAAAATCATCTTTTGGAAATTTATCTTCATGCCTTAATTTAAAAAATGAGGAAAAATCCAACCTTTAAGGACACCAATTTTCTTTGAGAATGAATAATGTATCGTTAAAAAATAAATGTTCTTCCTTAAAATACAGGGTGCATAAGTTTGGACACCCCTATGTTAAATTCCCATAGAGGCAGGCAGATTTTTATTTTTAAAGGCCAGTTACTTCATGGATCCAGGATACTCTGCATCCTGATAAAGTTCCCTTGGCCTTTGGGGTTAAAATAGCCCCACATCATCACACACCCTTCACCATACCTGGAGATTGACATGGGGTACTTTCCATAAGATCATCTTTCAATGCAAATCAAACCAGCTGTTAGGCTAACTGAAATAAAACCATGCCAATCTCCAGGTATGGTGAAGGGTGTGTGATGATGTGGGGCTATTTTAATCCCAAAGGCCAAGGGAACTTTATCAGGATGCAGAGTATCCTGGATCCATGAAGTAACTGGCCTTTAAAAATAAAAATCTGCCTGCCTCTATGGGAATTTAACATAGGGGTGTCCAAACTTATGCACCCTGTATTTTAAGGAAGAACATTTATTTTTTAACGATACATTATTCATTCTCAAAGAAAATTGGTGTCCTTAAAGGTTGGATTTTTCCTCATTTTTTAAATTAAGGCATTAA
This sequence comes from Phoxinus phoxinus, assembly GCF_949152265.1. NCBI lineage: Eukaryota > Metazoa > Chordata > Actinopteri > Cypriniformes > Leuciscidae > Phoxinus > Phoxinus phoxinus. Next base: position 14,229,962 of record NC_136895.1, on the reverse strand, counting down.
GATAAATTTCCAAAAGATCATTTTTTATTCCTCTTTTTAGGCAACTTTAGCATGGGTGTCTAAACTTATGCATAGCACTGTATATATATATGAATAAAATACATATATTATTTTTATTCATAAAATATCAATTAAAAATATAATTAAATAAAACAATGCTTTTTCATGTTTCATAATACTTTTTCATATTTCACAATGTCAGACATATATATTTATTTTAAATAATATAATATTGCATATAATTAATATAATTGTATATATTAGAGAATAAATATATGCATATACTTTATTGTATATCTTTAATATAACTTATAATATTGTACATAAAATAAATATACAATAAAAAATGCATATATTTAAAAAATATTTTAATATATTATAATAAAAATCGGCATGTTGTATCAGATCTATGCGCGCTGTAAAATTACATGAAGCCCTGAACACAATGACTATTATGACATTTTTTCTCTCACTGTGGCGTGACTATGTGGGTGAGAGTGTGAGCTGCATATGTGTGCGTATGCATGTATTTTCGAGCGAGTCTATAATGTAGAATGAATGTGGGGTTGTGTGTGTGTGGGTGGGCGGCAGCTGCAGTAGCAAATACGATTCTTCAGTAGAGACTAGAGAGAGAGAGAGACAGAGAGAGAAAGCAGTAAAGACATTTTCCCATACAAGATTTTCCTTACATTTTTTAACTAAAGTAAGAGTTAGATTTCCAAAACTTCCTACACAGTCCATCCCAGCTCATGTGCAAACTGAGAATGTCACAATTATAATGTCAGAGCTATAAACACACCAATCACCAAACACGTCCAATGACGACAGAGGTCATTTACATATATTAAATGTCTTAAAAAGTCTTAAAGGTACAGTAGCAAAAATGCTGTTCAATTAGAAAGGTCAGCGAGAAGATGAAAAATGTTCATGTAAAAACTAAATCATGACTGTTTTAAAGGGTTAGTTAACTGCACACACAAAAAAATCTGTCATTAATTACTCTCGCGTAAGACTTTCGTTTATCTTCGGAACACAAATGAACATCTTTTTACATCTTTTAGATTCTCAAAAATCTTATTTTTGTCCCTCCATTGACAGTCTACACAACTAGCACTTTGACGCTTCAAAAAGTTCTTAGAGAGATCGTAAAACTAATCCAAATGAATTGATCCATCGCTTTATATGATGAACAGATTGAATTTAGTCTTTTATTCACATATAAACATTGATCAGCATAAACAGAAGCTCAGCGGTACTTGACACGTGAGAACCTCATTGGTTCTTGCGGAAGCTCAAACGTGCTGCGTAACATGAGAATGAGTCTCTTTTTTATCACACGTCAAGTGAACATGCTTGAGCTTCTGTTTATCATAACTGATGTGTGCGTTGATGAATGTTTATTTCTTAATAAAAGCCTAAATTCAATCTGTTCATCATATAAAGCGATCGAGTCTCTTTAGAAAATTCGTCAAAGTGGTAGTTGCGTAGCTGTCTATGGAGGGACAGAACTCACTCCGATTTATTTAAAAATATTTTAATTTGTGTTCCGAAGATGAACGAAAGCTTTATGGGTTTGGAACGACATAACTAATGACAGAATAAAAAAATTGGGGTGAACTAAAACTTTAAATCCTTACAAGTGGATTTAAATCAAATAAAGTTTATGCCAAAGCACTTTTACTTTCGAGAACATTTCAATGCACAAGCAGATGCAACTCTGATCACCTCACAAAACTCTGACAGGATTTGCCTCTCACATCCAAAATAGAAGCCCCGCTGAATTATTGATGGTAAACCGCCGCAGTCGTTCAGTTGGTGCAGTCAAACCTTATTAATGTGTGTGGTTTCTGCCAAACAGCAGGACTCTGTCATCAAAACCAAAGCAGTGTCCTATCACCTTCATCCCAAAAGAACAGAGGAGATAAGCCAAGTAAACTGGCTCTAAATGTAGCATTTTTAGTGAATACATATATCAGTATATAAAAGTCTTATTGATAACCAGCAATATTAAAAAGATGTTGAGAATCCGAATCCATTTCAGTATCAATTAAAACGAGAATTGTTAACGATTAGTTTGTGTCCACAGCTGATATCTATTGTAGTTTATCCACTTCCTTCCTGCACTTTTACAGTACTTGCATGTCATTCATTGACACGTCTCCATGAGATGAGGGCTTTGAAAAAGCCTGATATTTTTTGGTTTGACATGCGTTTCTGAGGCGGAATGCTGATCCTTGCTGTTCCCGACCCGTGTTTATTTTGGCGCTCGCTCGAACTCAGTGAGATTTTTCCACTTCAAATTGGCTGCGAGTCGTCTTATTTTATTAACAGTGGCGATCTTAAGAAAAAAATCACTCGCAAATTAATATTTTTGGACTGTTTGTCACAGTATGGAGCCCTGTTTCTGTCACAATTTCTCACAGTTAAACCGTTTTTTTTTTATGTTTTTGTTGCCATGTTGCCATGTAGACCTTTGGATTTCTTTGTGTTAATAATATGATGCTATTACTGTAAAATGCTCATGAAGTGACTCTCGGAGCAGCTCTGGAGATGAAGTTCATGCATTCATGTCCTCATATAGTGAGAGGGCAGAGGCTGAAAACACTGCGAGCGTCACAGTGTATGTGTGGTAAATGAAATCGCGCATCTGTGCCATTCAGACACATGCAGGGTTCATATTCAAATAGTCTTTTTGCGGTTTAATATTCACAGACACTAGTCTATATACCTTTTAAAGGGTAACTGTCGCCAAAATTTAACCTTGGCTCTTTTTGTTAATCTACCCGAATCAAACTTTTGTGTAAAAGCATAATTAGAATGGAAACGCCATAAGTTTGACCGTAAGTTTGACCGTATTTTCGTTTTAGCTCAAAATGCCGTTTGAATGGGAGTGCTAGGGGCACTTCTATGGCAGCATCAAAAAATTTTCAGCATCGCTATTTTTAAAACACTAAGAAGGCTTGACACAACATAAAACTGTGCTCGAAGTATCACCAGGGGCTCTACACATGAACTTGAGCATTGGCTACATTGTTTGTGTACACAAAGTTTACTAAAAAGAAAGGTTTTGTACGACTCACTTTATCAGTGTTTCCGGTAGCTGGAATTTTGTCAGTCAAAAGTAGTCGATCTCCGAATCCAACGTAACATGAGGAGAGTAAAGATGGAAAGCCCCTAAAATTAGTTTCCATATAAATTCTAAGTGTCTAAGTTATCATGCTTTTCATTGGAATTACAAGTTCATGACATTCCCTCATATGGAGTCAGTTCATTATGTTGCATTCGGAGATCGACTACTTTTGACTGACAAAATTCCAGCCACCGGAAACACTAACTGATAAAGTGAGTCGTACAAAACCTTTCTTTTTAGTAAACTTTGCTACCATAAAAGTGCCCCTAGCACTCCTATTCAAAAGGCATGTTGAGCTAAAATGAAAATACGGTCAATCTTACAAGTGGCGTTTCCATTCAAATAATGCTTTTACACGAACGTTTGACTTGAAAGTTACTCTTTAAGTGTACTGACCTGCTTTTGATTTATTTCTAAAATATTTTTGACAAATTCCGTGTTATACAGTAAATTCAGTTTTTAGGACTGGATTCCGTCCGCATTTTCCACATTGCGGAAATCATAGAGCCCTAAATGCTGGCAGACTGACTAATAGACTAATAAACACTAATAGGCCAATACAATCCATACTTTCAGTGATGCAGGTTTTTGTGTGGCTATTTAAAAAAATTCACAAGCCAGACTCAAACCCACATTACCTACATTAGCACCAATTGCCACGCCAAAGCTCCGACATAATCTAGGGTTTTACTTCAGGGATATTAGTTGAAAAGACAAAATGCAGCTAAGAAACTGAGATATGGGTCCTTTACGAAACCTTGGTGAGTCTAATTCTGGCAATAATAACCCAACGGGAGCATAAAACATTTCTACACTATGATGTAATGACAGCAGCATTTTCTCAAAACAGGGCCGCCACAAAGCCATAGCCAAACAACCCACAGCGCGAAGCTAAACAGGTTAAAGTTGAGCACGGGGAGACTGACAGATCTTGTAGCCAGGCAGCTTACTGTAGCAGAGCTGATGTAGAACAGCAGACAGATGGACGGCTTTCTGACGCTAATGAGGATTTGTGGCCTCTGAGTTCAAGGTGCTGAAACGTTCATTGGTCTGTAGAAGAGATCAAGCCATACAGGCCTGAATCAATGAGCGCAGCTATGCGTTCGGCTACATGCTGAAACAATAGCTCTGGGACTCTACATTTTAGAGAAATAACTACCAGCCGAGCAATGTGATCATTTAGTATAATAAAAATAATCAATTTGTCATGGGGAGCACAGAATATTGTAAGAAGTATCATTATTGGCACTATGCAAAATCGTTATTCACGCAGCGAAGAGATTGTTTGCGATGATATGTGCTGCGTTGAGGCTGAGGAAGCCAGAGGCACAGCAAACAGCGGCGCGGTAATTAAATATCAACAGGAAGTCACTGACACAACAACAGCACTCTTTATATCTTTAAAGCAGATGCTATGAGCCCGAAATACGTCTTTAATTAAACACATTGACAAGATTAAAAACATAAAACAGAGAGAGAATTATAAGTCGTCTATACAATGCACATTATGGGCCTTTCAAAAGCTGCTTTTGGTTTAAAGACAACAAGAAAGTACGAAACAACACATTTTACTTTAGCAACGTGACGCACTTCCTATGGAGGCAAGATATATCTGTACTATTGAATAGTAGCCGAAATTTAGAACACCTTTGTTGTCATCTATCGCTCACTTAATGTGTTGTTGTCGTTAACTTAAGATGAAAAAGTACTGTACTGAAAATGTTTTAAATAAACGAAAATTTTAAATGTCGCCTTGGCAAGTCACTGAACTAAAAGTTTGTTGAACTACTAAAAATACTAAAACTGAAATACAAATAAATGAAAGCTAAATAGAAACATTCAAAAACACGAATAAAGATGGCACATAACAAAATATACTAAAATAAAAAAATAAAAGCCAATTCAAATTATTAACAAATATTATAATAGTATATAAATAATAATAAAAATAACACTGGCTTAAAAGTTTAGGAGTGTTTTTGACACACTATTTTTCAAAACACTGTAAAATCTTTCCTAAATCCAAAATTAATATTAATTTTCATACTGTACATAATAATGCTGTAATGGCAAAATGTATTCGTTGCATTTAAAATAATTGATTGCAGTTTTTTACTGTTTTACTCTTTATTTATATAGACAAAATTGAATTTAATTCATCAGTAAATCAATTGGTTTATCGTATCGGGCATAACTTTAATATCAGCGCATCTCTAGTAGTATTTCTGCTTAACACAGAATAACAAATATAATGTAGGATGGGGCGAGAAAAAAGGTGTAAAAGAAAAGGTGTCGACAAACATGTAAATTTGTTTTAATATGCCTTTCAAAGGTGGGTATCTTAAATAAATGCCAGTCGGATATGTAACAAATTGAGAACCACATTCGAAAGTCAAAAAATCGGATACCGGTAATTCAATAATTTAACCGATAATTTAAAACATTAATATAGGCCAATACAATCCATCATTTTCAGGTTTTCGTGTAGCTATTTTATTTATTAAGCCAGACTCAAACCCACATTACCTACATTAGCACCAATTGCCGCGCCAAAGCTCCAACATAATCTAGGGTTTAACTTCAGGGAAATAAGTTGAAAAGCCAAAATTCAGTTAAGAAACTGAGATTTGGCAATTTACCGACACTTCTGAGTCGAATACTGGCAATAATAACCTGTGTAAGGGGGTTCTCTCACCATCTGAATGGGTTTCTTTTGCAGGTCTCTCTCGGTCACCAGCCTCTCCTGGTCGGTGACGTACAGGCCCTTCTGAGCCAGAGCCTGGATGACGGCGTCATGACCCAGCAGAGGTTTGACGGCGTCGCTCTTCAGAATCAGACTCCCTGCTCGACAGTACAGCTCCGCCGACAGCAGCAGATCGGCCACTGGAGGCTTCAGGTGCTCCTGCTCATACTGGTCCCTGTAGAAGGGATCTTTCAGGTCTTCTGGAACACTGTCTGCAAGACGACAGAACAACAGGTACCGTCACATTGCTGCCATCTAAAGGTCCTGATTTACTCACAGCGAAGTTCTTCTTCCTTCTTCACTTAAGGTCAAAAATAAGTTCGACCAGCGGTATAATGTTAGCAAACATCCCGACTCTGATTAGAGTGGCGTTTAGATGAACATGTAAATATGTATATATTCCATGTCAAGGAATGCGGAGCCTCAGAGCCACACCTGCCTATTACAAAATCACCATCGACCAATGACAGTACAAAGGTGTTTACTAGCCGGAGCAAACTTTTCCGGGAAGTTTGCTTTAGCACGCTGTTTCGAACTCCAAACGAACTTCGTTTTTTTGCCTGATTTTTTTCCAAAATGATGTCACACCAGTTTTTTCATACTGTACATTACAATGCTGTGATGCCTACATTCACTTGTAGCATTTCAAAAGATTGATTTTAGTTTATTATTTATTTAGACAATAGTATAGAATTGTAATAGCAGCTACTTATTGTTTTTTCATCCATAACTTAATAATACATAATTATCGGCTTATCGGCATTGGTATTTAAACCTAAATAGTACATAATATTCATCATAATAACCAGTCCCTCCAGTTTTCCACGGTTCCGCGAAAACGAAACACAAAAAACAACTGATATTTACCACTTGACTGCAAAATAATTGCAAACAGCACAGTACTACTTGAAGTTATTGACAAATTTGTATAAAGTAACATGTATGAATGAGAAAATAAGGAACAAAATTCACATGCAGCATTTAAAAAGATTGATTTAAGTTTTTAGTGGTTTATTTAAAAAAAATATTTAATCAGAAAAAAATAGTACAGAATTGTATTATTGGCTATTTATTGGTTATTGGCCATAACAGAAATAATTATAAGCTTATCAGCATTGGTATTTAAAGCTAGCCTAAATACATAATATTCATCATATTAATTAATCCCACCAGTTTTTCGCGATTCCACGATTGTGTAAAACGCAAAATCGACAAAAAGTCACTTTTTTTTGCAATCCAGAATTATTCGCCATTTAATCGCAAAAAACACAGTACTACTTTCAGTTATTGACAAATTTGTGTAATAAAGAAACATGCATGAATGAGAAAATAACATGTGAAAAACAAAAATGCGGAATTAGTGGTACTTGCACTGTTCTTACTTTTGAAACCAAAAAAATAAATAGTAATTACCAAAATAAAGATATGTTGTTTAAAAGTTTTTGGTTCTTGTTTATTTTCTGACACTTTTTTTTCTCTTTCCTATTCGTATATGCAAATTTTCCTAAATCTGGAAATTACTGCCACAAAATTTGACATTTTGATGGCAGAATTCACAAAAGAATCTGGTGAAATTGATTAATGTTACTTTTTGCACTCATATCATAGCAGACAGCTGAGTCGGCGAGATTATTTTTCTGAATTTCAAATATCTAAGTATACTTTTCATCTCCAGAAGAGCTAAAACTCGGCTTGGTGTTTTCCGATCCTCGGTGCAAGTGTCATTTACTCTCACCCGGGAAGATGAGGAAAAGGAGAAAGCCCTTAAAGGAAGTGTCTACCACACAGCTACAATATCAAAAATATCATTATCACGAGTTAACACGCTGACAGAATAAATGGGTTCACAGATCCGAATGAGGTCACGGTATCCATGGAGAACCGAGATGTTTAGCTATTTATGGAAAAGGGTGAGAGTTTGAGAGAACGCTCGAGTCCACACACATCCTTATTACCTGCACATGGTTTCAATTTAATGATTGAATCTGATTGTGGTAATGATAAAAAAAGATTTGAACCACTCTTCATTTGAGACGTGGAAAAAAAAAGGAATGGAAACGACCTTAAATGTTACTTAATAGCTATCACAAAAGCTTTTAAAATGGCTCTTTGTCATAAAACAATAGATCAAACATTTCACTGATGGTATCAGAGCCACAAGGCGTTGACAACGTAAGTCAAAAATATGAGTGTCGAGCCGGACTGCGGTTGCCATGGCAACAATCGATTCCCCTGCCATACGCATGTAGCCAGGAGCTCCTCACGAGCTTCATCAAAGACAGATGGAGAAACACAGAAGGGGAGAGAGGAACTGCACAGGTGTTTATGTTCTCAACAATGCGTCCAATAATCATGATATATTCACAATGATTTAGCTGGCAATATACAATTAAGCAATATTGTAAATATTCCAATGATTTGAACACACTTTGTAATGAATTTCTAGTCTTTCAAAAAGTCTTTCAAAAGTGAATCAGATTCAACGATTCATTTGTGTTGTCACAATTCTTTGATCTAATTAAAATGTTTTAAGAAAAACACGTTTATAGGCAAAATTAGCTTTTTTATGATTTTTCTTTGTGATGCATTTAATCGAATTTAGTAAAAAACTTTGTAAAAACTGATCATTTTATTTTTTTACATAAATACAGCAAGTACACAGTAAATTATAAAAGAAAAAAAGACAGATTTAAAAATTAATTTGAAAATGTTTTATATGACATTTTATTTGAAAATTAAATCAAACACATACACAGTAGGTCCAAGAAAATCTGATAAAAAAATAAATATTCACACACACACACACACACACACACACACACACACACACACACACACACACACACACACACACACACACACACACACACACACACACACACACACGACTGTCAATCAATAAAAAATCTAAATAATTATACAGATTTTTGTAATTAATCATAATTATTCCCATCTAATATTATATTACACTTTGTTATCAAAAATATATTTTCACATTGAATCTGTAAAGTAATGTTGAAACAACATAAAGACATCAAATATTTTTTAATGGCATCTGACTAAGTGATATGAATAAAGGTCACTGATACTAATACTGATGAAACTATGAAATAAAGTTTGTTTTGTTTGTTTTATTAGGGGGACAAAGTGAGTAATAGTCATTAGAGCCGCACGATTAGATACATTGAGAATCACGATTTTTAGAGGTTTCAAACAGCTCCTCTCAGGATTCTGAACAGACAACTAAATAAAATAACATGTAAATTACTAGAGGATCTGACAAAATATTAATTGCTGCAGTTTTTATTAATAAGAATGAATATTTTATTCTTAGAAAGACTGCATTCAGGAGATGGACCGAGAACAGAGTGCATGCCATTAAATGACCAGTTCATTATCTCTATCTGTCCCAACTGACCAAACTGAATCAATGGAAAAGCTTTTATGGACTCATTTGATGGACATATGGTTCATTTAAACAACCACTTTTTTCATTTTAACTATAGCATCATAAATAATACATACATTAATTTAAAGCCCCGCTTACATTGTTTTAAATATTACTGTAGTCTTAAATGTGTTGATTAAATCATTCTTTGTGTGGAAATGTAGCCTTTTATCAGCTGTACAATCATTTGGTTACACCTCAAGACAAGTCATCAAATGGGTCAATAAAACTGTCAATCAAACTACTGAACATTTCCATATCCTCACCCTGGAGTTCAGTGTCTTGTTCTTCGAGTTTAAGGTCACTTTAAATCAGAGATGCTAAACAATAACCACTCTGACATGAAGAGTTGTCATTTGCGTCGCACATGGGCCTGAAGACCTGACTGTGCATTTTAATGAGAGGACCTAAAGGAGACCAGATGGCTAGTGGATACATCAGTAAGCCAATCACAATGGGTCTACACAATGTTAAACTATACAGCTCAGTGACTAGCTCAGCCAGCAAACACGGACGTCAATCTGTCAATCTAGATGTCAAGCTTGTACCGTTTTGATTAAATATGAACATGAAACTTCATTAACTACATTTATGACCATCATATGGTCAAATTCAGTACTTTAAAGTACATTTAATCAATTACATCTTTTGTTGTGCTTTTAAAGTGCACTTATTATAAGGTGTTGACTAACATACTAAAGCACATGTAAATTACTTGAATGTCATTTCTATAATTCTGTAGTGTGTTATTCAATTATTATATTTTAAATCATTATTTTTTAAATGAACTACATTCCAACTTAATCATAGCAAATGTGTAATTGCAAATATATTTAACCCTCTGGTGCTGTTTGATTATTTTTGACTGAAAAATTTTACATTTTGTTTTTTATAGAAGTTTTTACTTCCTCAGAATGGTGCGAAACTTGGTAAAGGTTTTGGCACTTGCTATGTGAACACACAAAAAAAATGGAATTCATTTGAAAAGGTTAAATGGTCCTAAATAAATTGTCACACACTTGTATTCACGGTTTGGAAACAAATATAAGAGACACATTTCATCCAGTGGAAACATTTGCTACTGCATCAAATCAAAATCTTACTGAACGCTCTTTTTTTTTTTTTTATATCCACCTCATATTTGGAACACAACTTGTTTAGATTTATAGCTTTGATTTTCTCACAGTTTTAGAGTAAAACATGTTTGTAAAATATATATTTCATATAAATATAATTACAAAATATTAAATAAAAACATTAGCAAACTAAAATATAGTACATTCATTTAAATAAAATAAAGAAAAAGATCATTGTTGACCGCCATGCAAGCAGAACAAGAGGATTAAATATTTGGCATACAATACTCAATAGAAATGACATAGGCCTATATATATTTGAGTTTACTTAAATTTGTGTCGGTAAATTCAGCAGTATACTTTAACCATATTTCAAAAGACAAAGAGGTATTTATGAAATTACATATAAAGATGTACTTAAGTCCTACTTAACCTGTGTCCATCAATTTAAAAAAGTTACTCTGAGGCCAAAAAACTGTCATAAAAATGTGAAGCTTTGGAGCACAGACTTCAGTTTGGTCTCATTTTAAAGAAGACCCTTGGCCGATTTTTGTTGAAGTAAAAAACTAAATTTAAAAAGTGAAACAAAAAGTTATAGAGGTTCAAGTTTACGAACATGATTTATGAACATAATTTTATATAAAATATATATTTAATAAAGCATGTTAAACTCAAAAACTTCTAGAAAATCAAAGTCACTAATCTAAATTTAAGGTTGATATCTCAAAAAGATTTGCTTGGGTGGAGTACCAAATCTTCCCAATTAGATGCCAAAGCTTTACTCTCAAATATTACACGCACACACACTTTTGTATTATTATTACACAATCCACACTCTGACATCCATACCATCACACCCATATAATTATACCTGCATAATTTATCCAATTGGCACTGCAGAAGCAGAAAACAGGAATAAAGTCAGTATTTGCTTTATAGGCCAAACCTAAAAAAATGGCAACATCTGGATTTTTTTTAAACAAATTTACATTTTGAAGCCTTGCCAACAGAATGAAAGCCTATTTAAAAAGACTGCATCATAGTTAAATGGCCCTGGGATTAGAAATTGCTTTTACATTTTTTTTAATGGGGTTCAATGGGGACATTTTTTTGTTCAGTGGAACTATTTTGTGTTAATAGTTGTGTTAAAAGACAAAACTGTCCATAAGGTCACATAAGGGTTAATTGGGGGCAAAAATACTCTTAAGTTCAACTAATTGCATGTAATATGTAGCCTAATATAAATTAATAATAAACTATAATACATTTTCATTTACAAATAACATTCAAAAAATTAGTGTCCGGAACCATTGCATTCAGTTCGCACTTAACTCTTCTTTTAAAGTATGTCATTTCTCTTTCTAAAAGTAGGCTATACAAAATTATATTTCTTTGTCACAAGGGTTTGTTTGAGTTTCCAGATAAGAAAGGTCATCACAAGACCATGTTTTATATATAGTGTGTATGTTGTATAAAGTGTATCATGTTTAATAATGATTCAAATAATCATTCTGCCAACATGCTAATACTCAACTGTTGGCATATTAATATACTATGATATTTACCAGGAACTCCAAGGTACTGCCATGTTACATTTCCAAACAAAAAAGAAAAAGAAAAGAAAAAAGCATGGCAGAACGTGTTTTGTTAATAATGCATAACATTTTACATTACACCATTCAGTACTGGATATACAATTAATAAACAGTAGCTATTTATGAGGCAGTTTGAAATTATATTGCAATTGTTGAATATTAATATTATGTAACAATTTAATACAAAAAAATCCTGTCAGACTCACTCCATGAACAAAATGCAATCATTAACCCTCTGATTATAATTGCTCTGCATATATTGATATCAAATGCATTCAAAGCAACACATTGGCAATGAAATCAAGAGACAAAGATGATGGTGGAGAAAGAGAAGCACGCCACCTACCTGTACCAAAGGCTTTGGCCACCAGCCATGTGAGGCTTGCTCTGATTTTCGCTCTATTAAAATCATAATGATCAAAAGACTTGATGGCAGGAACAATGAAAGTCTTTTTCGGGTCCCTGGAGTCGGTCAGATCTCCCATATTCACAGCGGCAGTGTCACATCCAGTACTCACAACGATGACATCTCTCCGAAGGAATTCAATGCCTCAAATCGTTCAATGCTACTTTTTGCTTTTTATCTCTCACATATACATCAGATTTTGTAGCATACACGTGTCATAGCGCTGTTCAAACACTCGGCCGGGCTTCTTTTCACATCAAATTCGGCAATAAAAGTGGGGTTCTGCCCATAGAGCTTCATCCATTCTGGTACCCCATTTGAATTCGGCTGTTTTTCTTCTTAATAATCCCGCATATTCCGATTTAGAAAAAGCGGGCGAGGTGTCGCTATCTAAAAAGTCTTTGTCTTCTTTAGGAACTCGCCATGCTCTGCCCACATATTCCCATCTGGATATTTACGGTTATTCTCCCTCTATTCATCCAGCGTCCTGCGGTCGGGCTCCCTGCAGCAGTGAGTGAGACCAAGTCATCTGCGCATGCGCGCTCCGCCCAACACGCCAACAACCCAAAGCTGCCAGAAATTGTACTAGAAATGGGATCCAGTAACATATATTATTAATATTCTGTATGCTCTATATACTCATAAACAAACAATAAAAAAAAAATCGTTATGCAATTTTATTTTATTATTAGTAAAAGTGTGTGTTGTCGTAAAACATTAACTTTAGATTAAATTAACTTTATTTATCCCCCTTTTTAAGGGAAATTCACAATCTTTGATCTGCCGGTAAAAATGAATAAATAGTAATAATTGAAAATACAATATCCACCACGAGCCTACTGCTGACCCATCTGCACATGCGCACATGCGCGTATACCATGCCATGCCAGTATAAAATATACAAAATATAATTCACAATAAAATTATTATTTTAGTGACCCTTAGTTCTCCATTGTTCTGTAGATATATACAATTTCAAAACATGTGCCTTTTTTATTGTGAAATAATAAAAATAATGATTATTATTAGCAGATATAATTAGTAGAATATTGTCGTTTGCAGTAAATAAACACACACACAAAAATACAATACATGGCCCAGGTGAATTTCATAGCTAATAGTTTTACAATAAAGTAAAATATTTATCTTATTGACTTTTAATTCTTGCCGAATATGCTTGAACATTATACGTGACGTATATGCTTTTTAAAACTTTATTTTTTATATTTTATTATTATTCTACATTATTAACTGATATAATAGATTTTAATAAAAAAGTATTATTATTAATTCGGGTTTGTCTCAATAAAGGAAAATAATCTGACTGACCTTTAAATCTCGCGAATATATACATAAATGCTTTATAATCTTAGTAGTTACATTATATATCATGTAATAAGTAACATGTAATATATCATGTTATATATCATGTAATAAATGTAACTGATGTAATAAGTATAATACTAACGTATGGTTATTGCTACAGAGTTTGATCTTTGAAAACTACAATGCCCAGGTTTACAGCAGTGTTTACATGACGTCACAACTAGGCGACTTTTAGGAAGCGGTTCCGTACCGTCCACAGATATCTGGTTCTCCGAAATAAAGCGTTTCAAGAATATAGATTACCATCGTTTTTCTTTTCTTTTGTTTTAGTTAGTATCTGTGTGATGAATGTGGGCAGAAAATGTTTATGCCGAGATCGCTAAAGCTCAAGAGAGGCCCTGAGTCCCATCAGCAAAACCCCAAGAGAAGCAAACCGACACCTGAAGACACTGTTTCTACATCTCCATCTGACCTAGACACTGTATCTCCATCTGAGCTAGGCACTGTTTCTACATCTCCATCTGAGCTAGGCACTGTTTCTACATCTCCATTTGAGCTAGACACTGTATCTCCATCTGAGCTAGGCACTGTTTCTACATCTCCATCTGAGCTAGGCACTGTTTCTACATCTCCATCTGACCTCTCTCCTCCAGACGAGACTGTGAATATTGAAACAGAGGAGGAACCCGATCAGATAGAGTCTGATGAAGAGGAGGAACCAGTGAAGTCCTTCAAGAAGAACCAGAGATGGCCAGAGCCAGGAGAACCTGTGTGCGTCATGTGCGGTCGATATGGAGAATACATCTGCGATAAAACAGACAATGATGTCTGTAGTCTGGAGTGTAAAGCCCGTCATCTGGCTCAAATGTGTTTGGGTTTTGGCGAGAAGCTATTTTCCAAAAACCCACAGGAGGGTTCAAAGACCTCGGATGCGGCAAACACTGACACTGAGAGTTACTCTTACAAAGAGGATGCTTTCATATCTGAACTGACTGAGGAGCAGGTTAAGAGAGTTCAAACAGAGCTGGCAATAGTGACAGCCGGCAGTGAGGTCTGCAGACCCATTATAGAGTTCGAACACTGTAACTTTCCCACAGCACTCAGGCTCAACCTGAAGAAGGCTGGTTATGAGGCACCCACTCCCGTCCAGATGCAGATGGTCCCTGTGGGTTTAACCGGCAGAGATGTGATCGCCACTGCAGACACGGGCTCTGGGAAGACAGTTGCCTTCCTTCTTCCAGTGGTAATGCATGCACTCCAGGTAAAGACTGGATAGATAGATAGATAGATAGATAGATAGATAGATAGATAGATAGATAGATAGATAGATAGATAGATAGATAGATAGATAGATAGATAGATAGGAAAATGTAAATTTTGTGGCTCAATATTGGCACTCAGGTCATGGTGTTTAAATAGAAAACTCTTTTAAGGTAGCAGCTGTTACCCTAGATAGTGAGTGCTCTCCTGCGCACCGCCAGTATGAGTAATTCATAAGAGCAGATCTATTTTTGACTTCCTCTGAAAAGTTCACAACCAGAATGCCTAGTTCAGATAAGGGCAATTGTTATATAAAACTCACATTCTCCTGATAGCTATAATGTCACATTAACATTTCATATCAGTGTTCATTTTTAGGTACAAAACCATAGACTGTAAAAAGGTACAACTATTTGCTTTAAGTCTTTTTATTTTGGCAAGTTTCTTTTTTTTATTTGTTTCACTTTTTTATTACTATAATGTGAGATTTGGAGATTATAAAATAAGTTACAAATGATAAAATGGTCAAAATAAATTAAAACAATGTTTATAAAACACTCAAATTTTTGCTTTTTTGTTTTAAAAAACATACTGAAAGATACTGTTTAAATATATATATATATATATATATATGTATTAGCTATATATAAAAAAATCGTTTTTTTATGTTCTCGTTCATTATTTTTTTTTTTTTACTTCACTGTAAAAAATATATTATCAATAAGTTATGACAACATATGTTTTCACATTGCTTTAACTCATCAAAATAAAGTTAAGCCATTTTCAACTTTTTTATTAAACTCATTTTTAAAGTCAGTTTATTGTGATTAAAGTTTAAATGACTTAAACATCCAAGTTGATTGTACTTAAAACGTTTAAGACAGCGACTTTTTTTTACAGTGTTGTTGCCAATGTTTTTGTCCATGATATTTTAACTTCCCACAAACAATTTCTGTATGTCGATTATTTCCCAGAGCCAAACTGCTTCTCCGGCTTGTCCCACGTGTCTCATCCTGACCCCGACCAGAGAGCTGGCCATCCAGATAGAGCAGCAGACCAAAGAGCTGGTGATGGGTCTGCCCAACATGAGAACTGCCCTGCTGGTGGGGGGGATGCCTTTACCTCCTCAGCTGCATCGACTCAAGCAGAAGATCAAGGTGCTTCTGGGTAAAGTTTAGGGTAATGTTTGTTAGTTCAGAGCTTGATCAGAATCCACCTTACCTGTTTAATTCCTTTGTCCAGATTGTAATAGCCACTCCAGGACGCATCATTGAGATTGTGAAACAGAAGGCTGTACGGCTGGATGATGTCAGGGCTGTTGTGGTTGATGAGGTAAGCGTCTATCTATCTATCTATCTATCTATCTATCTATCTATCTATCTATCTATCTATCTATCTATCTATCTATCTATCTATCTATCTATCTATCTATCTATAGCTTATTCTATTTTTAAATTCTAAAGTTATTTTATTTATATTTTAATCAGTGTAATTATTAATATCATTCTCATAACCATTCAAAGGCAGATACCATGCTGAAGATGGGATTCCAGCAGCAGGTTCTGGAAATTTTGGAGCACGTCCCTGAAGAGCATCAGACGTTGTTGACGTCAGCCACCATTCCCACAGGAACGGAACAGCTAGCGGCTCGTCTTACCCGCGACCCTGTGAGCATAACCATCGGACAGAAGAACCAACCCTGCGCCAACGTCCGGCAGATAGTCCTCTGGGTGGAGGAGCCGTCAAAGAAGAAGAAGCTTTTTGAGATTTTAAATGTAAGTGTACTGCAGAAACTACACTCAAAATGGACCCCATTTGCTTTCTTGATGCATGGTTTTGTGCACAATACATCTGTGGAAATGCAGCACATATTGATAGAAAAGAAAGAAAAGAATATTCAGATTTAAAAACAAAATAAGCTTGATTGACAGCATTTGTAGCCTGCTGTGGACTGACTTGTTGGCAGAAAAGCACTTACACTGGACGTCTGTGGGTCAGTCTTTGCTGTTGTGTCTTACCCTCTCCAGAGGAAATGGGTGGGTCCTCAAATGGATTTGCTCCTGGAAAAGTAGCAACGGCTTACCAAGGAAAGAAAGCAGGAAAGCATTTTATAAAATCACAACCTGTGGACATAAAATTACTGCCCCCAAATACATATAAATTATTGCATGTTAGAATAATAGTCATGAAAGTAATAAACATGAAATTAAATTAATAAAGAAATAAAATTATTGATGAATATTATATTTAATATTTTAGAATAATTTGATAAAAAAGTATGAAATAAATAAATACAATGATTTATTAATATAATTTTTCATATTTTAATAATTGGCAATGCAATTCTTTATTAATTTTATATGCATTATTTCCATAAAAAATATGAAGCTACATCTGTGATAAGTGTGAATTTATAAATGTGAAATTGAGTAAACTATATAAATACATAATAAATAAATAAATAAATAAATGCAATTATTTGTTAATTTTAGATTTAATATTTTAGAATAATTGTCCATAAAAATATGAAATGGTATAATTAGAAGTTTTGGAATTACAAATTATTATTATTTTTTTTTTTTTATACCATGAATTCAGCAAAAAAAAAAAATTAAAGCACACACACACACACACACACACAAAAAAGTGAAAGCTATCTTTCATTTATTTATTCACCATTAATTTTATTCACCATACTACATCTATCATTTTGATTTATATTAAATTATTGGGTTTGTTTTAGTAGAATATTATCTCTTATTATTTATTTTTGTGTGTTCACAGGACTCAAAGCTCTACCAGCCGCCGGTAGTTGTGTTCGTAGACTGCAAACTTGGGGCCGATCTGCTGTGTGAAGCTGTGCAAAAGGTCATGGGATTAAACGTGGTTGCCATCCACTCGGACAAAACGCAGTGGGAACGCAACAAAATTGTGAAGGTAATGCAAAAAAAAATATCCTTTTTTAAAAGCAGCCCACAAATGTCCATAATGATAATATAATATATATTTGTTGGTGTTTTTTAGGGTCTACTCGAGGGCCAGTTTGAAGTGGTGGTCAGCACTGGGATTCTTGGAAGAGGACTCGACTTGGTCAATGTTAAGCTGGTAGTGAACTTTGACATGCCAGCTAACATGGATGAATATGTTCATCAGGTATGAAGTGTTTTATAAAAAACACTTACATTGAAGGTTCATGTCTTTAATGATACACTATATTTGACCCTTTCAGATTGGTCGAGCTGGTAGACTGGGGCACAGAGGCACCGCCATCACCTTCATGAATAACAACAGCAAACGGCTGTTTATGGACATTGTGAACCGAGTGAAGCCCACCGGCTCCTTACTGCCGCCACAACTTCTCAACTCCCCCCATCTGTTCGAACAGCAGAGGAGAGCCAAACAGAGGAGTCACCGTGGAGAGGAGGACGTCATCGGAACCAAGAGCAACCTCATCGACATCATCAGGAAGCACGACAAAAGATCTGCCAGGAAATAACTAGCAAACGGATTTATTATTAAAGGTTTTGTTGTTGTTTTGTAATTTGTGTTTTCAATAAATGCTACACAAGTAAACGAATCAAGTGTCCTTTCTGACTGTATCCAGTGGGGATGTTCAATTTAATTAATCAATGTATAATACTATTGATTAGCATTACCAAACATGGACGTTTTATTATTATTTCAATTTAATACTGTGAAGCTGCTTTGATACAATCTGTATTGTGAAAAGCGCTATACAAATATTCTTGACTTGACTTATAATAACATGCACACAAATCACATCACCCATTTTGAAAGCGTTAGTAATATTAATGGAAAAGAATAAATACTATGGTGAAAATCTTTTAATTGGTTACTGTATCATATACAATACATCATACTATATTTCATAGGATCATACATGCAATTCTACTGTATAATGTTGAAAAAAAAAGATTTTAGATATTAAATTAAACTATAAATTACAGAGAAATTGTCAAATTTAACATGTAAAAAAATATATATTTTCTTACATTGGCACTGGCAGCAAGTTTTTTTTAAAACTGTAAATTGAATAAAAAGCAGTGCCAATAAAGTAGTCAGTGTAGCGCCATATAGAATGAAAACGAACGCCTTTCAGTAGATAAAAACTGAATAAAACAGTTTTTAAAGTTGTGACTTGAGAAAATGACATCTAGGACCTTTACAGTTTGTGCCAAACTGTAAGTCTATCCTTCACAGCTTCTTACGAAAAAAAAACATTACTGTAGTATTACCATAGTTTTACTACAAACACCTGGGTCAAAATTAATTAGACAGACACTAAAATATCAAAACCACCATATTTTTACAAAATATGTAAAAACCTATGGTAAAAACCACCCAGTTCTCTCAGGCTTGGAGAGACACTGCCATCTGTTGGTGGGTGCGTGTTACTGCGTGCCATTGCGTAGTCTGAGCTGACCAATCAGAGCACGCCTAGGGTTTTTGAATTATAGCGGCAGTATGGCGGAGCTTAGAGACAGTGAGTTGTTGTTATTATTGACGTTTCGAGGCGGAGTACTGTCTGTTAACGTTACTTTCTCAACATCAAAACGGAAGTAAACGTGAAGAAAGAAGGACTGCGAGTTTTAATCTGTAAACAAAATTAACGTTACTTTTAATTTACAAAACGACTGTTTAATGACAGGATATCAACACTCGCAGGTCAGTTTTATTTAGGCTAAGTTATTTGTTGACGTAAATATGTATTTTTAAGTTATATGACATGTTGTTCACCTCCGTGCACTCGTTATTATAAAACGATGGAGGTATTTGTGGACTGAAGTTATATGTGGGACAATTTTAAAACAATTTTAGTCAAAAGTGTTGCGTTTGGACCCGTAAAATGATGGATGGATCAAAAGAAGGAGAGAACACATCATCCTTTAATAAAACAAAAGAAGTGAACAGGACGTATGTTATCTCAGCAATCACAAAATGTGGAGAAAACACATTTAAAACACCATCTTCTAGTGCCAGACTCACTCTTCAGAGAAGACCCAGCAAACCCCATGTAAACCACCATGAAGAAACCACACAAGAGAACCAAAGAGAAGAGAAACGCCTGACCCTTCAGCGCAGGACTAGGACAGGGTCCATGAACAGGACCAAAGTCCTGGCCGAACCCAATCCAGCACCATCTCCAGCCAAAAAGTCCCATGAAACCATTAAAACACCTGGGACAACCTCATGGCGTGCTCAGAAAACAAGTTCTGAGAAGGTCAGTGCCACCCATGATGAGGGTAAAATCGTTTCGACACCTACAAGAAGAACCCAGTTTGAGAAATTAAGTGTCAAGAGAGACGTCTTTGAGAGGTTAGCAGGTAAAGATGCATCAAGACCAACATCTTCAAAGAACACACCTGCTGGAAGACAGAAGCCATCACAGATGAGCACTGAAACCGGTGGAGGAACCAATGAGAAGGTTCTGATTGGTGGTCTAAATAGGCACATGACTCCAGCATCACATCCAGCACAGGTGAGGAGACCCACAACACTAATGAGCTCCACAGCTCATGGAGGAACAAAAGTTTCTAGAGCCACTGCTGCCGAAGGAAATGTTCCTCTCGAAGCTGTGAGCAGAACAAGTGCTCGACAACCTCAAGAACTGAAGATGGAGAACAGTACGGTCACTGTGGCAGTTCGAGTAAGACCTTTCAGTTCAAGGTAAGAAATTGTGTGTTTTTAAACTTTTATTTTGGCGGCATGTTGTTTTGCGACAATTTTTTGTATGCAAATTTGTTATTTAAAAAACATAAAAAGGTGATTTTTGGCTTGTGTATCTGACTGAATAAAGTAATTAAAGTCATAGAATCAGATAAATCTGATTTTAATGCAACCCAGGCAGTTACAGCATGATTTGACCCTTTAAAAAAATGACATTTCATAAAATTGTGGCACCCAGGAATTTAAATTATTTGAACCCATGCTAAAACAAATTGGAAAGATAAGCATATGTGATCATATCTCTCCTTCATGATTTTTACACATTTGTCATTTTGATGCCTAACCCTAACCAATATATATATATATATACACACATGCCTAGTTATTGTGATAAATTCTAAATAGTTTTAGTATTTAGTTTATGAATATTTTAATATAATGATGTTAATTATTACGACAATATATATATATATATATATATATATATAAGATTGTATCATATATTTTATTATTTAATATTATTATATATTATTTTGAATAACACTTATTTGTCCTTAAATGTACATAATTTTTTTGTGTCCGCAGAGAGAAGAATGAGAAAGCCCGTCAGGTGATCTTCATGAACAGCCAAGAAACTTTAGTGCAACATCCAGATACTAAACAAAACCACACATTTAGCTTTGACTTCTCTTTTTGCTCCATCAATGAATCGGATGCAAGTTTTGCGAGTCAGCAGATGGTTTATGAAAACCTGGCTCGGCCCTTGCTTGAAAGAGCGTTTGAGGGATTCAACACGTGTCTTTTTGCCTACGGCCAAACAGGGTCTGGAAAGTCCTACACGTAAGTGATGTTTCTCTTTTTAAATAAATATTTAAAACTACTTATAGGAAAAACAGCTTACTGTTTACATCAATAATATATTATTGTGATTTTGGATGTTTTACAGTATGATGGGTTTTGGTGAAGAGGCTGGAGTTATTCCCAGATTCTGCGAGGAACTTTTCTCAAGATTGTCCAGCACTGAAACCAAAGAGGTTACTCTCCCGTAGAAGGATTATTTATTTAGAATTTACTTAAAAATAGTGTGTTTAACTTTTCTAAATGCAAGTTGACTTCTATTAAAGATCTCTTGCCATCTGGAGATGAGCTATTTTGAGGTGTACAATGAGAAAATCCATGATTTGTTGGTGGCAAAGGATGGACAAAACCAGAAGAAAATGCCTGTAAGTACAACTACTCAATAAAACACATTAAAGGAACGCGCCAACTTTTTGGGACTTGAGCTTATTCACCGTATCCCAGAGAGTTAGATAAGTCCATACATACCCTTTTCATCTCCGTGCGTGCCGTAACTCTGTCTGACCCACACACCGCTAGCCTAGCTTAGCACAAAGACTGGAGGTAAATGGCTCCAGCTAGCATACTGCTCCCAATAAGTGACAAAATAACACCAACATATTCCTATTTCCCAAAGTCCCAAAAAGTCGGCGTGTTCTTTTAAATGCTACAAATGTTTGTTTTTCTTTTCCCTAATTGATCAGCAATTCCGTTCTTTTCATGTCTTTTCTAGTTGCGTGTCAGAGAACATCCTGTTTACGGTCCTTATGTTGCAGACCTGTCCACGTAAGCAAACATTTATCCAAACGCCACGGTTACTATGCTCATGGGGAACCTGAGAATTGTTTTATTGGTTTTATTTTGTTGTGTCTTAGTTTTGTTCAGTTATGTTATTGTTTGAATTCAGTTGTTTTCGTCATTTTGTTGTGTTGTAGTTTTGGTTGTTTTTGTTATTTTGTTGTGTTATTATTTAGGTTTATTTTTGTTTTGTTATTTTGTTGTGTTGTTATTGTTTGGATTTGGTAGGTTTTGTTATTTTATTTGGTTTTGGTTGATTTTGTTTTATTTTGTTGTAGTTTTGCTTGATTTTTTTGTGTTGCGGTTTTGTTTAGTTTACATGTTTTTGTGTCATTGTTTGTTGCATTGTTTTGGTTCTGGTTTAGTTTGTTCTTTTGTGTTTAAAAAAAAAAAAAAAATTTATTGTAGTTTTTCCCCCTCCTTTATTGTAGTTTTGCTGAGCCATTGTTTTGGTTTGGATTTGTTTGGATTTGTTTTGTAGTTTGGTTTAGACTTTTTTTGTTTTGTTATTGTTTTGGTTGAGATTCGGTTGTTTTTTATTTATTTTGTGCCACTGTCACATCTCTCTGCTCTCTTTCAGGAATGTAGTCACGTCTTATGCTGATATTCAGGTAATTTTGTAATTTGTATGTCTGTTAACTTTATACATTCAACGCCTGTTTTTTATGTGTCTAACTCTTATCACAACTTAATTTTTCCCTCCGTCATCTTCACAGACTTGGCTTAAACTCGGTAACAAACAGAGAGCCACGGCCGCCACCGGCATGAACGATAAAAGCTCCAGATCGCACTCTGTTTTCACTCTGGTCATGACGCAAACTAAAGTAAGGCCTTTAGATTGATTTGGTTACATTTGCCTTATTGAAGTGAAATGCTACTTTAACTTCTACCAACCAACAAATAAATAATTGCATTTGTAATGGATATATTTATATGATGTTGTTTGTATGCGCACAGACTGAGTTTGTGGAGGAAGAGGAGCACGATCACTACATCACCAGCCGGATAAACTTGGTGGATTTGGCAGGAAGTGAGCGCTGTAATTCAGCCCAGACCAGTGGAGACCGGCTCAGGGTAATCCAGCATCCAATAGCTCTGTGTCATGATTACCCATAATGCATTCTGCTGCTGACTGTTCTCTACATATTAAATAAGGGCATATATATTTGCTCTGACAGTGATTGGATTACACAATTTTCCTGACATATTTGTAATGTGGATGACTTATTTTTCCCAGGAGGGAGCAAGTATCAACAAGTCTCTGCTCACGCTGGGAAAGGTGATCTCGTCGCTCTCCGAACAGGCTCAGAGCAGAAAGAAAGTCTTCACCCCATACAGAGAGTCAGTGCTCACATGGTGAGAAACTTTTGCTTTCCGGTTTTTGAATTATATAATATTTCACTGCAGTTTTGTTAGTTCGACAAAAATGACAACAACAACACAAAACAGCATTCTGGGATATAATGCATGTTATCTGCCATTATTTCAGTGTAATTTAAAAAAAATAATTATTTGTATTATTATTATTATTATTATATTTCCCTCTCTTTATCAGACCTAAATAATATATACAAGAAGTGTATAATAATAATATTGATCAAATAGAATTATATTTATATTATTTAATTATGATATAATTTGTATAATAATAATAATAATGTTTATAATAATTATAAATGTGTTATAATTTCATAAATGTAACACTTTTTATTATTATATATATCTTCTCTAAATGTTTGATATTTATTTTACATATATTCTATCACACCAGACCTACCATAATTTCTGTTTACTCAGCAAAAGTGGAAAATAATTTCAGAAGTGCAGAAAATGACAAAAAAATATTCTAATTTATAAATTGGAAAATAAATATAATTTTTTTTGATGGAAGATAATGAAAACAAATGGCCGCTTAGTTTCCACTGAATGTAAAATATGGCATAAGATGTGAGCTGTATTGCTGTCATTAGCAGCAGAAGTGCTTCAGCTCCCTCTTGTGCTCAGGTTACTCAAGGAAAGCCTCGGTGGGAACTCCAAGACGGCCATGATCGCCACCCTGAGCCCTGCGGCCAGTAACATGGAGGAGAGCCTGAGCACGCTGCGTTACGCCCAGCAGGCGCGCATGATCATCAACATAGCCAAAGTCAACGAGGATACCAACGCCAAGCTGATCCGAGGTCAGTCACCTCACCTGTCTGTTTGTGTTTATGCTGCTCATAACCATCAAGAAGGGTGCGTTGTGAGAAACGCACCAGCGCAGCTCTCCTCTAGAGGGCAGCACGTTCACTAATGTGACGCCCTCAGTGATTTATGTTCTGGACAGCAGCCACAGGAATTAAAATGTCTTTTTTCTTTTCTTTGCATGGATAATTTGAATGTGTATGACATAACCTGTGTGTCCAGAGCTGAAAGCAGAGGTGGAGAATCTCCGTGCGGCTCAGATGAGCGCTCAGGGCATCCAGCCAGAGAAAATGAGACTGTTTCAGCAAGAGATCGCCACTCTTAAGACTAAACTCTGTCAACAGGAGCACGAAATGGCCGAGGCTCACAGGTGCGTGGATATACAAAACTCAGTGTTATGACTGTGAAAATTAAATAAAGTGCTGTTCACATTCATAACCTATTTTATTTCTGAATTTAACCGTTTTTGAGAGACGTGAACTGATTGTAATGATGAAAACGGGTGTTACCAGAATGGAGCAGAAATATTTAACGAATAATTTCCTTTTATTTTTTTGTCCTTTTTTATTTTTGTGTTCAGCTTATTGACAGTAGATTTTTGCCGTATTACAAAAACAAAATGCAAAAAATGGCGTATTACTAATTTTATTATTAATTTAAATATAACAATAATAATACTTTATATTATAAATTAAATTAATGTAATAGTTTGATTATAAAAATAACAATACATTCATTTTATATATATATATATATATATATATATATATATATATAAAACTTTAAGCATGTATTATACTGATCAAAAGTGAAAGTAAAGACATTTTTTAATTTTAATTTAATTTTAATGTCATTAAAAAAATCCTGAAAATTCCATAAAAAAAAATTAAGCAGCACAACTGTTTTCAACATTGATAATAATAATAAGAAATGTTTCTTTAACACTGAAAACTGGAGTAATGATGCTGAAAATTCAGCTTTGATCACAGGAATAAATATAAAAGTTATTTTAAATTGTAATAATATTTCACAATATTTTTTTTTTTATCAAATATATAATACAACCTTGATGAGCATAAGAGATTTAAACATTAAATAATCTTACTGACCCAAACTTTTGAACAAGTAGTGTAGTTAAAAATAATCAGCATGTTTTGTGCTCAGTTTTTCAGTAAGTGAAATTATCAATTTGAATCTTTTACCTTTTTATGTGAACCAATATAACAATACATGTAAATAAACATGTTTACTAAAATCTTGGTAGCATTCAGGATTCAGGAGTGAACACACTCACCGTAGCCAGGTTAGTTTGAGGGTACAGAATACGTTTTTAGAATAGAAAAAGCCGAAAGCGCATTTCCTCGCCATCTCTGTGCTGACGGGATGTTAGAGAGTTAAGACATTTATGGCTGTTTTCCCAAGCCATGACATCATGTTGACATCAGTGGAAAAGTAAAGCCGTTTCAGACGGAGTAGTCATGTTATAATGTAATAATTATATTTTAATAAAATAATACGAAGACAGTTTTTCCATTGGAATAGCATGCATAGATGAATGCATGCCATGGAATATTTAGTTTATAATGCATTTATTTTCTTTTTTATTAAAATGATATTAAATTAAATACAATTTAAAACAATATATAAAAAAAATACATATAATAATTCAAAATATATTACTTTTTTTATTATATTTTATAATAAAATAAGATTTTCTCACAAACTTGCACTAAAATGTTGTTTTTTAAATGACGTAAAGTTGAATTATATCTTTTTTTTTCTTCTTCTTCAATTAATATGTGCAGAACATGGAAGGAAAAGCTGGAAGAGGCCGAGAGGAGGAAACGTGAGGAAACCAAAGAGCTGCAGGTAATGAAACACTCGTCAGACTTCAATGTCTGATGGATCGATGAGCTTTTTCAAATGTTTCATGGCCATTTTCTCTCTTTCTTCTTCACTTTCTTTGTCTGTTTACTCTCCGTTCCTCATTCAGCGCTCTGGCGTCACCTTTAAAGTGGATAACCGGCTGCCTAACCTTGTGAACCTGAATGAGGATCCGCAGCTGTCGGAGATGCTGCTGTACATGATTAAAGAGGGCGAGACCAAGGTCGGCAAGCTCAAGTCTGAGTCGGCCCACGACATCCAGCTGTCTGGAGCTCTCATCGCTGATGAACACTGGTGAGACAGATCACATCCACAGTCTAGCTCCAGCCACTTCATTTACTTCACTTTGATTTGTTTAAAAGGAACATATCAGGTTAAAGGTACTCTATGTAACTTTTAAATGTCAATACATCATCAACCCTTCTTCCAAAACTTGTTTTTGTCTTACCCTGATTCACTATGGTAAGCCTATTATAAGTGTTTATATCTTAGACCAGGTGGGATGTTTTTTTGGGGAAATTGACCGTTCGCAAAGACCCGACCCCCTTAGTTACTGTTGCTATGTCCGACAAGCCACGCCGCTCTCATGCCACACCATGTTCTCACGCAGTGAAAAATACATCGCGGAGCAGAGAGGACACTGACAACACGCTGACAGACAGGACAGACCAGATTACTTTTCGGTTACTTTTGATATTAAACAGTCTCACCTTTCAAATTTGGTAATTTTTAAAAAGAAATTTAAACAATAAATACAGTTTTGTGGCTCTTAAATGTGTCGTGACAGATCACTGTAGAGCATCAGTTAAAGCCGATCGTGAACCGTTCATCTCTTCCTTCTAGTTAATTTATAGCATCAAAAAAACATGAATGAACATAAGAAGGAATGTTGTTTTAACGGAAAGGCGTCTGTTTTTCAAGTTCAAATCCTCCCATGTTAATCTACTAACTCTCCTGACTGCTTTGTCGGACAAAATGGCGGATGGCGAACTATGATTGGTCAGATCACATGTCAATCAAGCTCCCTGCGAAGGGTCAATTGTGTACATACATCAGTCATCTGTACGTGTCCCGTCATATCCGTTAATAGTGAACAGTTGCTCCAGCTACTTTGACTTATGTATGGTGTGTGAGTGGCAGAGATTAGTTGAAAGGTTGACATGGCGCAGCTAAATCTCAAACCTACGGGGAATCACCTGTTTTAACGGAGGAGAGTCAAAAAAAAGAACGCGACAGAGCTCGTAATAAAACCAGAATCAACATTGGCTTGGCTTTTTGGAGTCTGCGAGAACTGAGGGATTTTTTTATAATGTTTTAAAAGTGGGGCACGGATGGCGTTTTTATTACTTAACAGGTGATTAAGGTATTTTACTGAATGGATAAATTGCCATGTGTAGCACTGTAAAGCATTATCTATTGTGAAGGGTCATTTCATTATGGTTGTTGTAGCGCTGTGTCCGAATTTATCTTCAAGGAAGTACCGTGTCTATTAATGGGTGTAGCTACAGTAACGTCTTTAGCTAGTCAGCCCGAGATCCTTTCCATCTAAACTGGTTATATCTCTTAAAGTCCCCCTGTGGTAAAAATCAAGCTTTTAATGTTGTTTATATGCCTATGTGGTGATTTTAATATGCTTTAAGACAAACCATGTGCAGAAGTCAACACCATTGCTGAATATTTTCCCCTTAAAACTGCAGTGAACCAAAGACAGTCTCAAAAACGCGGTTTGAAATCGCTGATGTTTCTGACGTCACAAAATACCTTGTAACCAATCAGGTCAATGTATGATAGTCAACGAGCTGGTGTGAGTGGGTGGAGGCGGGGCTAATTGGGATATTCATAGAACTGCGTATGAGGCAAGGGTGTAGAGTTACATTCAAGCTATTTTAAGGCACAAATATATTTTTTTTCAAGGAAAAAGTTTCAATATGTTATTTTGCTGATCAAAGATGAATTTTAAGAGATAAAATTATTGACTACAGGAGGACTTTAAAGCCTAGTAGTGAATGTTTTATGAGCAGTAAGATAACCATATTCATCCACAGTACAACCAAAACAATGTTCTTCTGCAAAGTGCATGCAGTTTTGTTACATTGTACCTTTACACGTGATTTGATTTACACATTTAAAGGGACAGTTGACCCAAACATTTAAATTGTCATTATTTACTATCCTCATTTTGTTTCAAATCTGTATGACAAATTTTTTATATTGATTTACTTTTAATTTAACTAAATCTAAAACTCTAATAATAGTGTTTGGTAATAGAAGCTGAAATATATGCAAATATTAATGTTAGATGCAAAACCTAAACTTGATTAGACGTTTCCTTGGCAAATGAATTAAATTAATAAGTTCTAAAATGTATTCTAATTAAATGACTAAATCCGGAATAAACATGAATGAACTGAATGAATAAATAGAAATGTAAAACATCCATCCATCCATCCATCCATCCATCCATCCATCCATCCATCCATCCATCCATCCATCCATCCATCCATCCATCCATCCATCCATCCATCCATCCATCCATCCATCCATCCATCCATCCATCCATCCATCCATCCATCCATCCATCCATACATAGCAATTAAATCTCTAATATCAATTGATATCTTCCATCTTGTGTTCAGTGTCATCTCCAGTGTGAAAGGTACCGTCAGCATTAAACCGATGCCGAACGCCAAGACCTTTTTGAATGGACATCTTGTGTCTGAGGTCACCGTTCTCCACCACGTAAGTTTTTGTTGCTGTTCTGAAGCGAAACCTCTGAAATGATGTCCATTCTAACAACCTCCACATAAATCATAAAATTGTTAACTCTATTTTAGGGAGACCGTGTGATTCTTGGAGGAGATCACTACTTTCGGTTCAACCACCCCGCTGAGGTTCAGAGCGGGAAGCGCGCGTCCTGTTGGAGCAGCGGAGATGGTCAAAAAGACTTTGAGTTTGCCAAAAACGAACTGCTATCGGCCCAGAGAGCTCAGTGAGTATAAGCCCGAGATTGTCCACTACAGGACCTCATATTTGACTCTCTTGATCTGTATCATCACTTTTCCTCATAGACTTGAAGCGGAGATTGAGGAGGCTCGGTTGAAGGCCAAAGAGGAGATGATGCAGGGCATTCAGGTGGCCAAAGAGATGGCACAGAAAGAGCTGAGCGAGCAGAAGGGTCTGTACGAGAACAGGATCAGAGCTCTGGAGAGAGAGCTGGTAAGCAGATGCGTGTCAATGGATAGCATGTGTGACTCCAGTGTTCTCCAGTTAATCTAATGCATCCTCAGGAGGAGGAGAGCGAAAGAAAAAGAGAACAGGAGCTGGATAAAAAGAGGGTCGTCAGCCAGATAGAGCAACTGCATACAGCAAAGACTCAACTGGAGCACGAAGTCAACAGCCATAAAAGACGTCTGCAGATGGAGGCCCAGGCTACTAGACAGGTACAGAAAGACCAGATTCAATCAAAATGGATGCCCTTTGGGAATTTGAGGAAAAGTCAACACATAACGGTAATTAATATGACTAGCCTTTGGCTCGACTACGTTATCAAACCGCTAATGTTACACAAACTATGTTCTCGTTTGCCATCTCAGAGTCAGACCGCTGCCTTCTAACAATCAGTATCCTTAGAAAACATTGATGGGATTGGTTACGTGTTCGCTACGTTAGGAATTAGGGGCGGTTTCAACCCGTGTTTTTGAGACTGTTTTTGTTACGCTGCAGTTTTAAAGTGCCCCTATTATGCTATTTTAAAGTTTCCTAATGTTGTTTTGGAGTCTCCTACAACAGGTTTACATGCATCAAAGGTCAAAAAACTGTTTAATTTTCTCATAATATACATTTGCACACATCACCACATTTTCAATGATTCTCAAACGACTCGTCAGATTAATCAATCTCTATAAATCCCTCCATTCCGCGAGCTACTCTGCTCTGATTGGCCAGATGGCTCAGTCTGTTGTGATTGGTTTACCGCTTACAGCGCAGCGCGTGTGTCGAAAACAAAAACGGCCATTGCCATAACAACATCAGCTCTGCGTGTCCTGAGGCTTCCTACACCGTAAACTAAACACAGTAACAAACGATGACGTGGATTTGATCATATCAATGCGAGCGCGAGTCCGATGATGAAACATTGGAAGAACTGGTCATTCAACCCGAACCTCCATCACAAGGACGACTCGAGCAGGACGTTTCTCAGTGATTCACTACTCAGTTTGAGGCACATTATGAGATGTTGCAACTGTAATTCCTCACCACCAGCATTAACAAGTGCATGTCCAGCAACAAACCGATTATTTTACTTGTACTTATTTATTGACAGAGTATTTTTCTAATTTATTGTGGTGAACTCGTGGAAACTGTATCAATAACAGTGCATACATTAGCAGAGCTCCAGCCAGTTAGCGGGAGACCTACACAATATAAAACTCAAAACTAAGTATTTTGAACACCATCTTTCAAGAGCAAGCGGTCTGCGAATCCTGCCTTGAACTCCGAGATTTGAGAAGCAGTCATCAGTAAAATAAAGGTAACACAGCAAAAGTTTAGGATTATACTGCTGTGGTATCGTGGTAAAGACAACTGGTTCTTCACATGCACATATCGGTTAGTTTAGCTATTTAAGTTTAAACTATTTGTTTAATGTTGTGACTTATTCAGATTTTTTTTAAACATTTCATAGGCGATGGCCGATCATGATGTCCGGCATGCTAAAATCGTGGAGGCCCTCGAGGCAGAGAAGAAGAAGATTGCTGAAGATCTTGCTCAGATTGAGAGGAAACGTGCTCTTAAAGTGACCCAGACCCCTAAAACAGGTATTTAGACACTTTTCATTTGAAAGACATGGAGTTTTCCATTAACAATGTTCTTAACAGTGTGGTATTCACCATATCTTTCTTCAATGTTTGCAGCCTACCCACAGTGGGACTCAATGAAGCTGTCTTTGATGATCGAAGAAGCAAACAAAATCAGTGCCAAACTCAGGAAACGCACAGTCTTCAGCAGGTACAGTTATTCTGGAAAAGTTAGTCCTTGGCTACAAATTGCCCTTTTTGTTAGGGATAACATTTACAAAACATATAAAATATTTGTCAGTAATAGCTAATGACTGGAAAAGTGCTAGTTTAGTCTTTTTATCAATAAGCAGGCATCCTGCCTCGTTTATTCTGGACATTAAAGTGTTTGAATGGAAAAAGATGTGGGTTTGTGTTTTCACAACAGACATGAGACGACCGATAAAGAGAACGAGGGTGGAGACGCCCAACTGCAGGTCCAAGTTCAGAACACCAAACTGGGAATTTCCACCTTCTGGAGTCTGGAGAAGCTCCAAAGCAACTTGGCTGCCATGAGGGAGCTGGAGCAGGTGGCGTAATAAAAGATGTTCACACAGTTATAGGAGTAAACATGCTGCTTGAGCTAGTGTGCATGGTGACGTTTCTGTAGCGAAGTAAATGGTTCAAAACCACAGTATACTTAGCTGCATAATAAATGTTTGGCTTTTTGTGTGTGTGTGTGTGTGTGTGTGTGTGTGTGTGTGCGTGTGTGTGTGTGTGTGTGTGTGTGGGTGTGTTGTCGTCTTGACTTGTTTTTGTTTAACGTTTTGTTTTTGTTTAGGATCTCACTTACCATTGGAGAGTTTTGCTTTATTTTGTTTTATTTTTTGCTTGTTTTTTGTCTTGTGTAGCATTTCACTTGACATTGGGAATATATTTTAATTAGTTATTAT
Organism: Phoxinus phoxinus; assembly: GCF_949152265.1. NCBI lineage: Eukaryota > Metazoa > Chordata > Actinopteri > Cypriniformes > Leuciscidae > Phoxinus > Phoxinus phoxinus. The sequence goes on along the minus strand of NC_136895.1, from coordinate 14,197,862 downwards.
TATTAATAATAATTATTTTATGTAGTTTAGTTTTGTGTTATTAAAAAAAAACCTTTTTTTTCTTGTCATTTATTTATTTAGTGTTTCTGTTTTATCTCGTTGTTGTTTTGTTTGTTTGGTTTTTGTCTTGTGTAGCACTTCACTTGACATTGAAAGTTATTATAATTATTTATTAGTAATTATAATTTTGTTTAGTTTTGTGTTATTTAAAATATTTTTATTGTTTAGTTCAGTTTTATTTTTTATTTTTTTATTTTTTTTTGTCTTGTGTAGCATTTCACTTAACAATGAGAAGTTGTTTTAATGTATTTTTATTTAGTTATATTTCTGAAAGTTTTTTTTATTTGGTTTTAGTTTTGTTTTGTGTAGCATTTCACCTGACGCTACACTTGACTTGGAAACAGTGCTGCGTATTTAACCTAGAACTTACAATAATACATGAGGCCATTTGAAGCCTGTTTATTTCCTTGTAATTACCCAGTAAAAGCAGGAAGCATGTAGTATTGGCATTTGTTCTTATTATCATAAAAGAATCGGAGACTAAATCAAGTCTGATGTTTATTGGCTGTAGGGGGAGAGCGCCTCTAAAGATGACGACGTGTTTTACGACCCTAATGATGAGTGGGAACAGGACCTATCTGCCTCTTCCTCAACCTCATCTTTCTCTCGCAGAAGGTATTTCAGTTTATTAGTCCGCAATGGTGCCGTTCTGCTCTCTGTACTTGATAAACGAAAGAACAGAAGCATACGTTGTGCCCAAAACTGGTTCTTGTCTTCCACCATGATGTTATTTTTCCACTTATAAACCGAGCCTTCAGGAAAAGCACATTCCTGCAGCATTTTTGTTTTACCTATTTTCATTGCCTTCATGAACATGTGACTAGAGCTAAATTCAGTATTATTGAATCAAAACCCCTTCTACACCTCTGAAGCCCTTCTCAAAGCTTATACTGTAGATGTTCCTTGTGTGTTTTCTTTCTGTCTTTCACTCCCTGAAATGAACAGTAATGTTCAACTCAGTGTACATCATGTAACTGGCTGTTGAATAAGAATTATATGACTGATAATAATGGTTCAAGTTCAAATGTATCTGGATTTCTTTTTATTCTGTTTCTTGTGACCCAGGAGTAGAAGTTTGCTAAAGGGCAGGAGGATATCTGGGCGTCTCTATGAGATCCGAGTGCACCCTATTCAAAGCCTACATTGTGGTCCCTCACAATCCACTGGTAAAGTACCTTTTATATCATCTATACTTGTGTAATGAAGTGGCTTTATTATATGAAGTTTGAATGATTTTATTAGCCTAGCACAGTTTTTAGCATCATTTAAATCTAGGGTTGGGAATCGAAAATCGATTCCAGAATACTTGCTATAAAATTTTACATATATTATGAAATAGAATAAACACCACAATGTTCTGTAAAAAATATAAGAATGGTAAATTTTGATTTCATGGCGACTACGTTCCCCAAACAATGCTGTTTTGTCCCCCATTGACTTCCATTGTATGGAAACCTTCTTCAAAGTGCTTTAAAATACAGTCTAGATAGGAAGCTCTTTAGGTTTTTGAACATATTTTATTATTGTTTATTGTAACTAAAACCAGGCTGAATTAAAACTACCGGTAAACATAATATTAATTAATAAAAAAATAAAGCTAAGCAATTAAATGCTAAAATAGTATATAAATAATATATGAATCATACTAAAATAACCTGTTGAAGAAATATCTCCCTGGGAAATGAGTGGCTTTGATATACCGTGTCTTTTTATCAGGGCTGATGAACAAGCCGCCCTCCCTGCGCTCCAGCACGTCTGACTCCGCCCTCCCAGGCATCTGCAAAGATCTGATTGGTTCTGCCGTCTCACGTCTGCGCTCCTGTCAGTCGGCCGAAGAGAACGAAAGCTTGGCCGACAAACTGACCCTAGACCTGCTGGCGGTTCACAGCGCCGTGAGGTCCATCGCGGACCTTTACGAGCACCTTGACGACGACAGTCAGGAGAACCGTAAGCGACCAAACGTTTTTAACAAACCTAAATCAACAGGGCCATTCATCAGTGTCAATATTCAGCTCAGTATGAATGCACAACACAGCGCTACACAAAGAGCCTCATTTCGTTCTGTTTGTGTGTATGTGAACAGTGTTTGCCTGCAGTGCTGAAGCCCAGACTCATCTGGTGAAGGCCACCTCTGCTGTTGAAAGGGCCGTGTTCATTACGATGCACTGGGTCTCCAGCATTAAGCCCAGCTCTAACACAGTGTCTCAGAGAGCCGAGGAGCTCAAGACGGAGGTCAAGAAAATCGGTGGCTACCTTCAATTACTTATTCAGGTGCTCATCAGAGTTAGAAGTCAATTTATAAAACACATGTTGCATTTGTGTTCATTGATGCTTTTATTTCTGTAGAGGGACCGTAGAAAAGAAAAAAATGCAATCATCTCATTAGAAATGTAATCAGTGTTTTGTCGACTTTTAATTCGTTTTTTAAATCCTTTTTAAGAACCTACATATAAGAAATATATAAATATAAAAACAAAACGGTAATAATAATTATCTATTTATTTGTTTAGACATCAAGTAAATCTATTAATATTATTTCTTTAGTTATTTTCTTTAATTTACCGGTAGTTCAATTAAATATATATTTTAAATTAAAATATATATTAATTTAAATTATTGGTGTATTTATCCAACATTTAGACTTTTTACATAATCTATATTTTTTTTATTTGATTTGTACTGATTATTGAGTGATTTAAATTTGCATACATGTATGTATTAACAGATACAACTTCTGATAAAAAAAAAAGTTTTTATTACTAAATGTTGAAATTAGCAACAATGTTTCTGCGGGTCTTAAATCCAATACAAATATCTAAACATTAAATCAGGATACATTTACTTGAGGTGTAAACATAAAAATCAAGTCTTGGAAAACTGATCAAAGTGAAGTGAGTTTATAACAAGAACAAATATCCATCAACGAGACGAGTTATGAAAAAGTTATTGCCTTTGAATTAAGCTGATTTTTCTGAGCCTTTTGGCAGATATTTGTTCTTATTTTAATCATAAACACTTAATTTTGATAAATTTAACAGAAAACAAGACTTTTGTATCTCCAGTAAATGCATCTTGATTTCCATTTTCTAGTGGTTGGGAGCAGAGCGATTTAAGCTGCTTTTTTGTGTGTGCAAAATGAATTAAAAAGTTATGGATGTCAGTTGGAAGTTCTGAAGTGTTGCCAAATACAATAAAATGTTGTTTCTCCTTAGACATTTGCATTTAGAGAACATTGATGCATTTTGTTCCCTTCAATTTATTTCTTACATTTTCTTTACTTGGTTGGTTTAAATTGTTTTACCTTTATAAAAGCTGCAGAAACCAGATTATTAAATACCATGGAACTATTGTTGATTGTTAGTTCATGTAAACTAATGTAGTTAACTAGTGTGTTTTTGTGTTTCTTTCAACATTGGAATTTTGGGTAATTTTTGTGGCCTTACAAGACCATGTTGGTCTTTCTGTGTCTTCATCCTTTAGGGTTGTGACTCTGAGATCTCCTCCATGGTAACCGAGGCCCAGAGGAAGGTTGCTGATTGTATGAACGTGATTCTCAAAACTATCGGTTTGCTGGCGGCAATGAATGGGACTGATCTTCATTTGTCTGAACTTGGTTCAGAGGACATAAACAATGTGGGTAGATTCCCTCATCTTTTGCACTTGCTGACGTTTACCGGTACATAGTAAAGGTTTGACCAGTGTTCTCTTGGTTTTCTTTGCTCTTTCTCTTTAGAGGTCAGTTGTGGATTCTTTGCAGGATGGGATGCATCAAAGTGTGACAGATCTTCTCTTCATGGGTCTGAGAATCTCTTCTGAGATGGTTCAAGACGCTCAGATGAGTCGCGCTGGAACACCGGTAAGTTCTCTTAAAGGGATACTGCAGCATTAAGCTTTGTATCAGTAGAAAACCTGTAGTATTTTCGAATAACCATGCTTCCCTCCCTCATGTCCCCCTGAGACGAGAGATTTATGGGTTTTTTTTTTTGTCTGGAAAAAATCCTCTGATGACGCAAAAATCTTAATTTTGCGTCATCTGAGGATTTTTTGGCCAGAGGCTAAAAACTACAGCCAGTCGAAGGCGCTAGATCCGCATGTTTTCAACCCGTCCATAGAGGGTGGGATCTCACTCACAGAATGTACAAATAGTGTCAGCCATCTTTTATTTGGAAGCTAAGCTAACAGGCTCTTATTCAGTGGAGAAAGCTGAGTAGTAGGGGTTACCATCCTCTTTTTCCCGGACATGTCCGGCCGTCGAGATCGTCCAAAATGTCCGGGATTCGGCTTTTGCTTTTTGCAGTCGCCATTCATTGTTTACATGCACACCTTTTGTTTCAATCTAACTGAATTCATTCCGATTGGTGAATCTGAATGTAGTGTTTACATGAACGCTAAACAAGTGATCGGTTGATGTGCGTTTTAACATTGTTAAGAAAATTCCCGCTCCTCCCTGAGAGATACGAGACCGGTGCGTCTCACAGGGGCGGACAATCCCGGGCAGACTAATCACGGAGACTCACTAGTAGCTTAGCCTAGATGTTTAACTGCGCTCTTACCGGTAGGTGTGGCTTGGGAGTGGCCTCGTAGGGCAGTGAAGCAAGTGCATTTTGGGAGTTGTTGTCTTTCATCCACATGAGACAAAAATACATTTTCTGGCTTTTCTCAGTCTAGAAGGCTCCAAATTCAAATATAATTTCACATTTCTACTACATAAACAACCCATTTTAAATACACATTCATCTTTCCAGAGGTGAATTATCATTTTAATAAATATTTCACTTAAAGGTGCATGGTGTAATATTTAGGAGAATTTGTTGACAGAAATGCAATATCATATACAGAACTATGTTTTTAGTGGTGTATAAAGAACCATTATGTTTGTATTACCTTAGAATGAGGCATTTCTATCTAATTGAGATTTATACATCATCTAAAAGCTGAATAAATATGCTTTCCGTTGATGTAAGGTTTAGAATAGGACAATATTTGGCCGAGATGCAACTATTAGAGAACCTGGAATCTGAGGCTGCAAAAAAATCAAAAAATTGAGAAAATCGCCTTTAAAGTTGTCCATTTATGTTGCCGATTGTGCTGCGTTCACTCACAAAAATAAATGTTTTACGGTTGGAAATTTACTAAATATCTTCATGGAACATGATCTTTATTTGATATCCTAATGATTTTTGGCATAAAAGAAAAATCAATAATTTTGACCCATACAATGTATTCTTGGCTATTGCCACAAATATACCCGTGCGGCATGTCACTGGTTTTGTGATCCAGGTTCACAAATGTCACTGTTGTTTTTTTGTGCAAGCTAGCTAAAGTCAGTGAATAAAACACTGACACAATGATGAACAAATAACAATAATATTCGCAATAACTTATCGTACTGAATAATCAAGTAAACCTGATTTCTTAATTTATCTTTGTAAAGAAACCTCATTGCTGAACTGGCTACTCTCTGCTGTCTCAGACGACATCATTTCCTGTCGGCCACTGTAACTTCTGTTGGTTGCAATTCGCAACCTCGCCACTAGATGCCGCTGAAAATTACACAGTGCACCTTTAACCGATAATATGGAATATTATTGTAAACTCAAGAAATAACCTTACAATGAAATCTTGATGGATCCAAATAATAGTGTAAATACATTTCAATGTTTTATATGAACTGATTTAAATATACACTTTAGCATCATTTTATAATCTTTGTTGATTTTTATGTTTTACAGATTCAGCAGTCCGCAATGCATGATGTCGCCCAGTCTCTGAAAAGCTACTTCGACTGCTGTTTGTCGGTACGCCTTACAAACAGCTGTTTTTGTCATTGAGGTTAAATGTTTTGGATTGATGACTACCCCAACAATGAATGCGGGGGACAGTGCTTGTAAAACGTCGAACCTGAGCGGTCTTATCGCACGTCTTGGGTCGTTTTGCTGTTTAGAAAATAAATGGATTGAGTAAAGCGTCATCTGTCACCTTAATGAGGCTGTAACTGTTATCTTCAATACACAAACTACAGGCTCGATGTTATTGTTCAGCAAGAGAATGGGATGCTGGGATAAGGAAAAATGGATGCATCTCACCTACTCTCCCATTTCCTTAAACCCACCAACCGTAGCCCTGTGGGTTAAAACAAATAAGAGACCCAGTAATGTATACATAAAAAAATACATATTAAAACATTTATATATATATATATATATTTATATAAATAAATTAGTTTTATTTTTACTGGGTCTCTTATTTGTACAAAAAAACAAATATTGTATATCAAACAAATCAAACAAAAAACAAATCATTATTTTGTTTTTGAGGGTCTGTTCGGTTTGTTTGAGTTTCTGTTGTGGTTATTTGTTATAAGGTTTTTGTTTTATTATTTCGTTTTTGTTTTTAATTGTTTTTATCTTGATTTTTGGGAGGTTTTTTGGTTTGTATTTTAGTTTTTTTATTAGAATTTTGTAATGATTGGGTTTTTTTTGCGAGGGTTTTTTTTTACTTTTTTTTTTTTTTTTAGTTTAGTTTGGGTTATTGGTGTGTGTGTGTGTGTGTGTTTTTTTTGTCTTAGGAAAGTTTGTTTGGTTTGGTTGTAATTCTGTTTGGAGGGTTTGTTTCTGATTTGTTTTTGGTGTGGTTTTTAGTTTTAGTTTTAATTTGTAATTTTGGTATTGCTTTTTGGGAGGTTTGTTTTGTTATATTTAGTGTGGTTTTGTTTTTTGTTTGGTAGTAGTAAAATAAGGGGGGGGGGGGTATTTGATTTTTGTTTAGTTTGAGTTTTTGGTGTGGTTTTAGTTTTGTTTTTGGGAGGTTTGTTTGGTTTGGTGTAGTTTTGTTTCGACTTGTCACTTTTCCTTGGTTTGGATTTCATGTTTAAGAGCTGTTTGTTCACATCTGCTTTTTCACAGGAGAGGCCAGGTTCCACTGAGAATCGTTCAGAGGAAGATGAAGGCTCAGCTTTGTGTGATGTTCATAGCACCACCGTTAAACTCCTCGAGCTGAACAAGGCGATCAAAGACCTCCACTCGTCTCTGTCGCGTTATCTGAGAGGTAAGGCATTCTTTCCACAATTACATGCATATGGAATGCACACGTTATGACAAATATGTGACATGACTTCATTTTATTAATGTGTAATACAGGGAGTGGCGATGCTGGCCTTAGTCAATCTGTACTGTCTTCATCCAAGACGATTGATGATGTCATCAATGGGCTTCCGTGCGAAATGGACGGAAGACGTTCCAGCAGTCTTCAGCTTCCGTGTGTGAAGAACGTCATGGCTGCCCGTGATAAAGTGCACTCTGCGCTGCAGGCTTTGCCAGAGGTGTTTGATAAATGCACAGACGGAATACAGAGGCTGGGCACAGATAGACACTTTGTACAACAATGGTATCTAAATGGCAACACAAATCGGACCGTGCCTAAAGTTATGTATTCTCTTTCCTCAGGTATTAGCACATGTTCCAGAGATGCCCGCTGGGTGTGATTTGGATTTAAGGGGTACTAGTCATGTATACAACCATAGTGGCTATAATGGTTACTGCTAAAATTGGCTCACTTTTCATTTTGATGTATTTACAGTATGCACTCATTCAGGCCTACAATAATTTGTATTTAATTGTAGGATTTTAATGAAGGGCTTAATAGTATAATTTAAGAAGATGGGTTTTTGTGTATTTTGCAAGTGATCAAGCACATAAGTCTTCTATAACTTGTGCACTCCTGGATATATTTTTGCACTTGAAACCTATGCACAGGCTTGGTAGTGCTGGTGTTTCACAATTTCATTCGCATGGAGTTTTTTTAGCATTTGTAGCAGCATTTACTTTGGATCATGTAATTGTTTCACACTAATTTATACTTTCATTAATAAACACTCACTGGGACAAGAAGTCTGGTGTCCTATTTAAACATACAAACTTTTATCGTGTGTGTGTGTGTGTGTGTGGTCATGGTACACCCTACATTATGTCCCCACAAAGATGGCAACATATGAAGTCCTTGTGGGAATTTTTTTTTTTTTTTTTTTTTTTTTTTTTTTTGATAAAACCGCTATAAATCCTAATATTTTACATTTGAAAATGTAAAAAAGCAGAACGTTTTCTGTGATGGGCAGGGTTAGTGTAGGGGCGTAGTATGGAATATCAGTTTGTACAGTAAAAATGTGTTTTTGGAAAGTTCCCATAGTGTGTGTGTGTGTGTGTGTGTGTGTGAGAATTATTGGTTGCAACTGCATCCAATGGAAAATTGTTTAATTACAAAGTAACTTAGACTTGTATCTGAAGTATGTTTACATTCAAAGGGCAAATATTTTTTTTTATTTCAAATAAGTTATATAAAAATAGTATAACTCATATAAAATGCTAAAAATCAATCAGTAAAAAGCGTAAAATTACGTTATTTTTCTTATTTTAATTTGTCCCCAATAGTGGACAAAGGATGATTTCTTTACAACGTAAATGTCTTCATAATTGACAAAATGCGATCCATTTTCATAGTAAAATACAATTCTATTTAGACCTCACAAACTCGAAACATCATGTCCATCGTGAGGGGAGTGGCGGGAATTACTCTCTCCTCTTCCGAGCGGGAGGCGCGCGCTCCTTCTCATGATCTCACACAGGAGTTCCTCACAACACATTCAACGGAAGCGCATGAGAACCGTTTGCTAAACTTTACTTTTCTAGGTAAAATATGACTTACGACTAAAACTTTACCTCGTATCAGGTAATGTGCATTTTTATTCTGTTTGAGGCTTTTAAACATCCATCATTACGTTTCTGCTAGAGCTGACCTTAATGTTTTTCCCCCCTGTAATATTTTTTGTTTAAAACACTGTCAAATTAAAAGCGTTTAATTTTATTGTTCATTAATACGTTTATGAGCTGTTAAAACGCCCACTGTTAATGAGTATTTTGTTTACAGGATGAATCTGTTGAATATTATTTGCTCCAACATTATTGTAAGTAGTCCTTATATTCTAATACAATATACGTTTGACAATGTACTGTTATGAGTTCTCATGTTAATATATTATAACAAAACCATATAATTAATATAATGTGATGCTTATTTAAATGAATGAATATATATAATTACAAACCTTTTTTCAAGGTACTCTTTCATCACTGCATGGAAAAAGGTAACCACAGCATTCATATGATATTCAAAGTTTAAAGTTAAATGTAATATGCTTAAAATTTAGATATAGGCTCATCGCGGATGACTGATTTCTGTTATAATCGTCTTACTAAGATGTTAGTATGAAAGATACAATCTGTTACTAACAGAGTCCAAAGGATAGTTTAAGATCACATGGACAGAATTACAATTTGTTCATAGTTTATTACACATAAAGTGTCAAATGCATAAGATGTAAGGCTGTCTGAGTCTAACCAAAACATCCCTGTGTTTACAGTGGAGAGCAAAACCCCGCTTACACATGAGGACTTTTACCCTGAGTACGTGCCAGATCGCCAGCCATGGCTTGGTGCCCGCAAGCTCTGCCTCCAGCGTTCAGGGACCCTAGCGGTGGTGTCCAGTACCAAAGAGATTAAAAAGCTCAACACTTTTCTGCGGTCCCTGAATATCACCCAACCTGTATGGATAGAAAGTGCAGGCATGTTCCAAAAAAGTGGTGCGTGCCATATCTTATGTTTCCCTGCTCATCTTACATTTATTACAAATGCATTTGTATCTTTCTTTAATCAATATTGCATGTTGTTTTCTAAAACATTTCTAGGTCCTCCAGACATATACATGCTGGAATTTCCAGTGCGGCCACACCGGAAATCGGCTCGTCTCCGCCATAAGTTCCCAAACATGGAAGCGCTAACGGTTTGTGCTCACCTCCAGCTTGATCCAACTTGCCACGGACCTTCCACAGTCTTCTCGTACGCCATAAGGTCATTCATTAAAGAATTCCAACTCCAAGCACGAATCACAGGGAATGAACCCGTCCAGCTTGCATTGCTGGTGCATGGTTCAAACACCACCTACGTAACAGGCTTTCCCAATGATGCCTCCTGGCACTTTGTATGTGCAAGCTTGGTTGCGAATAGTGGAAAGTGGGGCATCTGGGTGGATGGAACGGTGGTGGGTTCTGGGAATTCACTCATCTTATTGAATTACATCGGAGGCGATGGCCTTTTCATGATTGGACAAGACCAGGAGACCTATGGAGGCTACAACAGTGGCAAGGCGCTTTGTGGGAACGTTACGCAGCTCTACATGTGGGATCGTTTGTTGGTCGACACTGAAATCCAAAGCATGGAAAAAGTTTGTTCACCCGTTCCTTTTGGCTTGTTCTTCAAATGGAATGAGTCCGCACTGGAAATCGAGACGTCGCTACAGACACGCAGAAGGAACTCGCCTTGTCAAGGTAGAGATGGTGGAGGTGGTATTGCGCCCTCAAATCTGTGAGTTGTAATTTCCACTCTACCACCAATGCGAAATTGCGTATACAGCCAAGTTGTGATTGGAAACCTCAGGCTGAGATGGTTGTAAATATTTCATCCATGCGGTAATGGTGAGACCCACCCTTCGGATCATACATTTCCCATCACATGAGTCATGGACCCAGAGTTCCCTATTCTTTTCTGAAGAGAGGACATATGGTCCTTACAGACTTGGAGAGCTCAAGAACTATGACTCATGGTGACCTCTTAAAATTGGCAGACTAGAAGCAAACTTAGCTTGCTGGCTGTTCGGCAGCCTCAGAGTTTGCTCAAAAGGATCAATTTTCTTCTAAACTATTTTTGGTTCTTGTTTCTTTTAGGTTTCAAAAGCCAATCAGCAGACCAACTTATCTCTGGCTTGCATCACAGTTTTTCCAACCTCATGGCTAACAAGGCCTGTGTAACCTTTGACCCAGCAAGTGGAATACTGATTAATGACTCATGTTTGACGCACAGAGGAAGTGTTTGCCTGGTTCCAAAAGGTGATCACCTTCTTTTGAGTAATGATATTTTAATAATAAACTACATCTCCATTGGAGAAAATAGGAAAAGCTTTTGCGATTTCATCAGATGTAATTTATCTCAGTAGGGTATTTTAGGAGCCAGTGACTTCCTAGTTCTTGTTCTCCTTTTTTTTTTTTGGTCTTTTGTTTTGGCAAAAGCAATTTTGGCAATGCAATTTCTTGTGCATTTTCAACATATGTGATAATCTAGGTTTTTTCCTCCTTTATTTCAGAGCAGCTGGACTTCTTAGGTTTCCCTGGGACCTCGTTCTTCTCACAAGTCAGCAATGAGTTTCATTCCAAATCTGTGAGTTAGAGCTCAAGGCTGATTTTTATTAGATTAAACCTCCAGATTTCACTGAGATGGCTTCTTCTTAGCATTTTTAATTAATTTCCTCCTTATTTTTAACTTCTCATTCATTATTTGAGATCAAAGTATAGTCAGTATTGACACATAGGAATAAATAATATAACTTGATATTGCATTTTCATCCTTTCTCCACAGAATACAGAGAATACAAATGTAACCTTGTTCTCTGAGAACGACCTGACTCGTCATAATTTCCTCTTGAGTGCCATATTGAGAATTATGGAAAGCAATGCAGACATTATCACACGTTCTGATCTCCTGTACCTCATTGAAACCATCGAGAAGGCCGCTCAACTCAATAAAAAAGCTGTTCCCACTGAGGTCTTCATGTCCATGATCCGCAATTGCTTGGAACTAGTTAGCAGACTCATCGACCCTGATATGGCTGAACAATGGGAGAACTTGAGAGATCATGGGGTATGTTGTGCAATTGAAGTTGGTTCTACCCTGCTCTTCTGGAACCAAATCCTCAACAAAAAAAAAGTGGATGGTAACTCTTATGTCAGGTTTATAAATATGTTTCCTGTATTATCTCAGAATTACCTCGGACCATTGACAATGGTAGAGAACATAGACAAGCTGCTGTGGACATTGGCGGATGAGCTTTGGGCCGAGCACAAAAGCTTCACAGTGTCAACAAAGAACATGGGTACAGTGTTTTTTGCCTCATTTAGCATGACTTGGTAGCCTAATCTCAGACCTCTGACAAACAGAAGTCAATATTTGTTTTCTTGAGAGGTGGAGTAATAAAGATAAACCTCTCTTGTCTGTTATTGTATTCATGCAGTTTTTAATATTTAGCCATGGCTACTTTGGTTGTCCCACCATAAAAACCGTATGAGTGTTTGTTAGTCAAGAGACTTTTGCTTCCTCAGATATTCATCTGGAGCCGCGCGGGCTGGCGCAGATGAGCTGCGGTATTGTGTTCAAGCCATCGATCCACGGCGGTCAGTTCAGCGGCCATGATGAGATCCTCATATCAGAGTCAGAAATGCAGAGAGTCTTTTCATTGGGTGAGAATAGGGTAAATTGCTTATTTATAAAGATAAATGTTGTGATGCAAGCCAGTTTTAAAGAATCTTTATCTTCTAATATTATTTGACAGGCCACAAAGATGTCATGCTTATTTATACCTACTACAGTAACCTGGTAGAGAAGTCGTTCAGACTGGAGGTCAAAACACCCGCTGACCAACAGACCAATGGCAAGAGGTTAGCAAGAGCCTCCTGAATCTCTCCACACCAAATTTAATTTAAATATTTTAATTATAAATTTAAATTGTAACGCGATCTGGGTTTTTCCTGGGTCGAAAATGGTCTTAGGTGGCGGCAGAAGAACACGGTTGTCCACACACACAGTACACAGTACCCTACCCATGTGAACTGCGAGCCCAGTACTGACAATAAATTCAAAATAAATGCAAAGAAACAGTTTGTAATATTAACTTATCTTATTCATTCATGAAATAAAAAATAATCACTGTCAGGTCAGAACATAAAGATCATGTGCTTAGAACTATTTCATATATAAAAATCTTACTGAGTTACCGATTTAACAAGTAAACAACAAAGTAATACATTACAAAGTGCATTTAGCCTACACTCCAAAACTTAGTGCACAGATCATTTGACATACAGTACCTGATTGTTTTGTTCTGTCCATTGCTATGGTTATCACTGTCAGTCATATTCAATCACACATTTAAATATGGTTGTCAATCCAAAAACTTTGCAATGTGTCATCAGCAGCATGAAAAATGTATATTATATACAGAAATTGAGCAAAGATCGCCATTATAATCGCTGAAGCTGTCAATTACAACACAAGGTACACAAAGCTGCGCTCTTGCAAAAACTCCTGTTATGCTGTGAAATGAATCTCTCATTGACATCGTATTTAGGTGTTGTATTGAGCCAATGTGGTGTTTTGAGCCAATTCTGACAAACTTAAACACTTCTGATTGGCCATTGCGTTCACACGCTCAACAGATATGTCTGTGATTGGCTATATTGCTCACGCTGCAAAAACACATAAATAGAAACTTTTTATGCTCTTCATATAGCGCTTACACAAACACTCACTGGAGCGTTTGAAAGCAGATATTGAAAACGGCTATCAGCGGGTACCAATATTGCAGAAAAGCAGGAATCGTCACATTAAATGATCAAATAAATCTTTGGCGGGACAGCATATTTTCAATGCAGGAAAAACCCTGGTTATTCTGTTCCTTTATTTTTAGGCAACACACTGGTCAGCTAGATACGGCAGTAATCTCAGCAACAGTGCGGGATGTGCAGAGGGCAGAAAATGTTCCTGTGTCCGTCCAGTACTCTCTATCCTCTGGAATTATGGTAAAAAACACTCTTATTTGCCGTTTTAGTTAAGTTTAATATCTTCGAATAACCTCTAACATAGGCTTAAGATAAAAGACAACAAAATAAACACACCTAAAACTTTAACTAAAAATTTTAATAAAACAGGAAATATTAAAATAAAACTATAATAGTATATCAATGATACTAAAATAATAATGCTTTAAAAAAAAAGTTTAATATTTTTCCTTTAGGCAGAGCACTCCGAGCAAGTGACGCCCTTCTGTGTCTTTTGGAATGTCGAATTCATGTAAGTGAATGAAATCATGTTACAAAACTACTGGTGTTTTGTCGTATTACAGTCTCTTGTTTGGGTCTGATTTAGTGTCTCATGTCCAAAGGGTGGGTCGTACAAGTGCTTGGTCCAATAAAGGGTGCAGAGTGTTGCCTTCTCCTCCTGATGTCACATCCTGCTTTTGCAACCACACCACCAATTTTGCTGTCCTAATGAATTACATGGAGCCACAGGTATGTTCAGAGTATGTGCTTTGAATTGTAACAAACAAACACACACACACATACACACACTATTTTACCGGTGTATGTATAACATAAATTATAAATGTATATATTTGATTATGAGAACTGATTGTTTGCTTACAATCTAATCTACCCAGACCTTAATATGTGGCCTTGTTAGAAGATGATCAATAAAATTCACGTCACATGTGACTGTTCATAATGTTTTGGCTTATCAGTGTATATCCCTTTAAGTCTGAAAAGTGATTTAAAAGCCATTTAAAAATAATCATTAATCATTATAAAGATAATGTCTTCACCGATCATATTTTCTGTTACACCGCAATCTTTCCAGTAGAGGTCACTGTGAGCTTACAAAAGCAAGCGAGCCTAAATAGTAGCCTTTGTGATCTTGCATTCACAATTATGTGAGAAGTTCCGCTATAGGAGCAAATATGGTCTCTCATTGATGTCTAGTGCCACTTTATAACCATCCAGTGCAATAAGAGTCATCAAACCCTCATATATACATAATGGTAGTTAACCTATATCTCCAGACAGTGAGATTGAGAGATAGACAGAGTGTGAGGAGTGCAAGATCGTTGTGTTTTGATGGGTCTTTTCCCTGCAGTGGAGTGCTAAAGAGGAGAGCATTTTGACGAAGCTGACATTTATCGGATCCGGAGCCTCTCTCTGCGCACTGGTGGTGACCTTGATGCTGTTTACCGTGTTAGAGTAAGTGGTTTTCACGGATGTACTACCACGCCAACAGCATATTCCCATTCCACGATGTTGCTCTGGCATCATTTGATTCACCATCTAATCTTTATGACAACTGACTTCTAGTGTTGAGTTCATAAAGGTCACGACATTGCATAACATTTGCTCGAATCACAGTCTGTGAGCTCACAGGCCTCACGCTTGTCAATAGCGCTCTGTCGTGAGGCTGAATACGTATTGAAAACCACTAATCGGCTAATTAGCGCTCTGTGCCAAATGAGCTTGAAGCCGAAGTTTTATGGTGACATTACAGGGGAGTTAATTAAAGGAAAGGGTCACACAAAGGGAGGTTAATCAGCGCAGTATCAGCCAAGCTGATTTCTTTAAGAGATTTATGGCCTGTTTGCCACTAATCAACACACATACACACACACACACACACACACACACACACACACACACACACACACACACACTCTTCATCTGTTTGACCAAAATAAACACAATTTTGCCTGATTTTTTTTCAGCATCCCGAAATCAGATCGCACATCAGTCCACAAGAATCTTTTTGTGTCTCTGACTTGCGCTCAAATCGTCCTTCTCTGCAGTGGTTCTGCTGTTCATAATAAGGTACAATGCTTTTCACACTTTCATTTGGTTGCACACCTTTTAAAAATCAGAATCAATTTAGTTATTGATAGTAGCCTAATATCAATGTATTAATATTATTAAAGTAATCATCTGATTAACTTTAGTATTTACCACACTCAAGGGCGTATGTTAGTGTTTTTACTTTGTTTAAGATGGTCGACTTTGCATAGTGTCTTAGTGTCTAACAACACTGTAAAATCACATCGCAAGTGACTTATTGCTTTTTTAAATGTTAGTTGGGGTCATTATACAGAATTTTTAGTCAAAGTCTTTCTAGATTAATTACAATATTGTACCAGCAGTCTGACAGTCCCTTAAAACAACTGTAGTGTTGTTGCCATATTTGGCATTGCGTAAACTGCCGTACGGCCATGTTTGTGTGGATGTTTGACCTTTTGACCCTTGACTGCCTGCTCTCTGACCTCTGCCCCGTAGGTGGCCTGCACGTTTGTGGCGGCTCTGATGCATTTGTTCTTCTTGGCAGCATTCAGCTGGATGCTGGTTGAGGGCCTGCTGCTCTGGAGCAAAGTAGTGAGCGTTAATTTGAGCGAGGACCGCCACATGAAATACTACTACCTGATTGGCTGGGGTAATAATTGCACTCCGCCCCTCCGATCTCCTCTTCGATCTGTTGTGGATAGGCACACTTATTGATTGGGTTCAAGAGTACAGGAATGCTGGTTTTGTACTTTATTGTTCCACTGAGTATTTCTATCATTTTCTTTTCACAGTACTTTTTTTCCTTCTTTCTTAGACGAGGAATACTACCATGTCTATACTATATACTTAGTGTCATTTTCAAGCAACACATTTCATAAAAAAAATGTTAAGTAGATATACTTATCAAAATGATGACAAAAAGATGCAACTTGGTTGAGAGTAATTTTTTTGTTTTAGTTTTTTTTGTTCACAGGTGCCGTCAAATGCTTTTTGTCCCACTCAGACACTGTAATATAGAAATGTATGTGTTTGAACAGGTCTGCCCGTGCTGATAGTTACCATCACGCTGGCCTCTGCCTCTGGGAACTATTCAGCCGATGGCCACTGCTGGCTCAGTGTTCAGAACGGCGTCATATGGGGCTTCGCCGGCCCAGTCATCTTCATTGTTATGGTGTGTCTCTACATCTATTATTATTGTTATATATTTTATATAAAAGAATAATATTAAAAACACAAATACATATGACATATTTTTGTTATGTATGTTTTTTTTTGTATATAATAATAATAATAACAACAATAATAATAAAATAGTAAAACATGTTCTTTTTATTTTATTTATATACAGTAGTCAACATTTAAAGTGGATCAAAACCTTTCATCAAAGTAATACATGAATTTCGAACAACATCCGTTCTTGTCTTAGGACAACTTTGATGAACTTTTTTGATCCACTTC
The DNA here is from genome assembly GCF_949152265.1 of Phoxinus phoxinus. NCBI lineage: Eukaryota > Metazoa > Chordata > Actinopteri > Cypriniformes > Leuciscidae > Phoxinus > Phoxinus phoxinus. The sequence continues at coordinate 14,180,875 of NC_136895.1, read as the reverse complement.
AAATGTTGACTACTGTATATATATATTATATATATATGCATATATTTATTATGTATTATAATTTTACAATATGAACGAATATTTATCATTTTTATATTCTTATTATATAATAGTATTTGTTTATTATAGATTTTAATGTTTATACTGGTATATGTGCGCATATATATAAAACATAACAATAATAAAATTACAAATATATACTCACAAACATGCTTATTATAAATGACTATATATAATAATTATTTATATGTGCACTTGCGTATATATGCATATATTGAATATTTATAATGATATATATATATATTATACATGCTTATTACAAATTCTAATTTATATATTTATTATTTGAATATTTAGTTATATTTCTACTTAATATTTAATTTGGTGTATGTGTGTATTAGGTGAATATCATGATTCTGACCCGTGTGGTCCTGATCACCATCGCCACAGCCAAGAGAAGATCTTTGATGATGAACAACAGCCCGGAAGAGCAAGTCTCTGAGCAGATAAGGTAGGACACCTCCCTTCCTCTCGTATTCAGGTAAAGGATTCTCATTAGCTCATTCTTCGATGCTCTATTATACGTTTTTTAGTCTTAAGGACCGCCACATGGAGGCACCCTTTCACAGCTGTGCTCGTGAACAGTGGTCCTGTCTGCTTGTGGAGTCTGACTGATCCTCAGTCGTGTTGGCTTTCTATTAAAATGATCTATTTGCACATTACAGCCTCTTTCAACATCAAATGTTTTGTTTGTTTTTTGGTCCATTAATGGAACGATTCTACTTTTTTTACAAGGATCACAAAGTAAACTTTCAGGCAGCTCCTTCACTGCAGGAATCCGGCGTTATATTAGTAAAAACAGGCCTTTATACTGATTCTCATGTTGGTTTATAGATTCAGCTTCTCCTTGAGACCATAAATAACCATAACGCAAATTAAGCTGCCACACGCACCCCGCGTTTGGACGAGCCTGGACCTCCGGCATCAGTCGTTGAGGTGGGGCCCTCAGAAGGCCCCTGTGTGTAAAAAATATCAATGTGACTCTTGAAAGCCCGTGGTCAAATACAGCGTTCTCCAAGGAAAATCAAACACATGCTTCCTCCGCTTGGCAGGACCCGTTCGGACAGCAGCTGGTTCGCTTTAGTGGTTACCTGAATAGGGAGGTAATTTTATACTAAACAGAATTAAAAGCGATTTAGCGTGGAAATTGTCACAATGTGAGAATAAGCAGCAGCTCCTGTTGTGCTGGGAATGACCCCTGAAATCTCTGTGTGTGTGTGTGTGTGATCACATGCATGCATGATTATAAGTAAAACAATGTGTTTTCCATATCAGATCTTCCTGTTCTGATTTTGCGTGCTTTTTTTTGTGTTTTAGGGCGGCAGTGAAATCCGTACTGGTTCTGTTGCCGATCCTGGGCCTGACCTGGCTCTGTGGAGTCCTGGTGCCATTCTCCGTGGTTATCGCTTACGTCTTCAGCCTCCTGAACTCACTGCAGGTAAGAGTGTTTCTCTCACTCTTGCCCTCAACGCCAGGCAAACACATCTGAAGTCTGCGGCACGTGAACGCCGTTGGGTTGCGTTAGCGCTGAAGCCCACAGTGGTTTTAGCTGAGGTAAACAGAGGGGAGTGAAGAGATAATTGCTGTTTAACATGGAGACGGCACAGACTGAGAGCGTGTGTGTGTGTGTGTGTGTGTGAGTGTGTGTGTGACTGGAGTAGAATGAAGTTTTATTCAGACTTCTGGTAAACGCAGCCGTTTCTTTGAGACTTTATTCTCGCCTTTTCTGCGTCCGTGCGTTCCTGAAGATCTGTAATGGTAGTTGCCAGCCAGGTTTTTCTGTGTTCCAGTGTTTCTCTTTTAGTAACTGTCAGAATCTGGGTAAAATTATTTTTGGCGGAAGACAAAGGATTCCAAACAGATCCTCTGTTACTTCCTTTTCCCGTTAAATCATTATAAATGGCCAGTGAAATTCTTCCTAAAGCTGCTTTATTACAGCCAAACAGCACTTTTTTGTGTGTTGGATTCTGGGAAATTGATTTGGACATTTTCTTGATTATTTTGAATGTGTGAATGTGTATGTGTGTGTGTGTGTGTATATATATATATATATATACACACACACACACACACACACACACATATATATATATATATATATATACATACATACACACACACACACACACACACACACACACACACACACACACACACACACACACACACACACACACACACATATATATATATATATATATAAACTCTATAAAATTTCTAATTTTTAATATTCTGCTGTCTTCTGGAAAGCATGTACAGTAGCTTTCAAAACACAAAGCATTATGTTTTTATTTATAAATATATTTAACATCATTCTGTAACACTTCTGAGATCAACAAAAATAATTTTCAGAAATGTATATTAGTTTTGTAATTTATATTTATCTTATATATAGTATGAGTACCACGTTTAAAAAGGTGCAAAATCAAAATTATTGCATTCATTTAAATCTACATGTCTGTCTTTGTCTTTTTCTATTATTTTTAATATTCTGCTTTCTTGAGGGAAATGCTGTACAGTGGTTTTCAAAGCACAAAGCAGTATACTTTTATTTATTTTTTATTTGTTAAACGTTTTGGATATTAAAGATTTTTTATATCATTCTGTGCTTGATTAGCACTTCTGAAATCGACAACATTTTTTTTTTAGTACTGCCATTAATCAAAATGATCTCACATTGGTATGTTCAGTGTCGACAGCTTTGTTTAAGAGCGTCGAACAGAATATCGCAGTGTGATATTTCGATCAAAGAAAGAAAAGTGTGTCATTCTTTATGCGTTACAAGCCTGTGAATCCCGAATCCTGTGTTTGCGGTCTGTAGAGCTCCTTAATCAGTTGTTTCTGTAATAGAGCTGTATATATCACAAGAAAATCAATAGAGATTTAGCCTGACTCGCATCATTAAACCACACTATAAATAGTTTATTTTTTTCCCCATTCTAGTATCTTACGGAGCTGAGGCTCTGTACGATACTAAACTTTTGTCTTTGAAGGTCCTACGGTAAAATGCGTTTTAGATGTGGATGTTGTTTTCCTTGGAAGTATTTATATTGTAATCATACTTTAGTTAATGGCATAAATAGTATTTCCATATGGATTCCTCTCAAACGGGCTGCTTTTCTATAGTATTTATGGATTTTTTCCCAAGGTTTTCTTAATGGCAGTTCTAACCTTTGTTTACCTAATTCAAACATTGTAAATTTTTTATGTACACGTATACATGATACAGTGTGGATGTAGAAGTAATGTAGTATTTAAGTCCGTTTCTAGTGATGAAACTGTGTCCTTCATCCCTGCACATTGGAAAAAAATATTGTTGGTTTAACATAAAAAGTAAGTTACGTGGTTGCCTTAAAAAAATTAGTTAATTGAAATTTAAATATTGAGTTAATACAACAAAGGTGATTGGTTTAATAAATATAAACTCAGAATATTATGTTATCTAAATCACATTAAATTTATAAGTTTTTTAGGTAAAATTTCATACTAAAAATGTTATGATAACAAATCATGAAAATATTTTTTTACAGTGTGGAAACTGCTATGTATCATTAAATAGCTTCATAGAAATATAGTATAAGTTTGATTTTACATAACTGTAGTAAGACTTGTTTTAGAATGTTGAATATGTTTAAAACAGAGATATGTATTCTATACTATAATTATATTTTATGAGTAACTACTTTAAAACATAAATCATCTGTAAAATGGATAAATTGCAACACAACATTCAAAAGTATTGGGGTTGGTAAATTTCACAAAAGCTGCATTTATCTAACCAAAAATATAGTGAAAGTAATAATGTTGAAATTTTAAAACTTTTTTATTTATTTTAAAGTGTAATTTATTCCTGAATTTTCAGCGTCACATGATCCTTTAGAAATCATTTTAATATGCTGATTTGGTGCTCAAGAAGCATTTCTTATAATTATCAATGTAAAAAACAGTTGTGCTGCTTAATATTTGTGTGGAAACCATGATACAGTTTTTTTTTCAGGACTCTGATGAATAGAAAGTTCAAAAGAGCAACATTTATTTGAAATAGAAATCATTTGTAACATAAAATGTCTTTACTATCCCCTTTTAATTAATTTAATGCGTCCTTGCTGAAAAAAACTTACTGATCCCAAACTTTTGTATATATATATATATATTTACATTTACCTTTGCCCACTATCTGAAAGTCCACGTCTTTAACACATAAAAATATACCTTTTATATACATAAAAATATACCTTTTCATAGAACTTGGCGGAAGTAATCTGCTTTTTGGCGTGTTCACACCACAGGAACTAGGATTTTAGTTCTAGGAACAACTTTAGGGGGGATTAAATTAGCTCCTAATTCAGTCGGGTCTAAACCAACACAATAGCAGCACCCGCCATTTTTAAAAGTGGTGTAAACACACAGATTAGAGTCTATATACAGTATTTACTCCAGAAACTAACTCTACGAACATGGAAAACAGTGATAGATGGAGCTCTCAACCTTTTTCGCTGAGGAGAAAATCTAACACGACTTTGAGGGGAGCAAGCAAAACATGATTATGTATTTCAGCTCAGCTAGCGACACTGGAAATCAACCTCACGACATGCGCTAATACCTTTTCATTACTGTCTACTTTCTTTGTATAACAGTTGTATCTAATAAAGTATTAGACAGGACTGTTAGACAGATCGGAAACTAAGGAGCACGGAGAATGCGAGCGCTGTGTGCTCTGCGCTTCTCTGCGCCGTCAAAATAAAAGTCACAACAACAAGCGCGGCTTACGTCACTTCAGAGTTCTTACTGGCGGTGCGAATGCAACCAGGAAAACGGCCATAGGGGAACATTAGTTCTCGGGGAATCGCTAGTTCCTAGAATTGAGTTCCTAGAACTACCCGGTGTGAAAGCTACTAATGTCACTACAGATTTCACTACAAGTCAGTCCAAACTGAAAATGAGTCAGAGATTTGTTTTTTGGGGGGGGGGGGGGGAGATGTAGAATCCACAGGAAATCACCACAGGCCTTTGTGTGATCATTTCACCGCTTGGATATTTTGCCAGCCTCTTCCTTTTCAAATGTGGCAGGTGAAAATGCAACTCCCATGTGTTAAAGACCAAACTGATTGAACTGTTTTCTCTCTCTAAATTCCACCCTTTGTTTTGCCCACAGCTCTTTTTTTTTATCGGCTCGGGTCTCTAGAGCTGCGAACAATGACAATAAAACTGTGCTTTTTACCCAGCTGCATTGTAAAGTCAACCTTGTTAGAAAACCCAACCACTCCAGCAGCAACGAAACGGCAAACTTCATATGAAGTTTTTAGTTGTTGACAATGATTCCCTCACTTATCGACAATTAACGCTTTTATGCCACATGTTTTTTGTTTGTTTTGGCGTGCGTTGAGAACGTACCTCCGCTGTATCCAGAGTGCTTGAGTCGTTCGATGCCACAGACCTTGTGTTTAAGTGCTTCGTATAGATGTTGTAAGCTATTATATACTTCGGTACGGCCCACGGTTTTAAAAGGAAGCAGAGACGGGACACGCTCATATGAATGCAGACCGCATGGGGCGGAGAATGAAACATTTCTTTGATTGAGGATATATTCATAATTTCACTGGCACGGGTGCTTTCTAAGCAACGCCCTTGAAAATGTGAAGAATATAACAGCCTCACTTTATCCAGAGAGTCCTTATGTGAAATTCCTGTCGTGAATTTTTTTTTTTTTTTACTTCTCCCCCCCCTTCTATGTTTCATTGTATTTTCAATAGGCAGCAATAACAACATAACTTAAGCCACAGGACTTTATTGTTAAATCAATAAAAGTAATAATGTTGACAAGCTCTTTTCATTGGCCGCACTTCTCGTTGTTTTGAGTGAGGGAAACATGACAAACAAATCATTCTTATTTATTTTGTGCTAAGCATGAAATGGCTTAATTTGCATATTTCGTAAAAAAATATATTTTTTCGTTTTCGTGCAGCAGTTATTCAGTCTTCTAGCTTTAATATAATTTTTATATATTAGCTTTAATAGAGCATCCCATAGGAATGACATGCAATCTTCCTTTTGTTGTTGTGGTTCACAGCGGTAAAATCTTTTTAAAATGTTATTCTTAAGTGGTTTGAAGAAATGTTAAATAACATTAGTGTAACGTCTCTACAACATATGGAACAACGCTGTGAACTCTTTAGATATGATTGTTTCTACAGTTGGCAGATTTAATACATAGGTTAATGAAGCTAAAACTTAACGGCGTTTAATTGAAGTATTCTAACTGATGATAATTTGGGAGTTTTTAGAGGGGGCGACACAGTTTAATGTATAACATTGCAACATTATCCTGTTCAGGCGACTCCAAAACGCACTTATTAATTTTGTCTTATTTACAAACTCCTGCCCCATAAATATCACCACGTGCTTCTCTATCAGGCTGGAAATAAATGGCTTTGGGTGAGGACGGGGTGGGGAGGGGGAAGTGGAGGTGCTTCATTTGGTCATAAATCGCACGACCCTCTGTCATCCAATCTCGGTGCAATGTCATTCAAAAACTCAGTGCTATCCATTACCGGTATATAATAGGCCCTCCAGCATGCATTGTCCATAGCATTATACGCTCATAATTTCCCTCTATCAATAACTTTGAGGATAGAGAGTTTAAAGGGGGTTTGGGGTCACAAACTCAGGACAAGTTCTGTGGGTGTTGCAGTAAGGTGAATCCTACAATCCTTATACCTTTTTATTATTTAGCAAAAATGATATTATTTTTTTCTGTTGGTATATTAAAAGTATTTTTTAAATAAACATTTTCCACTTTTTGCAAAAGGTTCGCAGCGCAAGATTCGAATAAAATAGAAACATTAATGTGAAGTGAAACGCATTAGCATCCATGTTCATGCACTGTTTCAGCAGAGTCACAACAAACACCTCCTGAACTCTTTAATGAAGTGTTTTGGGAAATTATTTTGACATGGATGCAAGTTGAGGTCCGCAGGGGTGCAACCTGTGCGAGCGGCACAAACTCCTCACAAAGAGACGAGCGACTCATTTTAAAAACAAAATCAGGACAGGAATCCCTCAGTCAAGACAGGTGTCCAGCTCGTCTCTCACTCCTCATGTCCTCCATGGTCAGCCGGTCCCCAAACCCCCGCTCAGGGAAATGCTTTTCAAGTTGAATTGTTTAAGACGGAAAACACGGAAATATGTCTGTTAAAGATTAAGCTTGCTACTGATGATTACAAATATCCTATATTAGATGTGTTAATAGCTGTGTCTATATGTGTCTATATCGGTCTATCCATCCATCCATCCATCCATCCATCCATCCACGCACGCACGCACGCACGCACGCACGCACGCACGCACGCACGCACGCACGCACGCACGCACGCACGCACGCACGCACGCACGCACGCGCACACATACATACATACATCCATCCATCCATCCATCCATCCATCCATCCATCCATCCATCCATCCATCCATCCATCCCTCCATACATACTTCCATCTATCCATCTATCCATCCATCCATCCATGCATCCATGCATCCATACATACCTCCATACCTCCATACATACCTCCATCTATACCTCTATCCATCCATCCCTCCATACATACCTCCATCCATCCATCCATCCATCCATCCATCCATCTATACCTCCATCCATCCATGCATCCATCATCCATCCCTCCATACATACCTCCATCCATCCACCTATACTTCCATCCATTCATGCATCCATCCATCCACCATCCATGCATCCGTCCAATTTAGAAATCCAATTTTTGTGATAGTAATGGTGAAAATATCACACACTTCAGCTTTAATTCGGGCCTGTGAAACATTATCATTTTTGTATGTTTTTCAAAGAAGTCTCTTTTGCTGCATTTATTTAATCAAAATAAATTATAAACAGTAATATTGTTAAATATTATTACAATTCAAAATAACTGTTTCTCTTATCATCCTTGATGTGTCATTACAAGTGCCCAGCCATGTTGAGTGATTCCTTCAGAGTGAACACGAGTGAATCTGACTGCTGTAGATGTGAAAGATATGAATAAAAATGATGTTATATCAGCCAACGCACATACCTGTATTTAGTTCCTGTTTTCGGTCGAAGTCCAAAGTAGTCGATTGTCGAGTTCACGCGCGTGATCTAAGTAACTAAACCTATGCGCGTCAACTCGACAATCGACTACTTTGGACTTCGACCGAAAACAGAAACTAAATACAGGTATGTGCGCTGGCTGATATAACATCATTTTTATTCATATCTTTCACATCTACTGCAGTCAGATTCACTCGTGTTCACTCCGAAGGAATCACTCAACATGGCTGGGCACTTGTAATGACACATCAAGGATGATAAGAGAAATAAAAGCAGGTTTAAAACGTGCCCCATTCAAGTCAATAGGGTGCCAATTTTAAAAAGAAGATAACACGGTGTAGGCAACACCGATTTTTGTCGTTGTTCTCTGTATTGACAGCACTCCAAATTTACTAAAAATTGAGCTCAATGTTAAAATTAAAGGAGTTCTCCTTTAACGTAGGATACAATTTTTAGGGGGAAAAAACCCCACACCTATAAGCAATTAAATCATATATATATGGCTTATGTTCAAACATAAATAATTAGAAAGTCATCACCGACAAAATGTTTCTATATATGTGCCACTGAGTGTGAGATTTGGCCCTACTGCATAAAGAAAAATGGCAGTGTGATGCAGGAATCTGGCCAAAAAGCAACAAATAATCGTTGTGAATAACGTGCTTCCTGTCGAGAGGAAAGGGAATTCCACGGCTCGCACGAATCACCAAAAGAGCCTGTCGCGTTTGGCACCCACCCGCATTTATTTGCTTTATAATTACCTGCCAGCTCTGTGTAGTAATAGTTTGTGTCATAGGAAAGCAAATCACTCGGCTACCCTGGCAGGAGATTGAGGATCACATGACCCGCTGGGAACGACCTCGCAACCCCTCTTACAACAACACGGCCCTCGCATGTTTAACCTCTGGTGTCAGAAACCACTCCGACACCCAAATTACGTTGAAAGAATGGCCACTTCATTTATAATTTCAGCTGATATAGTTTCATGAGATGGGCGATATCTTTTAAATCTGTTTTAATCTGAGAGCTGTGGACTGTTTGGTGAGCTTTGATGTATACTTTGCAGATAATTAACAAGAACTGGGTCAGTCTGGGCAAGAGAAAAGCTCTTCCTCTTTTTTTCTATAAAGGCTGTCAAACGCTGATGCCAATTTACCAGCGAGCAATTCGTTTTCTGCATGGAAATGAAATCCAAAATAAACACGGTATGTATTATTCATGCCTGCGCTCTTTTTAAATCATTATTTCATCTCAAAGAAATCCTAATTGTGAGGCTTGCTTGTTGTTGACTAGAATGAAGCGTTTTTAATCGTTGGTTTGTCTTCAAATTTCACGGCTGAAGTCGTACATGCACATTCTGTTCAAATAAATTACAAACCAAACGAATATCTGTGTTAAGATTTATTCATTGGGACAAGAGGAATCCCAAATATATGTTGCCAAGTGTGAAACAAAGATACATTTCAGCCCTTTTGCCCTTCCTGTGTGGCGGGACTGTCGTCATGTGACATTTCCCCAGCTGTCTGGCCTCTAACGATTGTTTACGAGGATATGTTGATTCGTATTAATCTGGTTCTTGTCGTTTCGGTGGGTTTTGTTAAGAGTTACCCATCACCCTAGGTGGGAAAAAGCACAGGGCCGCTGACAGCTCGGCTCTCGGCTGCGGAGTTGGGCTTTTTACACTGTGCAGATGTGGTCTTTGGGCTTTGTTTTTCTAAGTAATTATCGTCATTAAGTCAAAGCATGTGCCAATCATCTGCCTTTGAGTTGGGCCCAGTTCAGGCCGAAAACCACCTTAATGCTTGAAGTGCGTCAAAACTCTCAGGTCTCAACTGGACTCATTAGCTCTTGAAAAAAGGCAAGTGGTTGAGTTTCGAATTTTATGGTAGTCAGTTTTAAGGCTTTTCACCTCTTGCTCAATCACACCGAAAAACACTCCGGTTTAAGTTTATGTAGGGGTCAATGACAAAAGAAGAGATGAGACTGAGATGAAAAAGAGAAATCAGTTTAAAAATTAAAAATAAAAATGCAAGTGCCAAGTTTGTAGGAATGGTAACTTTGTTTTCTTGTCGGTTACAAAATGTTATTTATTTATTTTATTTACTTATTTTTAGATTTAATGAGTCAAAAAAATGCACGTGTTGTTACCGTCAAGCAAACAATTTTTTTTATTTCATACACCTCATTTTGTAATACAAATTTTCAAACATTATTCCTCCTTTTTTATCATGAATAATCATGAATGTCATGAAACTTTCTTAAAGGTTATTTAGCTTGACCCAAATTAACCTTGGTTTTTCATTAAAGTGACCTTGACACAGTCATGAAGGTCTACAGGGATCGTCTCTCTAATATAATTTCCTGTTTTATGGTTTTTATTTTCACATGACATTAAAACGGCTTCCTGCATGTTGGTTACACCACACTGACTTTGATTCAACTCTTTTTAAATATTAAAAGTATCTTAAAAAATAAAACCCGCAGCATTGCATAGTTTGAAAATAAATTATAATAAAAGATTATGCTAAGCCCCTTGTTTAAAAAAAGAAAGAATTCCAACCTTTTAAAACATTTTTGTGTTTTGTTTTGTTTTATATTGGGTATTGTATTGTTTTGCTTTTTGTTTTGATTTGGGTTTTTGTTTTGATTTGTTGTTTTATATTGTGTTTTGTATTTTTTTGTGTTTTAATTTTTGTTTGGTGTTTTTGTTTTGGATTTTATTTTGGGTTTTGTGCATTGTCTGAATAGATCTACGATATTAACTTTTTTGAAATCTTATATACATATCAAATTTTATTTTTTAAAATGTTTATAATTAATATATCCAGACCAAAAAGAAAAGAAAAATCACACCATTGACATGTAAATGTAATGATATAATATTCTTGTGGCAAGGATGTTTAGCTAAAATGATCAGACAGTGCGAAGACTATTTCACACAACGGCGAAGAGACAAAGTCTAGAAACACAGACTCTGAAATAGACAAAGAGACTGGAAAACGAAGACGAATGAAGTGCTCATGTCGATGAACTACCATTCGTTTTCACTTAGGACTGCCGTGAGCCGTGGTCAACCCTAAACGCATGTGACGTTCGCTCCGAGTTATAAGGATTGATGCTCTCGGTCTAAAGTGTCTTAACCGCATGTGGCACGACTCGGGCACATGCCATTAACCCCCAGCCCACTCAAATCTGAAGAAGAAAACAGGACGACTCCCAGACACCCCCTTTTCAAGTAGTCTCCACTCTAGATGTGCTTTTTATTGTTCAAGAGACTTGATTCTCTTATAAATCAAATCTTTATTGCCTTGTTGCAATATAATAAAAAAAAACTGCAATAATATTTTGCAGCTTGAAATAAACTTATTTACAGTACATCAAATTATGCCCGAATGCATGATTGCAGGTGTGTGATAAACAGCGGCGTTTTTAAACAGTGGATTTTCTGCTCGCGTCTGAGAGTTTTGGGTCCGAGCAGATTTTCAGTCCCAGCTGTTCCTTCTTAGCCGTTTGAAGCCTGACATTTTTCTAGCTTTCAGTGGAAAGTATGTAATTAGAATTTGCCTGAGATTGGCAGGGCGGTCTCATGCGTTCTGACAGCGGGGGCACACAGAAATGTCTGTTGGATGCCTAAGTATTTTTAATTAAACAGTTTTTTGGCACACAGGGCCTCCTTTTCTCCTCAAGTTCAAAGAGTGTGGCTTGACCCATGTGTTAAGAGTTTGTATCAATTTTCTGCAAGGATGTTTGACTTGGCCCTCTGAGGCATGCAATGTGAAATTGTCTTGTTTAAAAGCGAATTTGTTTACCATTCACTCTCTCTCTGTCGACTCACACATGTGTGCCATGAGCTTTTGGTGTTTAGTTACTTTGGTTTCTAAGTGTCCAGGCTGTTCTTTCTCGGGTTTTTTTTTTTAAATGCATATTTTTTTTAAAATATTTCATGTTAAATTACAACTTTTGTACTAACTTTTTGAAGAAGATTTATATATATATTTAGATAAAATATACAATTTAATTATTATTTATCTGAAAAAAGTGATTTCTTGATTCTTGATCTCACTTTTTGTGACAGCATTAAACTTGAACAAATATTTGCTCTAAATACAACCAGTAAAACAAGAGTTGTGATGAACTGCAGCGTTTAATGTGCGTTAATATTGTGCAGGGAGTCTAATGATTTTGTTTGTTTAAACATGTTCATGATGATTGAGTCAATCAATTCAGTCAAATGAACGTATTTTGTCAACATTTAAACACGACAAACACCTTCTAGGAAGACTCGATGAAGCTTTATTAAGCTGTCAATGCAATTTAATGAGATTTTTCGTTTCTTTTGTCCATTACAGGTTTAAAATTCCTCCATCACATGGGCGTAGAGAATAAGGAAAATAGTTTGCCTTTGAGGATTTGCTTAGAAAACTGTCCTCTGAAATGGCGTAATACCACATTTTCGTCGTCATAAATTTAATATTTTCTACCTTGCACAAGACTGAATATGTGCTCTTGTGATGACTAACCTTCAGATGCATCTGAAGATTCATCCAGTGTATAACGAGATATTAAACCTGTCGTTCGACTTTGTAAAAGGCGGTTGGCAAGGCGCAGAAATGTGGATGTTGTAATGATCCCGATTGTTATTTTTTTCTGCGTCCAATTTGAGAGCAGAGAGGGTGTTTCTGCTGTATACACGGTTGCGCTCTGCGATAGCAGGGAACATCTGTTTTGCGCTTGTTGTTCCTCTTGGCTGCTTCTCAATTGGATTTCCTCAAGCAGGTCCAAGAGCTGTCACCTCTGCCAGGCTCTGTTAGCTATCACCGCCGGACCCTATATTAAGAAGGGCTTTCAGGGCTAAGTTAATAACTCTCCCCGCCTCCCCTGACTGCCTCACACTGCCTGTGCCGTTCTCTACCTCGTCTGTTCGCTGCTGGGTGGCCCGTGGGTATCCCTTCTCGTTTTCAGCTCCTCCCTGCCTCGATAGGGCCTTATATATACACTGATCCTGCCTCGTTACATTTCTCTCTCCCCTTCACTTAAATTTTGGACCACATTAGTAAAATTTCGGCAGAAATTCCTTGGCAAAAAAAAAAGTCCATTGTCAATAGTGGAAGATGCATGAAGCACAGCTCACACAGAAGTCACTTTCAGACCAAGCAGCTTTCTGTTGGTCAACGTGGTGAAAAAAAGTGAGAAAACCCGTTGCCTGAAAGATTACTTAATAAACTTCATGCGTAATTGAAAAAAATGTGTTATGTGAACTTGACAATTCCACATAACTTAATTTTTTCAATTACGCTTGACGTATATTTACGTAATAATTTTAATGCAACGGGTTTCCAATTTTTTTTACGTTAAACCAGTGAACATACTGCAAAATCCCGAATAAGTTGGCAAAACTCAAAATATTTAAAGCAATCAACTGCCTACATTTTTTTTTAAGTTAGGAAATTCAAAGTTTAAGTAAGCAGAACTAGCAGATTTTTATCTTGTACTTATCTTGAAATGTTTGAGTACACTAATTCATACAATTAACTTAAAACTTTCATATAATCTCATTGTGAACACTTTATTAGTATAAACTTAGTTAGCTTTAACAAGCTAATCTGCTAACATACTAATTTGTTGACATAGTAGCAATAGTATGTTATAGAGAGCCTAAGTCCCTCCCCTTCCGGTGGACCACCATGGGACCTTATTTCGGAATACCATACAATATTGTATGGTAGTCAATGGCGAGAGACAACAAATATTTTGATCTCGTTTGAATTGTGCCCTGTATTACACATATGATGTTTGTCAATTTAAAAGATACATTTCAAAGTCAAGAAAGTCGTATAAGACTGTGAAAATACGTAATTATAAAGACTACAAACCCAAAAGGCACACATGTGACGTCATACCTTTTCTCTCAATGAATGAAGCTAACTTTACTGATGCTAACGTCTGTCATTTTTTCTATAGTATTACGTTATAATCGTAACGTTACGCCGTCATGCCTGAGTGTTTTGTACCAGACTGCACACATACGAGCAACGGTGACGTACATAGTGCGAGATGAGAGATGTAGTTCATTGAGCGATTTTCACATATAACTAAATGTTACTCTTCTGTGTTATGACAAACTGCAACTTTTTTGACTTTCATAATTATCTTTTAAATTGACAAACATCAATTCAGGGCACAGTTCAGATGGAATAAAAAATAAGTTGTCTCTTCCCATTGACTACCATACATTTTTTTTCAGAAATAAGGTCCCATGAGCCGGAAGCGGAGGGGAGGGACTTAGGCCTGGATCACACCTAACGCGTTTTTCAGGTTTGAAAACGCGAGGCGCACAGCACTGTTAAAAAATACCCAATCACCCCTGAAATAGCAGTTCGCTGCGGTTTTTATGTTGCTAAGCAACCACCGAGTCAGCTGTCAGTCTAATAGTGAGCGTGCGCGCAAAAAAACCTTTGGTTTGTTGTCAAGTAAACTGTCACACTGTAAAATCACCCACCACAAGTTTCTCCTCCATCATAGTCTGTGGACATTGAAGCAACTGTAAACTTCCGTCACAACCACAGCGGAAGGCCCGCCTCTCCATTCATTCGATTGGACAGTGGAAAAAAACGCGAGGCGCAGCAGGCGCATAAACAGCGCGCAGAGAACGCTCACTGCCATAGGAAAACAATAGAAAAAAGGCGCCCCTCACTGCAAAAAACGCGTTAGGTGTGATCCGGGCCTTAGGCTCTCTATATAGAAGCACTTGCTGTATTAGTACAATAATATAAAGATTTTATTTGCTCTCAAATCAAGCTCATGCACCACTTGTCACCATGATGGTAAATATCCTTTACATTAAACCAACATTAACAGAAATTCTTCTAAATCAGCATAACAAAACATGAATCACTACTAAATCTCCCACTTAACATTAATCTTGCACAAAAAAACATTATATTACACTTAATTTGAGCATTTACTCTCCCTTTCGAGTGCCATCGGCAAAGCATGCTGGGAAATAGACATCCCAGCCGCTTCAGTTAAACTTAAGTTCGTCTAAATTAAAAGAAATAATTTCATAAAACTCAAAACAATTAAACAGTTCAGTTTACTTAAAATATATCAGTTCTGTGAACTTGAAAGAAAAAAGTGCTAAATACTCATAAAAGTTAATTTGACTGAACTAATTAGTTTAATTTAAGTTTGTCCTACTCAAACCAATTAATTATTTTGAGCGTTAGGGTTTACACATGTAAAAATTTGCAGAATAACAATAAATGTTGGTTTGTGCTGTAGACATGAACAGATGATCCAATTCAATACCTAAACTTAACAACTAACTATTAATATGCAGTAATTATAGGAGTTTATTTAGGTAAAAGTCGTAGTTAAGTTAATATTGAGAATTATACCATAATCTATAGTGTGACCGAAGTTTAAAGGTAAAAGTTATGATTACAATTTTAGTATTTTTTCTTTTATTTAATTATCCCAATTTTAGATTTTTTTTTATAGACCACCTTTTTATAATAAAAATAAAACATTTAAATAGTTGATTTTATAACCATATGCAAGAACCAGAAAAAAACAGACAAATGAATAAATAAATAGAAAGAAAAAAGACTAAATTGGGTTTTCTATAGAACACTAGGGTTCTTGACTCAATTTTGAAGATCCCTTTATGCCAAAAAGGTTCTATATAAGGGGAAATATCATAAATGATTACATAAAACCGTCATGTTTACCAGGTTATTTCAGTTTTTTCTAGTGATTAGAATGTTTACAAGCTTTTTAATTAATCGCTAAAAGGATCTATACTGTATTTGAAGTGACTGACAACCCTTAAAAGTTCTATAACCGTTTCTTCCAAGAGTGAAGTAGAATTTTCGCAAGTAAAATCAAGTAATTTCAATAGAAATCCACAAGATCTGGAATTTCGCTCAAGGATGAAGGATTTCCTCCCACAGATTTCACAACGGTTTCAAGTTGACCAACAAAAAACTGACTTCTGTGTGAGCTGCGCTTTATCCATCTCTACACTCTCAACAATATACTTTTTAATGTGATTAAAAACAAATCAGAAGACTGAACTGCGTGGCAACACCCTGACAACCAGAGATACTCTTAATTCTATAATACTATAATACACATTATGCATATCCTCTGAATTCCACTCCAGTAGCGTTACGATTATTCAACTTTTTTTTTTTTTTTTGCTAACCTGGAACACTTTACCATCATAGCATTGACTTTTTCACAGACAAGCATGGCAAATCATTTTATTTGACCTTTTCTCATTCCCTCACTCCCATTCAGAACCCGTTTGCCCCGTCCTGCCTCGTTCCAGGACCTTTCTGGACTTTCCGAGCTGACTGGCTCGTTGTTAGTTTTCTTTATTTCAACAGCGAGTCAGACCACCCTGTGCAGGCATGTGAAATAAGTTTGGCGGTGTGTTGATAGATTGTATAAAATTATTTTGTCATTGACTGGTATAATTTTAAAGGGCAAGTTTTACCAATTCTAACCTGCCATTTAATGTGTCAAAAAGTCCAGGGGTGAAATCAAATCCGCCTAAGTTCAAGTTCACATTGTTTTTATTTGGCAATGTAACTTTAATGGCCGTAACACACTGAAAGCTATAGGCCTACATCACGCTTAATGTCCAAAGCACTAGACGACAACATCAGTGCTAGCCTTTTTTTATCAATGAAAAACTCATTATTCACTGATAATCTTCCCTTCTGCTGTAGCTCTCAAATCTAATTTTCTTTAAGAGGGTCTTTATACAGTACATGTTTTACCCTGATTCATAAGGGCTTACATTTGGAAGTCGACATGATTTTCAAGCTTTCGTTCACATTCTCTTGAAGGAAAAAAAACTGCCACGCTCAGTGTTTCACAGCTGGGCCTGGTTTTGAACCCTCTCTGACATTCCCACCACACAGCTGAACACGTCTCCGAATTTGATCCGGTTCTGCAGTACATCAGCGTCAAAACCCAAAGCTGACATTTGGCCCTTTTTTAAAAGACCGCTGGCACTTAAAGTAAACGTTGTGTATACAACTTAATTAAACTGTTTTTCTGGGGGGCGTCAGAGACATTAGTAGGTCTCTTAAAAAAAAAAAAAGCGTGAAAACTGTCTTTTTCTCTCGCGCTCTGATTTCTTTTCTTCTAGAGCTTTTCTGTCTCCTATTTCTGTAATTATTGCCACATGCAGGAGGTTCTGCCTGACACAAACAGAGAAAGCCTGGATCCTTTGACTTTACCCAGATTGATACGTCAACTTTAGTTTGACAAGAAGAGACGTTTCTTTTGGTTTGCTGTGTGTAATCCTAGCAAGATTAAAGTCAGAATGGGTGTCCAGAACATTTGATATTCCATTAGCTACAGAATAGTCATTCTTTATTTGTTGAAGCACGACATTAGCGATGCACGTTTGCTGACCTTGGAAAGAATTCACTTAAACGTTATCAGCTGCCGTCACAATTATGTGCACCATGAGTTTGCACTTTTAATATATATATATATTAGATAGATAGATAGATCACACACACGCACACACACACACACACACACACACACACACACACACACACACACACACACACACACACACACACACACACACACACACACTGATATATATATATATATATATATATACAGTATATGTACAAATATATGTGTGTGTGTATATACAGAAATATATATATTATATCAATTATTTATATATAATATATATATGAATATTATATATAATATATGAATTATATAATATATGAATATAAAAAAATATATACACACATATTTTATGCGAACAATCAATTTTACAGCCATAGATAGATAGATAGATAGATATATGTACATACAATGCTTTTTTTATAATTTATTTACAATTTTTTTTAATATTCTTATATACATAAAATTATAGCCTATAAAAATATAACAGTTGGATTTTTATATAATTATTGCATAAACCATGTAAGTGTTTATAACTAAAAATATATTATTCATGATTTTTATATATACATGATATATTACTAATTCTAACTACTATATATAATTCTTATAATACTAATTATAATTATAAATTGTGTCCATAATAATACAAATATTTTAATTAGATATGTACACACAATTCATTTATATGCATTTACTTTTATGCAAATATTTTATTTTATATATATTAATACATGCATCATATACGTGTGTACACTGAATTAATTTCATAATTTATACATTACTTTTCACATCATATATATTAATATAATATGTGCATATGTATATATATATATATATATATATATATATATATATATATATATATATTATGTGTGTGTGTGTGTGTGTGTGTGTATACAGTATATACTGTATAGAGTGCTTTTTATATAATTTATTTACTTGTACATTTTTAGGTACAATTATTACATGAACATATAAGTTAATTTACTTTTCACAAATAATTCATATACTGTATATTCTGATTAAATAATTTATTTCACTGTATACACACTTATATGATATATATATGTTATTTATTTACCAATATAAATATATATAAAACATATAATTTATATAAAACCTCTGCTTTTGCTGTAATGGCTGCCTACACACACATAAGAGTCCTTTCACCCAAAGCAGATGTTGACAGTCATCTGGTTGCTGGTGTAATTGTGGGTTTCTGTGCATGTGTGTCGCACCAAGCTAGCAAGCCTCTGTTTAAGATTGCCCTGAGCGTAACCCCAACCTAGCCTTCAACTCCACACACACACACCTGATACCCCTCATGTCGTCATCAAAGTCACCCGCACTATTCACTAAATTGAGAAATTGGTTCCAAACCCGAACAGCAAAGGGCTGGTCCTGCTCAAACGCTTCTCATTTCGTAAAAGTGTTTTCCATGGATAAATTAGTCGGCTAGATAGATACTGTTTCCTTTCATTACGGCTTACTAAAATCAGATGCCCCCCCCCCCTACATAGAAACCATTGATGTCACTCCATCCTTCCATCCGGTCAGCTCCATTTGTTCCTCAAGTAGTGAGCATCATATATATATATATATTTATATATATATATATATAACAGCTCAGAGATGGAGAGCTGCCCCATTCTCTCTGCCCATACACTGTGTCCCTTTAATCATAGTTTTCATTTCAGTACATTGAAATTTCCCTTGCCAAGGACAACGTCATAAATAAAGACAAAAAAGGATTTTGCGGAGAAAATTTTTGTACCTGCTCGCTCCCTAACTTTTTGTGCATTAGGGGACCGGATAAAAAAGACGAGCTGGTCATCTGTGAAAATTTATAATCATTTATTACGTGGCAGCTGGCGAGGCGAAGTAAGTAAAAGCGTGAAGGCAGACATCCATAAAAGGGGACGTGAAGCTCCTAAATGAAAAGCAAAGTGAATTCCTGTGTCTTGTCACAGGTAATGAGGAGCAAGGGCCTTTCTTCTCCTCGGGAGTACAGTGCGTTCGCTCTCGCTCGCGGATTCGAGGAGGATTTATCTGCGTTTGACACAGAGTGGCACAGCGAAGAGTGACCTCTACAAAAATACTTCAGTTCCTTTATTTGTGAAAATGCATTTTTCGATTGTGTTATTGATTCCATTTGTATCTCCGAATGCTTGTCCTGATTATTCGGATGAAATCTCACTTCCCAGTGCGTTGCGCTCTCTGGGGTGCCGCGTGTTTTTTGGAACACAACATTCACTAGTTCCGACTGCGTTCTGTTTTTAAACAACGGAATTGTTCCCTAATTAGTTTCGTTAGGAGATAATTTATGCTTTTTGTTTGATGTATAGCAATACAATCCCTTTGCATACATTTCCACCATTTTCGAGCCGAGTTCAAAAGAAATGCATGTTTTTATTCCCCCCCCCAAATACAATGCATTTAAATGTGCTCCATTTTTCCGTGTTTGTTTTTAGCTCGACATTAATGAATTAACTTTTTAAACAATCCGTCGTTATTGTTTTGGTGCCATTTTATTTTTAACTCAATTATATTCTAATTGATCATTTTTCATAATATGCAAGGGATGTTTTTCCCACTTTGTTCAGAACACAATGGATGATTAAACACAAATAAGGCCCATGATCAAAAACATGATAATTCATTTGCAATACTAAATAGAAAATTGACAGTCTAATGCAAAACAATGGGATGTGTGCCGCGTTGTCTTTTACCCCCCGCTATCACTGGGTATTGATTCCTTAGAGGAGTCATGGGTACTGTAGTGCGCTATTAGATTACACAGGATTAGATAGGGAATACTTGGGTTTAGAAAGTTAAAACTGGATTTAACTTTTAAACAATGTTAAAAATGTTTCACTTTAAAACATAATTGACCAGCTTCACACCTTTATTTATTTATTTTGTTTATATATAATATTTATTATAATAATAATAGTAATAATAATAACATAATTGTATGTAATAGAATGTTAAAAAACAATTATTATTATTTTTAATAAAACATTTTTTTTAAATTACAATTATTATTATTATTATTTACCTGTATATATGTTCAATTTAATATTTATTTAAATTCTGAATAAATATGTATTTATCTCATTATTTATTTATTCTAACATTATTATTATTATTAAGATAAATATTTATTTAAATATATATTTGTTTATATATTTAAACAAATATTTTTTAGATAATAAAACAATAATAAATAAGTGTTTAGATTCCATATGATTGCAAAGGGAAGACGTTAGTTTAAAACCAGATTTAACTTTTAAATGATTTTTAAAAATGACACTTTAAAGCATAATTAACAGCTCCACACATTTATTTATTTATTGTAGCATATCAATAAACAAAATATTAATATTTTGATCAATAAAAACATGATTTTAATATGACAATTTCGATTTTCATTCATTTTGATTTTCTATTAATTTAGATTTTCATAGGCTGGTATACAAAAAAACTCTCTAGTTTATTTACTAGATTTAGATTTAATTATATTAAAGTATATTAACATAAAAAATTTACTAGAATTTGTAAATTTTCTCTTATTTTGTGGTAGATGTCACTGGTACTTTAACAGTAGTTGATGGCGTAGCTTGGCTCGATGGGAGATCTGTGAAATGAAGAGGGCTGGCATCACAGGCAACATAGTGGACATCTAGAACAGATGATGCATTATGATCCAGCTGTGGCAAATTGGACGTTCCAAACTCTTGCTTGATTGATGTCACTCTATCACAGGTGTCACTCAGATACGACAGATATTAAGCTCACAGAGCAAAATATGGCAATAATCTGTTACAGATATATTGAAATTACACTTGAATTTGTTTTTTTAGGAGGCATGAATTCTGCTGGTAATGGCAAGAATTTGGGGTTACATTTCTTCAGAATGAATAGCATTTTTGAAGTAACAGTATTGTACAGTATTGCTAGAAAGCATTAGACTTTGGCATACTTTTAGCATGTATATTCCAAAGAACATTTTCAGTCATGATAGCAAAATTAAAGTAAAAAAGCAGAGAAAAGTGTTGACCTTAAGTTAAAGGGATACTTCAGGATTTAGTATCAGTAGAAAACCTGTAGTATTTTCGAATTACCATGCTTCCCTCCCTCATGTCCCCCTGAGACGGGAGATTTATGTATTTTTTGTTTGGAAAAAAAAATCCTCAGATGACGCAAAAATCATAATTTTGCTAAAAACTACAGCCAGTAGAAGGCGCTAGATCCACATGTTTTCAACCCCCCCACAGAGGGTGGGATCTCACTCACAGAATGTACAAATAGTGTCAGCCATCTTTTATTTGGAAGCTAAGCTAACAGGCTCTTGTTTCCCGGACATGTCCGGCCGAAATGTCCGGGATTCGGCTTTTGCTTTTTGCGGTCGCCATTCATTGTTTACATGCACACCTTTTGTTTCAATCTAACTGAATTCATTCCGATTGGTGAATCTGAATGTAGTGTTTACATGAACGCTAAACAAGTGATCGGTTGATGTGCGTTTTAACATTGCTAAAAAAATTCACAGTCTCACAGGTGCCGCTCATCAGTAATCACGCCACCGGCCTCGCGCCGTTCTCCCGCGGCCCTCAGCCTCGTCCTGCTCGCCACAGTAAACATGATGAATGGCGACTGTAGAACGCAAAAGCTGAATCCTGGACATTTTGGGAGATATCAAAATCCCGGGCAGACTAATCACGGAGACTCACTAGCAGCTTTGCCTAGTTGTTTAACTGCGCTCTTACCGGTAGGCGTGGCTTGGGAGTGGCCTCGTTGGGCAGCGAAGCAAGTGCATTCTGGGAGTTGTTGATTTTCATCCCCATAAGCCAAAAATAAATTTTCTGTTTTTTCTCAGTCTAGTCCAGTCTAGTCTCAGTCCAAATTCAAAAATAATTTCACATTTCTACTACATAAATGACCCATTTTAAATACACATTCATCTTTCCAGAGGTGAAGTATCCCTTTAATGCAACTTTTATATTCAATACCTACAACCATAGAAATAAAGACATTTTTTCACTCAAGGGCAGTTCATTCCTGCACATTTCAGACCCGAAATGTTTTTTTCTTTTTCTTTTATCCTTTCTTTCATTTTATAAGTGAAGACAGATATTAAGTGTCTTAATATCCCAACTTTTTGCTATGACATTCACATTTTCTGGTTTTGAAACATCTAAACTTTTAATTGCCCCTCAACTTTTTTGTTCATTCTTCTCGTACTGAATAGGTCAAAATGGCCATTTTTGTGTCCCTTTCTGTATATCCAAGGGCAGCCCATTCATGCTTCTTTCAAATTGTTTTGTTAACTTGTATTGGTATTTCTTTTACTTTTCTTTTGCTTTCTTCCATACTAAGCCCTTTGCTTGGATGATTTTGAGTGAAGAATAGGCTTTCACAAAGCTTCGGTAACCTTGGGCCAAAGTTCTGAGCAGGGTTACGCATATCAGTCCGCAACGTTCAGACTGGTTTCAGAAATGCTTTTCATATTGTTCTTTTTTGTTCGAATAATTCCAGTAGCTTGAATAAAAAAAGAAAAGATTCCTAACAACTTCTTTCTTTTTTCTTTTGCAGGGTCTCTTCATCTTCCTGATATATGGAGTGTACAACACTGAGGTAAGTCCGCAGTGCATCTCAAGGCTGTCTGAGTGAGTGAGAGAAATGACATGATGTTTCTGATGGGAACCCCACCCCGCCAAAGGAAGGTTAGGGGGGTGGCGGATTGAAAGCGAGACTCTTTCTTTCTTTCTTTTTTTTTTCCACATGAGCGTCCCACTGCCCTTCATGCTTGGGCTAACTTATATGCATCCAGTCCCACCATTAAACACTGACACCCGGAGTAAAGAGCCAGTCATCCCTCAACCACATTGGCCAATATTTCACTGCCTCTTTAAGTTTTTAAACTCATGGTCTTCCATTTAACATTCTGACATTAGAGCTCTCCGCCGGTTCAGACTCAGAGGCACAGGGAGAAACGGATATGTATGCAGGACGGCGGGAAGATCGGGGGGGAATTTACCTGCAGAATTGCTATTACCATTTAGATGCTCTTCTGAAGAGTGGAGAACTAAACACAAGTGTTATGAATTGGGGATGAGGCGAATTTGTTCTAAATTGTCGTCTTGGAATTCAAATTCAAATGCGAATAAAGCATCTGTCTGTCTGTCTGTCTGTCTGTCTGTCTGTCTGTCTGTCTGTCTATGTCTATCTGTCTGTGTCTGTCTGTCTGTCTGTCTGTCTGTGTCTATCTGTCTGTCTGTCTGTCTGTCTCTCTGTCTAAACTCCCCATGTTTTGTGCTCTCTGCTGCCATCAAATGTAGTTTGATGAAGTGTGTTGCCTGGAGTATCAGGTGGGCTGAGCTGATAGTGGACAAAAAATTAAAAGTGGTTTGTCAAGCTTGAATTGCTCCGATGGCAGGAAAATGCCTTCATTAATTATTCATGTATTTAATATTATAATACAAAAATAATAATCTAATCAATTAATATTATTTTAGTAATTGTCATTTGAAATGTTAGCATGATATTTAAAATATAGCAGACCAAACTCTCTTACCTCACTCTCTTAGCACATGGATAAGTGGAGTTTGCAGGCCTTAGACCTCAGCTTCTTTTTTCCTCCTCTCCTTTCTTCATCTCCAGCCTGAGTATTGATGGAACTCCCCTGCCTTTTGTCTACCTTTGCTTCTACCTTTTCAGTGTCTACAAAAGAGGTGTAAGGAGATGGCCCTGAGAGTGGGCCCCATATTGACACAGCAGAGACTCGCCGGTGACCCTCTCCGCATTGTAAAATAAATCATCGCTGCATTCTTGCTTAACAGGCTTTTTTAGTACGTCGGAATCTATTTTCCAACCCCCGGCTCTCCTTGACCCAGAGGTCTTCACAATTTGTGAGCAGCTCGTGTCTGCTTTACACTTTTTCATAAGGGGTTCTGTAAATATAGAATGTAATAATCTGTGCTTTTCTTCTTCTTCTTTTTTCTGCAGTTAAATTACAAAAAACAATAGCAGATTAAGTTTCACCATCTGACACCACAAAGGAAATTCTCATATAATTGAAAAATTGAGGAGAATGATCAAAGTGTTTGTACACAAAGACTAAAAAAGTCCCCAGAATATTTAATGAGCGGAAGAAAGAGGCCAAAGTGAAACAATCAACCCTGTCTGCTCTAATTTAAAGAAATACCCGCTTCTCCCGGGACCAAAAAAAAAATCAGTTTCACACGTCTGTACAGTTGATTATCTCAAAAGAAACATATGAGCGGGAATATGTAAAATCAGCCATTCGAGAGAGAGAGAGATCCCGAGAGATTCACATAACATGCCATTTATTCCCAATGTGCATGAGTCATTAGTTAAGACATGAGAATATTTTACAGTCAAATACTTTAGATACCATGTCAATTATGTATAGTGATTTGATGAACAGGAGATTGTTTGTAATAATAAAATATGAATTATGCCCAGTATATGGTATATTGTGTTCTCCTGCTTAGAATTCATAGAATAACAGGTTGCAATTCAATTTAATGATAATTTCCCTTTCTAATTTGTCTTCGAGTTTTTTTAATATACAGTAGATCATCCCACCCCAAGAACAAATTAAAACTGACCGCTTTGATCATTAATTTTTTTTTAATATAATTGACTCTGTTTTTACTTAATAGTCATCCCTGTTTTATGACCTCTGCTTTTTCTTTTCTTTGGCAAATGTATCCATTTGCATTGCTTTCATATGGAAATTTTATCTAATGTATTTTTATATTGAACATTAGGGCTACATCACTTTAAAACCTTGAGAGGAAAACAGCTAAACAGCTTTTAAGAGCAGCATCTTCAAACCAGTTCCTCCAGTTGCTGGAAATGCTCTTTCGTCAAACAGCTTTCTATGATTTTACCTGGAATAAAGTGATTTGATTTCTTAGTTCTATTCGTTAAAGCTGCAGCGCACTTGGTTTAGCGGAAAAGAAAGTGTGAGAGAGGGAGAAAAGAGTGTCTGTTTGCAAATCTGACATATTACCGTTGACTCTGAGCTGTCAGAGCTTTTCAGTTCTCTTCATTAACTCTGTCATCACAGTAATAGTGTCTATTCAAAACAAGCCAGTGTGTGTGTATATCTGCATGGCAGCAATAATTTATGACAACAGCAGAGCCTAATGAAGTCATAAGAGCTAATGCATATTCACCAGCATAGGGCTGGAGCTTGTGCCGGACTCGTGCTGGGAAATGCAGGCAGGTTTTTTTGCGGTCGCTGACAGCCAGGCTGGAAAATAATATCTAGCAGGCCAGGAAACAGCTGGATTGGATTGTAAAATGTGAGGAATATTGTCATACAGAAAATGTAGATTTTTTTATACAACTATATACACACACACAACTACTCCTAGTTTGCAAAATAACATACCGTGTATAGCATAATGTGTAATATAAGTTTGTAACATATTACATTTTATATACTTTTTATATTAAAATAAATGTAAATAGGAATATATAATTTCTTAATTCATTTTATATTTTACTTAAAAAAAATGTTTTAGTTTTATTACTTTATTCATACATTTAGCATTTTATATATATATATATATATATATATATATATATATATGTGTGTGTGTGTGTGTGTGTGTGTGTGTGTGTGTGTGTGTGTGTGTGTGTGTGCGTGTGTGCGTGTGTGCGTGCGTCTGTGCGTGTGTGCGTGTGTATGTTGTGTATATACAGTATATTGCATTTTTTATGTTAATATACTTTAATATAATTAATTTGCAACAGTGAAAGTTCCACTTAGAATATATATATATATAATTCTATGATTTAGATTACAATAAATGTAAGAAAAATATATAATTTTTTTAATTATATTTTAATGTACAAATACATTTTATGTAATGGCATATACAAATATATTTCATACATTTGCTTTATTTACAGTAATAATATAAAGTATATTAAACATAATTTTTTACATTCAAAACAAATATAATTCAAACATGATATATTTATTGAAACATTACATATTAATATTCAAATATACATATTACATACATTGCATTTTCACAGAAATATGAATTACTATTATTACTTTTCAGCAGTTGATTTTTCTATTAACTGCCTGATACTGTGACATCATAAACGTGATGCTAGAAAAAAGGCTTTACATTTGATGTGTATTTATGAGAAAATCGACTCGCGTCGGCGTGAGTTTATTGTACTGTGTGTGTCATTCTACATGCATCGCCCAACATCCCAGTTTTTCTCACACAGTCCAAATGTAATTTGTTCTGCAAGGGTGGTCGTTTCCTCTATCGCTTCATTTCCGCGGCCCCCTGTGCGGTGTGACGGATGAGAGGTTAAGACGCTCTCCTTACTTTGCCCACTCTACGTGTCACATTCAGGACCCATTACATGTGACAAACTGGAACATTTTGGTCTGCGGCACTCATTGACTTTTATGCAATGGCGGCTATTTGCTTTCTCTATTCCCAGTTCGGATTGAATTTCACCTTCCCGGGGCCAAGAAGACTCATGCGAGCGCAAAGTGTTTTGTATTAAGTGTTTAGTATTGAGTCATGACATTTTAACCATCCACCCCCTCCTTGTTATCCACAGGTTCGAAGCACAGTCAACAGAATCAAAGAAAGAAGAAAAGCCTTAAATTTCTCCGTAAGTTCTCCCAGCTTGCATGTTTTCTCGAATACCAGAGGATTTCTTTATGTAGTGCAAATGTCATAACGTAGAGTATGTTTTGTGCATGTTTCGCCCCCCGGCCCTGTTTCACACACCCACTCAGGCCACCTCAATCCAGCCAATGTCAAGCAGCAGCCCTGGGTTACATGTTTCTAATCCTGTGGAAACTCGTCCCTTCACATTAAACTGTCAGGCCAGTATTTATACGCAAGGCTGCTGTTGACGGAGATCACTTAGCTTCACCAAAGCGGTTTAAAAGTAGTTAATAGACACCCCCCCCCACCCCCCCATCGACGCACCAACTCACCTCCACCGACACTACGAGCGGTTCCTCTATGAATGGCCACATTAACTCTCCTCCGGGCTTGTCACGGTTTATGGCCTACGGCAGTTTGTCCCGCTCGGCCCTTGCAGTGCCACCAGGTCATTGAGAACGGAATGAGACAATTTCTAAAGGCGGATTGATTTTAGAATATGGCCCCCCTCCCTCTTCCCTTTGACCCCCCTGACAGGCCCGACACCGTTAAGACTGGGACTTGTAAAAAACGACTGTGGCCCCAAACGCGAGTGCCAAGTAGCAGCTGATAAATCGTAGCGGGTCGTATTAGCAGTGGGACCCTTTAGCGCTCTCTGGGCAATTTTCCAATTTTCAAAGTCCACGCGATGAGATTCGCCGGCCGCGTGTGGCGGATGGTTTTTTAGCTAATGCCGTTTTGCGTCATAAATCTAGAGGTGATATACTGTATCTCGCCGAATAGCTTTGGTGCTGGACGGGGTCCAGAATGGGAAAGGAAAATGTACTCTTCTTTATTGGATTAGAGCAGTGGTCAGGGAATGTACTGACTTCCAATATAGTAGTAATAACCTACAAGATGTACTGTAGATGGATGTTTGTTTGTTTTTTTCTCCCTGAGGGAATCCTTGCGTTTTTTTCAACTCATCGTAGAGTAATCTAATGTTTATTTCTGTAACAGTTTGTCCAAGACCACCATAGCAACCACCTATAATGCCCTGGAAACCAACTTAGCACTATCATAGCAACCACTCAGAACATCCTAGCAACAACCCAGAACACTTAGCAAAAGTGTGTCAGACAACCGTCTGTCTGTACGTCCGTCCGTCCGTCCACCCATCCATCGATCCATCCATCCATCCCTCCCTCCCTCTATCCATCCCTCTATCCACCTGTCTATCCATCCATCTCATCCATCCCTCTATCCATTCCACCCATTCATCCCTCCCTCGATCTATCTATCCATCCATCCATCCTCCCTCTCTATCCATCTGTCTATCCATCCATTCCACCCATTCATCCCTCCCTCTATCCATCCATCCCTCCATCTGTCCATCCATTCCACCCATCCATTCTTCCCTATATCCAGCCATCCATCCCTTCATCCATCCCTCCCCCATCCATCCATCCATCCAGCCATCCATCCCTTCATCTATACCTCCACCCATCCATCTATCCATCCATCCATACCTCCATCCATCCATCCGTCCAATTAAAAAATGTTGTGATAGCAATGGTGAACATATCACACACTTCAGCTTTAAATCGGGCCTGTCAATATGGTAGATCTTGAGGTTTCTCAAGGATCTTTCACATCTCCAGTGTGCATGAAAATAGTTACTGTAAATGGCAGATAATGAATATACAGCATGATATTAAAGCCCCATTTGCTGAACTTATGTAGTGGCTTATTAAACACCTCTCGCTCTCTCCTTCCCTCTATAGTCTCCGTACTTGTCGTTCTTGTTTATTCATGAGCCAGACCAGTGCTGCCAGGGCGCTTCATACCAACTGTCGCCTGACCCGTGTGACCTCACACTTGTACATACTGTGGCAGATTGCTTGAGAAAAATAAAGCTGTCAGTTGCACCGGCCAAATGAAAAACGAACGTCCTGCGATACTAGCAGGGTCTGGATCCCTGACAGCCCTGAAATATAGATATAAATTGGAAGCAGATTAGTTTTTTGATCCTAATTCAAGTTTTGACAAGATATAGGACGGAAAAGAGAGATCTGTACTACATATATGTGCATTTCCTGTTATAAAACGTTAACACGTATGATTTTAAATGCTGATATAGAGCTAGGTTATGCATTATCTTCTTTCTGAGGAAAAAATACACATCTTCAGAAGCCTTCTTAACCAGGGCTGCATGTCAAAGCCCATTATATGTTATTGTGTGATATGTGGGGTAAGGCTGTGGGTTTTTATGTCAGATCTAGTTTACATTCATGTGAGACTTCTATGTGTATTTATTTTGCGGTTCTTCCATACATGTCTGTGTACTTTTTGGTTGTGTGTTGTGTAAGGCATGACTTCTTAGCTGTCAACTTTGACTTTTTTTTCAATATTTACTTTTCACTCAAATTAGTGCTGATGAATTTATTGGACAAATATATAATAATTAGAAAAATGCACAATAGAGGCATTTTCACTGGTGATGTCTGTACTGCATTTGTCTTCTCTCTCTTTTTCACAGAACTGCGCCAGTTCCAGGCCCTCCAGTTCAGTGGGCAGTTCTCGGCCGGGCAGCTCTCCAGTGCCAGTTGTTTTGGACGGGCACACAGTCACCACCAGCCACTCCAGCAGCTCCTCGACCCACAGTGACAACATCAACCAGAGTTTCGACAAAACCAGTGAGTCGTTGGTTTATTTATTGATCCAACACCAAAAAAACAAAGCATCTTTGTAAGGGCTGATTGGCCAGCTAAGATGAGGTACATGTATATTTGGGTTTGTGCATATATGTGTGTGTATTTTCAAATGGCAGTGTGTTTATATAAAGCAGAGCTTTAAAAATCTGTCCTAAATTATGGCGAGAGGAAAAGTAGCGATTGGCAAAGAGGGTGAACTCTTAACATGACAGGCCTGTTCTGGGACTGTAACATTCTCCAGACCCAGAAAAATGACGGGCTTCAATCGCCTTCTCTGACCCCAGCATTTCAGGTCTGAATCGTAGTAATCTCAGAGGGAGTTCGCGAAAATGAGAGATTTCATAAAGAGAGAAAGGAGGGATTGAAGGAAAAAAAAGAGTAATTTTGTAAATAATATATACAATTTTATTATTATTACACATCCCTCGTCATTCTAGTTGGTCAGTCTATAATATAACTTCTACTGTATATTGGCACTTTATATTTAATTAAAAAAATTAAGTTAAAGTGATACAACATTTTTAATTAATACTTGTATTAATTAAAAAATGTATACTCCATATTTACCGTACTATATTGATCATCCATATTTAATTAAATGATTAAAATCAATTCAATTATAACTTTTAAGCAAATGCACACTCTATATTTACTTTACCACATTGAAACTGTATTTAATTAAATAATTTAAATAAAAATACAATCAATTAATTAAAAATACTACTAAAATGTATTTTAATTTACTATCATGTGTCCTTCCCTTAATTATGACGTGGCCAATCAGAGAGCAGAATCACATGTGCACTAATTCATATTGATTGGCAGCTGGTATTATCCAGCCCATTACTCAAGGTGAATTCGCTATGAGAGGAATGAAATGGCAGTTTTAGCCTGCTACTGTATGTGTGCGCAGACCACATGCAAATGCAGAAGGGGCCGTCCCGTGCATATGAGCGATGCAACTAATCATCTTGACGAGACTCGCCCGGACTCTTGCCGTAATCGGTTGCGATGCGGGCCATGATTGAATATTTGTTTTTAATGCCGTGCAATTTTTTAAACCAGTCAGCCAGCCACACGACTAAGTGCTAAGAAGAAACGTATGTATAATGTAACCAAGAGGGAGAGAGCCGCTCATACGCATATGAGCCCAACTGTGAAAGGCCTTGTGTTGTAACAAATAGGGCCAAACCCACAATAAATGCAGCCGTATGTCCTGATTGTATATAACTGATTGTTGTGTCTCTTCCATTCAAGGTCAAGTAATTCTTGAAGCCGAGCGAGCATGAGAAAAAGCGTTTGTTCGCTTTTGATCAATTCATGTCTTTTCCTCCTTTGAGGCAACTGTTTCAATCTGCCAATTACGACAAAGAGAACATGCTAGATGCATAAAGGAATTAGGAAAAGGCAAGTGTTTGTGGAAAAGAGAAGCGCGACAAAGAGTTTTTGCCAAGTTTAAACTGAAGTCGTTTTTTTCTTTTGCTGTCCCTTTCATCATTTTACGTTATACCTTCAGTACATTCACCAATAAAGCTGAAGGTCAAGGGGGACAGTATTTTGTATGCTTTCGTTCTTCCTCTTCTTGTTCTCTGCCGCCTTTTGAATAGGTGACCTCAAGAATGGAGATACAAGTCAATCAAAAGGCTGCCGTTCTGAAGGGGCAACCTGAAAAGCTTGATAAAAGCGGAAAGTTCATTTCCGCACTCCTTTTTAGTTGTAAAAAATTCTGTAAGACACGCTGAAGGAAGCTGCGAGACACAAAGCGACACAACTGACGCTGGTAGGTCACATGGCAGACAACATGGCGAATGTAGTACATCGGGATTGTATTCATACTACACACATTTATACAAATTTAACGGTCGCGAAGTAATACTTATTCAAAACAAGTACCTACTCAAGAGAGTTTGCGATTTTGAACAAATAAATGGATCAATTAATAAACTAATCAATTAATAAGATAATGTTACTGTAATCAGATCATTTTATTCCTTTAATGAAGGATTAGAGATACTCTTTATTTCTTATTTAAAAATGACTGT
The DNA here is from genome assembly GCF_949152265.1 of Phoxinus phoxinus. Taxonomy (NCBI): domain Eukaryota; kingdom Metazoa; phylum Chordata; class Actinopteri; order Cypriniformes; family Leuciscidae; genus Phoxinus; species Phoxinus phoxinus. The sequence continues at coordinate 14,148,856 of NC_136895.1, read as the reverse complement.
TCTTATAAATGCATGCTGTTATGAAATTGTTTTGCAGAAGTCAAAATGTTCATCAATTTGAATCTACTATTATTATATTTATATATATATATAATATAATGCTAATACAAATGAAAATATTATATTTGAAAAAATAATAATACAAAAACTAATATATACTGTATATTTATAAATTGTAACTTTTCCAAACATTTTACCAGTTATATATAGTAACTGGTCTTATAAATACTTTCTGATGACTATGTTTATATATTTTTTATTCTTTGTATATATTTATAACAATAAATTAATTTAAAAAATATTTCAACCATTTTTATACTCCTTTTTAGCAGTTAGTTGTTGCAGGCCAAATGGCAAACAGGGATTGTCATTTTGCTTGAAATGAAACTTTTACAAATCTCAATATAAGTCATAAGTCATATATATCTCAATTAGTCAGCATATGGTTGTGCCAGTAATAAAGGAAAGTTTATGTTTGGTGTCACAACAAATGATTGCATTTCAATCTCTAATGAAATGCTATAATTTGTTATTGCATACCAACATGCAACGTAACACAGCAGCGTATTATTCTGCCAGTGTTACAAGTGGATCTTTAGCGAAGTTGAATACATCTGTTGTCATCCTCCCTCCCTCTACCACACACACACTCACAAAGATTGACAACACATGACCTTGAAAACTGAGTTGTCTGACATTTTATATAAGATGTTTGTTGGTGTCCTGAATGAAGACCGTGTCATTTGATTGCACAAGCTGAATACACAACTACATATTGTTCGTATAAATACCCAAATAAACAGATTACAAAAATATGGTAGTGGTTAGATCTCTGTTTACATTTCTCTCTCTGAGGAAATAAAAAAAAAATCATCCCATTCCCACTTTTTAACTCTTTATTTCCTCCGATAAAGCTACTTGTGATCACACTGTCCGGAAGATTGTATGCAACTGATTTTACTGATTTACTTTAAATAGATTACATACAACCAGTCAATATCTATTGAGTAGACTTGAGAAAACAAATATTCATAATTCAAACCGGTGTGTGAGTTTCCTTGTGTATGAGTGTGTGTGTGTTGGCATGATGAATGTCAGAGATAACAAATTGTAAGGAAAAGTTGAATTTGTATCTGCTTAGGATCCTGGCTGCCTTATACATATGGCTTCAGGTTTTGTGGTAATAGGATCTTTGATAGATGGCAGCCCTCCTCAGTCTCCCATTTTTTAAAAGATATTTATTTATTAATCTGTCTATTTATTCAGTCAGATCATCCCCCGCGGGGTCACTGTCTCACAACCACCTGCACTAGTTTTTCAGCTTTTTTCATCCTTTGCTTTATAGTTCATATCCAAAGTCGCTTATGCGCATCTCAGTCGGCCGAGCGTCACCCTTCCGCCCGCAGGCTAACGGAGGGTACGTTTTCCATCTCATCTCTCATCTCGTGGGCCGAGGCCTTCCTCCATCTCTCCACCCCTTTTCTTAATTCTCGACACATGTCAAATGGAAGCGTGCCCTTTAGTCTTCTCATGTGTATGGAGATCTGACATCAATTCCCCCATATTTATATCGAAGCAAAATGCTCCTGGACCTTTAAGGAGAAGTGTGTCTGTCTACTCGTTTACATTTTTACATTCAGATTTGATATACTCATTCATTTAGGCTGCTCCAGTTCCAAGTTGCTCCAATTTGATTTCGAAATCTATATGTATTAATATAAAATATCTAATTAAAAATACACCCTTTGTAATAATATAATTTTCTTTACATATTGTAATTATTGTAATTTTACCCAATATTTTATGCTAGTGTAGTAGTGTATATACTCATTAGCATAGCAGCATGCTAATGACTGTGATTGTTAGTCAGGTTGTGTGCTGAGAAACGATTTTTGTGTGTTGCACTAATGACCCTTAACCCGTACGATCACACCGGTGTGATTAGAACGTTCAGTGCGTCACATGATCAACTGCTAAATTCAAATGTGCTTTTGCACTTTGGACAGATCAGTTAACATGGTCATTATAAAGGTTTAAACGACAAAACACATTCACTTACATGTATTTGAGAATCAGAATATCAGGTAGTTGATAACATACAGTAGCTAACAAGTTTGTGAATATTTTGAATAAAAAAGGAAAAACTAAATGAAAGCAATACATCTGCCATACAGCACTATTGTGGGTACGGTCTGTCACATGACAAGCATGATGCGTCGCCATTGGAAATAATAAGGTGATGCATTCTAAAATAACAGTTGCCTTAAAAAAAACATACGCTGGGGAGTCAGCTAGAATATTTTAAACTTGCGTGTAAACAGAGTTGTCGCCTACAAAGACTTGTTTCAAAAGAGCTTCTATTACGAGTTTCGATTATGGGTAGCATGGTTCCTTTGAAATTTGCTGCCTATGAAAGATACCCATAGGTATTGGAACAGAGCTAACAGAGCTTATGATGAATTTGTATTCAAATGAGTTTTGTAAAAATGTTCTACACCCACCACAGTTTACGTTAAATCCTCAAAGACCACAATCTCCATTAGACACAGTTTCTCAGTGCCATGTTCAACTGTCCACACACCACTGTGCAGTCTGCCATCACAGGTAAACACCCACCAGGTGTCACTTAATCCCGTTTTTGACGCCAACTAGACCTTGTCCCTTTAGGGGTGACCTCCTCAAACTCATCGTGTCACAGTCCTGGCCTTCTGAGAACTCCCCAACAAGACTCATAGGGGGGCTGTTTTAAAGGGTCGTGAGGGGGTTGTAAAGGTAGTATGAGTTTGAGCGTCGGGGTGGGGGTGAAAGCACTGGAAACCAATGGTGCATCAAGACAGTTCTACCCCGCCACGGTGGCCATAGATCAGGGCAGGGCTGCTGGCGGACCGGGTGAGGGTGACAGGGGAATAACATCCCTTTCTCCTCAATCGACAGGGCCCATAACTCCTGCCTCCCCAGGGACAGATTGAGAAAGGCAATAGCCAGGGGCTGTGAAGCAGAGATGCTTGGCAGAATTGAAAGTTAAAGAAGCAGGAGCAGTATTTTTTTTTATCCCCCATGCACTTGTGCCCGCTTTTGCACTCTTCTGTCATTTTTTTTTTTTTTACCACTCGGTACTGAGGGAAATATTTTTTTCCAAATTTTTCTAGAGCAAGTCTGAAGCTTCCACTGCATACTACAGCATTGTTGTTATTTTTTCGCACAATTTAAATGCATGCCTGAGGACATAGGGAAAGCATCTCCGTCGGGAAGTGTACTTCCGCGGCATCCCTTGTTTGTATGTCGGCATGTAGACCGTGAAGCCTGCAGGGATAGTGCTGTGTCAGGACCGAAGCAGCGTCTCTGCAAGCGTGCCAGCCTCTCGCCCCGGTAGCGACAAATTTTATAGCCTGATCAATTTCCCAGTGGCTTATTGAGTGTCTTTTAAATGGCTTTTTTATTTTCAATTATAACCCACTGTGTCTCGCCTGCCACAATGGGCCAACATTTGCACTGCCAGATAATTTAAAACCCTACTTTAGGAAATTATGCATTTTATATTGCCTAAATTTACAATCCCCCACCCAGTGCTGGTGTAGCGACTATAAAAGGCGAAGTAACCGAATGGATTTTTTGCGTATGTCATTAATGAATGCGTTAGTAAGTATTTGTTTGCGGCTAACTGGCACATCCGTGGTGGACACCGCTGATGAACGAGGTACGTGAAACGTCCACGTTTATGGAGATTTATTTGCTTATTAAATTGAACTTGCTTTCAGGTGCCGTTATCAAGTTGATGGAAGCAAACGCAGATTGAAGTACCTCTAGTGAATGACCCAAAGTTAGACAGGTGCATCAAAGTGCATTCGCCCCCGTCCCAACCAACCATCCCTCCCCTCCTTATCCCCAGCATGCGAAGCAACTTGAAGGTGAAAGAAGTGCTCACCGGAGCTCATTGGAAAGTAGAAATGACAGTAAATTTTTCAGCCTCCCTCTCCCTCGCTCCTCCATGAGATGGGAGATCTTGTTATAGCAGTCAGGATGAGAGGGGGTCAGGGCAGCAAGCCGGCGTGCGCCTGTTGATGATTGAGGAAAAGAGGAGTAAATTCATTCTGCTCTCGGCACTTTGTCAAGTGCCAGTAGCTTACCGTTGAGAGCCAGTCACCCATCACCATGTTACGACCTCAGAGGTCAGCGGTGAGCCATAAATCAGCGAGGAGAGAGGTTGTAGTGATGCTGCAGAGCTGAAGAGAGCTGATGCGACTATTGCCTTTGTCGTGCCGCCCCCCCCCCCCCCACTCTTTCCACCCATATGAAGCTGGAGAACCAAGGCCTGCATGAAAATGATGCCCAGCCCTTCACCACGTGTTGCTGCTTCACAGAAAGAAAGAAAAAACCCTGGAGTGGCGAACGCCCCAAATAAAGTCTTTCTACACTTTTATCCTGCTTTTTCTTAATTATATTTTTTCATTGTGATGTGGGCTACTTTATGAGCGCCCTCATTCTACTCATGTAAAGTATTGATTTTTGTTCTATAATGAAGGATTTCATAAGTGACAATGTTTTTGATTACTCGTGACAAACCTCCTTGGAGTATTAATTAAAACGGCAGCAGATGTGCAGGTGTGGGAAATCATTAGAAAGAGGCCCCAGTCTGTGGACATTTCCCTCTCCCAGCATGCAACAGCTCTGCATGGCAAATAGGACGCCTGAGAGGGAAAGCGTACCTCACAAGTTCATCTAAAGAACAAGTACGTAAAAAACACATTGTACATCAATCCATTCATCTGGACTTCGTCTTGGATGTTTTTTTGTCTCATTTTTCATGCTGAAACTCTAGATCGGTATACGTGAAATTGAACAAGGTTGTCAGATTTTTCAACAGAGCTGCGTTTCCAACACTTCGACTGGACGATTCCAACTCAAACAATGAACGAACGTCAATACGACAGTTTCCTCTATTTTTTCACGTTAATTGATATATCATGGAATTATCGATTTCTTAGGCACCCATGTGCTAGCGTTTTTCTCGGGCGCACTAGGAAAGGGGATCTGGTTGGTCAGCTCCTGCTTTCAATATTTGCTCCTATTAAACTGTGATTATCCTGTAGTGCCTGGCTTCTCTCAAAGTTGGAGAGAGCAGGCCGAGACAACACAGTCAGATATTTTCAAAAAGTAAAAACTTCCTGACATCTCTGTAGGTTTGCCAGGTCTTCTGAAATTATTGAATACCTCATGTCAGCTTATGTTGAGGTCCATATATTGACAGTTGGAGATGTAGAAACTGAAATCAGGCTGAGAAACAGATGAGACTTTTTAAGAGACTTTTTTGATTACTCATTTCTCAATAGTCCCTCGTACAATAAGACCTCACAGAACTTATTTTTATGTATTGTTGGTGGTTTGCTTCATAGCTGTTACTACACTGTTTTTTTGGCGCAGCTAAAGCACACAATATACTTACATTTTTTAAGTGGATGCTTTGCGTACATATACAGCTGAACGCACAGCTTTAAAACTTCAGTCCGTTTGATAGCGTGGGCGAACTCAGACGCCCGACACATGCAGACTGGAAAATTTTACCCTTGTCCAGTGTCTGCTCTATTTCTCTACACAAGTTATTAACAGTAAAATGTCTTTGTACTAGTTTAAACTAGAGTTCCGTGTATTTCTTAATTTTCTCACACAAGCGCTCTTTAGTGCGGCTGTCTGTTGTTGCACCTCCAGTGGTGTGTTGTTGTTTCGTTTCTTTTTCAACTGTGAAACAACGGACAGGGACAGTAATGCCACATTGTAGACAAACTAATTAACGGAAAAAAATTCAAGGTACATATGCAAGCTGAGCGTAGAGAGTATGTGTGGTTAGAAAAATCTGGCTGCTTGCGTACCAACATGCTGATGAAATTACATCACACTACACGTGCCCTAGTGTACACTTTAAGCTTAGTATGCTCTATTAACTATGGAAGCTTGTTTCCGCCACAGAATAAAACGTTTTAAAAGATAATTGCGATTTTTTTGTATCTCACTAATTCTGAACCTTAAAGGAACACTCCGACTTTTTGGAACTTTAGCCTATTCAACTTATCCCCCAGAGTTAGATAAGGCCATGCATAAGAAAAAACAAAGTCACATGAGACACAGACATATTTTAACCGTATAAATACTGGGAACTATATTCTCTGAAGGCGAAACACTGCTACTTGGGCAGAGTGATAACCGCAGCACCTGAGACGCGCTCTGAACGAACTCTCTGCTCCTCACCACGGCGCGTCTCAGGTGCTGCAGTTATCACTCCGCCCAAGTAGCAGTGCTTCGCCTTCAGAGAATATAGTTTCCAGTATTTATATTAAAATGTCTTTGTCTCATGTGACTTTGTTTTTTGTACACTCTGTGACTATACAAATCACAACATGTAAATAGGAAAATGTTTGCGTTATTTTGTCACTTATTTGGATTAGTATGCTAGCTGCAACCATTTACATCCAGTCTTTGTGCTAAGCTAGGCTAGCGGTGGGTGCGTCAAACAGACTTATAGCACGCACGGAGATGAAAAAGGTATGCATGGACTTATCTAACTCTGGGGGATAAGGTGAATAGGCTAAAGTCCCAAAAAGTCGGAGTGTTCCTTTAAGAGATGCAATTGCGACTTTATATCACGCAATTCTGAGAAATAAAGTCAGAATTCTGAGATATAAAGTCAGAATTGCGAGATGTGAACTCGCAATTGCGTCTCGTAAATTCAGAATTGCGAGATATAAATATTTTATAACTCGCATTTTGCGTGATTATATCTCACAATTCTGAGAAACGATTGCAACCTTAAACCACGCAATTCTGACTTTATAACTTGCATTTGCGACTTTATATCTCAAAATGTAAACTCGCAATTGTGAGAAAAAATGTCCGAATTGTGAGGAAAAAAAGTCGCATTTACCTTTTTTATTCTTTGGCGTCAAGTATTTAATAATTCAATAATTAACCAATCAGCATTCAGGATCTGTTTTATAACATTTTTGTAAAAAAACGAAAATATTTTCTCAATCATCCAGTATTAGGCACCAATAACAATAACAGCGGATAAGAAACAGCAGCAAAACTGAGCTTTTCATTGTCTCTGGAGCACCTGCAGGTATTTCATTCTCTATTTCTGCACTCAGATATCTGCCATTACGCCTGCCTGATCGCAATGAATTGAACAGATGGTCCAGAACTAAATCTGCCTTTGGGTTATACACTCTGTTTACCCTTAGCTGTTTACCTCAGCTGGTACTGTTTTATCATAACTACTTTGAGATCTCGGGCCAGTGTTGAAACCTTGAAGTCTCTAAAGTGCTGATGTAAGACTGCCAATTGAGAAAGTAACAGCTCAGAATGATGGCAGAGCAGGGAGTGTTTTAGAAACCTATTTGGAAACAATCACAATTTTTTCCATTGTATTTAGTGCCTCTCGTAGTATCCTCCTTTTGTTTTGTTTTTTGGCTATTTGTAACTTTGTGGAATGGTGTGTTTTCTCACATTTTATTTGTCAAAGAGTCACTTAAAATGGTGAAGCTAAGCTTCATATCGCTGAACACACACCAACACTTTCACAAACTCTGTTAAGAGACGCTTGACACATCAGAATGATGGACTCCTTGAATGCAATGACCTCTCTGCTCTGGACGCCTCTTTCACCCTCCCTCTCTCCTTACAGCCCTTCATCCCTCCATTTCCACCCATGTAGATGAGACAGAGATAGATGAAGATATTCCTGATGGGCAGCCATTTCATAGCAACACACCAAATGAGTTCTGGCTGCCCTGACCCACCCTCCTTTGCAGGAGATTAATCCTGACGCAGACCGCTTTCCCACCATGACAGTTCTGTGTGCTGAGGGGGCTATTCTTTGGGGACAAAATTGGGTTTACTTGGCTAAATCTGGTGAAACCTCCCTTTTGGGATATCTTCAAATGTAGAACTTCACACATACAAAGATATCTGTTACTGCTTGTACTGTAAAGTGGAGATTTGACATAAAGTAAAGCCGAGCTCTCACACGTCTGCTCCACTTACACAACTCGACTGTTCTTTCAATGTGGAAGTCTTGTGATTGTTTATTGTGAAGGATAAGCTTCTATAGCGCTTATCTGAATTCCCACTTTAATAGTAAGTGACACTTGAATGTAACCGTAGCACTGATGCACGAAGCCTGGTATGTATTCTGTACATGCCGCTCAGGCCTGATGACTCAATGTGTATTATGAAATGTCCCCAGATTTATGGGCACACAAAGACCCCACCAATTGGTGACTGAGCCCTCTGGGATGGGAGGCAAAGATTGTGCTCATCCCTACAGTACTATCATAGCATCTAAACACAAGGCGGCCATAAATTTGAGGAATTTATGCCATATAGATGGTTTGTGTCTTTTTTTCTGAGGGCGTTTGATAAAGGTTTTAAAAATATAGCTTGTACTTTATTGATGTGCGGTGAAATATTAGCTTGCACAATGGATTGTTTTGCTTTTTTGGCAAGAGAAGAGGTACATCCAGTGTGATAAGCATTTTATAATTTGCAATTGCAACGGGTGTTTATTTGTAACATCTTGCATATTTTAACCACAAATCTTTTTGTTTGCTGCCTTTCTGGGTCATTGATTAATTGTGACTGTCATGTGACTTCGCAGGACATCTGTCCCTCCTCTGTGTCTATGACAACCTGAATGAAGACCTACGATGTCCTGACACTGGTGTCCACCTCTCTGGACAGGTAAGGCCTCACGCCACTTCTGCACCCATCTATCAATAAGGATCCAAGGTTATTTGACATCTGAAAAGAAAATCAATTTGCTTCCCCTGACACTAAAATGACACCAAACCCTTTTGCCCGAGCTCAAAAATGTGTACCAGTGCCGATAAATACTATTTTGTTTTTACTTTGGTTTCTTCTCTTGCAATGTTGAAGCTGTCTTGAAACTAGTCAAGCTACTCAATTTAAAACGGTCCTAAAGTGAACTTCCTTTTTTGTAGTAGTTTGCAGCACTGTAGTGGTGTTTCGTTCTGAATTTTGTCCCTTTTTTAAAAAGTTTGATCACCAGAAAAAAAAAAAAAAAAATTGTATAGTGAATGATTCACTGACTCACTAATGTTGAAACATTGGAAATGGTTAATGAATCATTGAACAAAAGTGAATTCATTCAAATATTAAAATAAGTCACTGGGATGAATACAAATCTTGACCACTACAAGTAACTATCAAAAATTACATATATTTCAGGTTGGATTTTTAAAATAATTATTGGTTTATGTATAATATAACATCAGATTACAAGATATAAAACTACTTTTTCTAGCACTACAGTAGCATTTTAGTTATTCTTCAGTGTTGTTGGCAACCTATTATTAATTTGAAGTATCTTGAGGATGGATGGTATCAATCACTAGGATGGTAATAAAAATAAATCATTTATAAGTAATTAATAATCATACTTAGATTACTCACTTAAAACATGTTACACTGAGAGGAAGCAGAGCGATCATCAAAGACAGCAGCCCTCTGGTGGCCGACAAAAAAATAATGTCTGTATCTCTAGTGTCAGACTAGTATCACACTTTAAACATGATTCTGATTACAAAATCCTAAAATTACTTCCCCCTGAATACATCATACTTCAACTTCACATGTTTTGTGTTCGTTTGGGTGGTCTGAGATACTGTGTTCTGATCATTGCTTTTTTTGCACACTGTAAACAAAAATCTAATACCACAATTTAATTCACACTTGAGGCATTGCATGGAAATGTCCAGATTCCCAGAGGTGTGAATCAGTTTGAAGTGTACACAGTGCATGAAGCACCTCGTCAAGGTCACAGGCCAGGGCGCGCTCACGGAGAGAAGTGAGGAGAGGAGGGCGAGGCTTGCTGATAATTGGCAGTTTAGTGTGAACCGGCATTGTGTCATACAGTGACACATCCCATGATGCAAGAGTCATGATCGCTCTCAGCTGTGGGACGGCAGCCTGTTCTCGCTCTTACCCGATCAGATCTCCGCCGCTGAGATCTCCACATATTGATCTCATTTGACTTAAAAAGCCTCTTTGGAGTTTCTTTTGACTCTCAAAGGCCTCATTGGCTTTTTGTTTTTCACTTGTTTTGTTGTTCAGCCAGGTTGCCAGTCTCTCTACCCCTTATTTTCTTTTGTCTGTTGGATAGTTTTTTGTTTTGTTTTCTCATTTTATGTTTTCAAACAGGTCCACCCATTAGATAGTGTTGCTTTCTTTGGTTATTTTGTTTTGCTGTGCTTTTTGTTGTTTTTAATTTATTTGTAGCATTATTTTATTGATTAATTTTATTTATCTTTTATTTTTATGTTTATTTTTTTATTTGCTTTGCTTTTTGTTTTATTTTTTCATTTTCTTATTATTTTTAAACAGGTTTGCTTCACTCATTAGCTAATTTTGCATTCCTGAGATGCTCAAAAAAATTGAGAAATATTTGTTTGTTTTGTTTTGCTGTGCAATTTATTCATTTATTTCCACCATTATTTTATTAATTAATTAATACATTTTATTTATTTGTTTGTTTTCTGTAGTTTAGATTAGTTTTGCTTTACTTTTTGTTCAGTTTGTTCCAAACTGATTTGTCTGTTGCTGTGTCGAGATGCTTATAAATAGAGAAATAATTTATTTATTATTATTGATTTATTTTATTTTATTTTACAAATAACTTTTCTGTTTATGAGAGTATTTATGACAGTATTTATCACAGCAGTATTTGACCCAGAGGAGGACTGGCGGACAGGCAAGTATGCTCTTATGGGTAACGAGAGCACTCTCGTCCTCATTGCACTGTACCAGGTGGCCCAGTCACCAACCCTTGAACATGGACTACAGCCCTTCTGGAACCTTTATGAACTTCCGCCAGTGTGTCAATCACTAAGTGAGTGGCAGGGCTTCCTGTTTTGGCCGTGTGAGGTTACACATCCTGGCAGGGGAGCTGCTGTCAGCCACAGGACCTCGTGCTAGTCGTGTCTCTCTCCCACATATACACACACACGCACACACTTGTTCAGCCCCATGGGGATCTCCTGACTTGCAGGCTCTTGACACACCAGCGGAGGTGCTACACTGATTCCTGTTTTACTTCACACCTGCACAGTGCTGTCAGGACTCATTCCCCGGCCACACGAGAGGTCAATCGTGCTTCAGTCAAAGCTAATTAAACAGTTTTAGTGCCAAAAGAACAAAAATTAATATGAAAAGGCACCGATAGAGAGGAAGGACTGCAAAATGACAAAAATATTATGTTTGTCAGTAACAACTCAATACCTGCTTAAATTAAAATGTGGTACTTTATTGTTTCTCTTTCGCTAATATTGTATTTTGGGGCTTTTGAGTCTTGTCTGGAAACTTTTTGCATGTGGCATTTAAATCAGATACCATACCATGAATTTTGAAATCTTATTTTGTTTGTGCCATTTTCATGATGGATACAGGACAGGATAAGCTGAGGGAATGGTATTAGGGTCCAATAGGCCACAGATCAGATCACAATTCGTGTGAAGAATTTTAAGTAATTGACATGAATTTGCGAATGCATATTTGAAGTAGTTGACCTTACACAATAGGTCCGATACTTCATACGAAATCAAAGAAAAAACTGGTGTGTGATATATATATATATATATATATATATATATATATATATATATACATTTATTCAATGAGCTAAAATAGTTGAAAAAAAAAAAAATTAATTCATTAATTTATTCAATATGTTTTTCTATTTTTGTGTGAATATATATATACAGTATATATTCAACTTTTCAAATAGTTTAGCAGAGGAAAAAAGCTTTGAACGTGTTGAACCTTCAATCCCACTGACAATACACCAAAATAAAGAGGCATTTAACTGAAAAACAAAGACAAATATTTCAAACCTCAGAGTGCAGATGGACTCACCTCTCCCACACTCTTTGAACGGCCAGCCGCAGAGACCATTGTTTCACCTGAAACAATTCGTATTGAATCATCGCCGTGTTGTCTCTTTATTCTCGCTGTCCATCGGGGCCCGAGCGTTAATATGCCATCACCACAGCTCACATCCTCGTTAGACACTGCAACCGATGAGGTTTCCTGTGGTTTGGGGGCTTCGCCAGCAGGACACTTGCTCCTACCAATCTATCAGCGAAGAGAGGAAGAGAGGCACAGAGCTGTTATGTCACTCTATGAAAACGGCCACCTGAGCTCCTGTGACTAACTCTGCAGGAAGAAAGAAGCCAGACCACAAACATCGGCAGCTTTAGATCATGAAGGCCCATTGAGGGAGGCTACTGTACACATGCGAACAACAGAAACTGTTTGTTGTGGAGACCTTTTTCCCTTTACAGCGCCATCTGCGGTGTCTTTTAAAGGGATAGTTCACCCAGAAATTACATGTTATAAACGCCTACATGTGTTTTTCTGAATGGACGTGAAACATTTGGAGATAAAAAAGAGAAAAATTGAAACGGTCATCCTGGTGTCATCTGTACGGAGACAGAATGTTAATTAATCGTCACTCGTGGGATCTAAAGTCTGCTCATCTTTACCCTGGTGTTGACTGTATCGTCAGACTGGTCGGGCGTGTGATGGACATTTCCCCTTGTGGTGTGGGCGGATTGGAGAGTGACACCTACTTCCACCCCCATTGGAGAGGAAGTTCCTATCAGAACACAACAGGAAAAGAAAAAAGGAAAACAAGCTGACATCTTTTCACTGATGAAGTCACTTCCTACAGGCCCTGTATTGACCCTAGTCCACCCACCCAGACAGAGCTTGAAATCAAAAGCACCTCATGCTAAGATGAACTTTTGAGCAGGTAAATCTATTAGAACGGAGTATATATTTAATTTTCTATATGCATACATGATCTACGTTGACTCTTCTAGACAGTTATTTGACCTTGTATCAAATATGTCCCTAATACCATGTAACATTATAAGATCAAAGATCAGAGGGACAGACTGGAGATTTGCTGATCTCTCTTGTCTTCATTGTAGCACTTGACCCCAGGTCACTTAAGGAGGACTGTCCGAGTTGTAATGGGACTGCAAGCCATTTTTGATTGCCACATATTGTTTTATTCATTTAGACAGCTGCCCTGTAAAAAAAAATTACTTAAAAGAGTAAGTTATCTGGTTGCCTTACAATTTTAAGTGCAACTAAATATGTTTTTTTTTTTGTTAATACAATGAAGGAGATTGGTTTAATAAATGTGACCCTGGACCACAAAACCAGTCTTATGTGTATTTTTTTTTTAATTGAGATTTATACATCATCTGAAATCTGAATAAATATGCTTTCCATTGATGTATGGTTTGTTAGGATAATATTTGGCTGAGATACAACTATTTGTAAATCTGGAATCTGAGGGTGCAAAAAAATCTAAACATTGAGAAAATCGCCTTTAAAGTTGTCAATTTATGTTGGCGATTGTGCTGCATTCACTCACAAAAATATATGTTTTATATATTTATGGTTGGAACTTTACAAAATATCTTCATGGATCATGATCTTTACTTAATACCCTAATGATTTTTGGCGTAAAAGAAAAATCGATCATTTTGACCCATTGTTGGCTATTGCCACAAATATACCCGTGCAATTTATGACTGGTTTTGTGGTCCAGGGTCACAAATAGAAAATCAAAATATTATGTTATCTGAACCAGATTAATTATCTTCAGTTGATTTGACAAAAGAAAAAAAGTTGTGATCATTTTTTAACCGTGTGAGACAAAAGATGCATCCGCTCATGTTGATGGTAATTTCCTGTTTACACTGAAATGCAGGTCAGCAGTTTAAGAGAATGGGACCACGCTCTCATTTTGACCCAAAACATTTAAAATCTCATATCCCCCTCTCAGAGTCCTACAGCCGTTTGGCTCAATAGAGGCAGATTAGTCTAATGCTTAATTAAACCGCTTGCGCTCCCATAGCGTGCTGGTGTTGTTAGTGGTGTGAAATGGCTCATGGTGGTCTCTGGGTGAAGTCATTAGAGCCGCGTGCCAGACCCTAGATGAGCGGGTACCACTGCTCTCTCCTGGCTCATTGAAGATGCTCCCCCACCACACGCATTCATTATTCATGAGTGCCAAATTTTAATCTGACGTGTATATCAAAGACGGCATTTGCTTTCTGATCTCCCCATGTGTGTCCAGCGCGAGCCAAAAGAAATTCATAAAAATGTCTCTCATTTCAAAAAATATTGTTTTAATTTGCACTTTTCACACACTTGAGAAATGGCTTTATCTTTCGATTTTTGCGTGTTTGAGTCATTTAAAAAAATGGTTTGTAGCATCAAACTAGACAAACTGATATAAATAAATATCAAAACCAAAACCTTAGCATAGTCGGCTCCCTTTGAATGTAGCATGCTAACGATCTTGTAACCTTAAACTAATTCTACATTGTCAGAAAGACTCACGTGCAAGACTCAATAGCGTGACTCACATTTGATTTCAACAGTTTGACATTAGCATGCTGCTAAGCTAAAGACTCCAAATAGCATAAACACAAATGTCGGGTCAAATAATAATAATATATATATATTTTACCCATATTTCCAAATTGAATGAAATGTAACTATTTTGTCTTGTCCAGTGATCTTGGAGGAATATTTCTTGCAATGCATTCTGGTATAATGGTATAGAATGTTATAAAATGAGAAATTCGCACTGAATTAATTTTGGAGTTGAAAACGCAAGACATAGGTAGTGTAATTAGAAAAAATGCAAGGTCTGGAGAATTTTTTTAAAAACTTGAGCTCCAAGTTTTAAGATTGCTGTCATGCTCAAAATGTTGTTCAAGATGCGAGTTGTGAGCGCAACAAAAGTTGGCATGTGCATGTTTAAATTGGAAAAACTATGGAAAAGTTGCGCAGTGGAATGAAAAACTGAACGGCCCCTAAATAAGTACGGTCAATATAGGTTTTGCAACAGAGTTATAGGATTTATCATCTGAAGAAGGTGGAGCTAAACTTTTTGGACTAAGTTTCATTAAGTCGCTGCTTAACGTGCCCAGAATTTTCAGTAGGAAAAGTGTCCTGTCCAAAGTCTTTCTACAAAAAAGGTGGGCGAAAGAAATGTATACTAGTTTGGAACAACATGAGGATGAGTAAACAATGATTTTTGGGTGAACTATCGCTTTAAAAGTTGAAGCCGTTGCCTTGCAATTAGCATGTTTCCCCGTGTCAAATTAAGCCAAGGTGCTCATGTGGGAAAATTGTGTTCGAATCTGGCCCAAGTGTAAAAAAAAAAAAAAATCCCTGAAGAAATAAGTAAACAGTTCTCAGGAGAGGTATTTCACATCTGCCCATGATCTACAGCCTGTTAGTATACACATCACACAATGTCAATCAGAATTCCTTCGGCTCTCTGATGTTAAGCAGATACGATTTCTCCTCTTGCGAACGCGCACACACGCTAACAGTGGCGGCAGGCACCGGCAATCTTGCCACAGGTCAACGACAGCTTGACGGGCTTCGCCTGGTTCTCTCTGCAGGTGACACAACGCAGCCCTCCTCTCTGATGCACACTGAAACAGATGCACACCAGCGCTCCCCCCGGAGCTCCCTCCACGCTCTCTTTGATGGTCCCAGGCTCCGGCCCTCTGATGTGGCCCTCTTTCAGAGCGTGTCATGTTCACTTGGCGTACACAGGCTGTCTGATATCAAGTAGCTGCTGCCAGGGAACCAGTGTTGTAGAGGAACTGAACAGTCTCCAAGGATCGACTGGCAGACTAAATAACTGCTGATTTGCCATCAACTATCTGCTGCGTACGAGCAGCTGTTTATCAGAAGAAGGCCAGGCGGACGGCCAAAGGTTCTTCAATGCTCTTTCTTCACCAAAATCCTGAACGGACAGACTAATGTGCTGCTTTTGCCTTACTATTGCATATCTTGTGTGTCTGGCGAACGTCCTAAAATTGTCAAGCAGGTGCTGCTGGCTGTCTTGAAGAAGATCAATGTCTTGGTGCATTGGAATTTCTGATCCAGGTTGATTTCAAAATAAGTCGATTTATCAGAAACATCCGTGACATGCTGTTGATTACCACAGAAAATAATGAAACCATAAACATTATAAATGTTAAAAATGTTAATCCGCTTTATAGTTTTGTTGCTGTTATGCCACAATCATCTGATTATGAGCAGTGTCATTGACTTAATTTTCTGTTCACAAACATACATCCCTATTTGTTCGCCACATGCGAGCGGCCGGCCGGCAGGCCTGACAGATGGATTCCAGAGCTGGTGTTTTGACAAGTGTAGCATGTGTGTAGCAGCGTTGCATTATTGTGTTTGATTTTGCTTGTGCCTCAGTGTGAACCTTCCCAATCGCTGCTATTTCCTGAGCGTTATATCAGTGGGTCACAATTCAAGGTTGAACAGCGGGACCCGTTCAGTCTCTGAACAAGTTCAACACCTGCAAAGTTCAGCTTCACCAGCTTTTTCCAGGCTGTTATTATAGAATTTGTGTAGCTGTAAATTTATGTTAAACAGCATACACGGTTTTGTAGCCGTGTCCACAAAGAGCATGTCATGCCTTGTGTTTGATTTCGTTATATATTCATGTTTGTCTGCTCGAGCTCCTGCCGTGCTCATACGACCTTGGGTGACATTTCCAAGCATATGTATTGAAAATTCTGACACTTCCCATTGTCAGACCACAAAGAAACACTTAAGTATTGAGTCTTGCACCTCATTGGAGGAGGCACAATCAGGGACTGACCTTGGATACACCCTCCCCTTATATTAAAAGGGAAGATCCAGGAAGACCTTTAAAACAGAATATGTTTGTGTACTTTTTGTGTGTCTTCGCCAACAACGGTATCCAAAAACCCACCAAATCCCAATTGCAATTCAAAATGAGCGCAGCACATTTTAGCCTCGATTTATTGTTTTATTTAATAGTGGTATTAGTTTATAAAAAATAAACAGATCTTCTGAGGATTTGGGTTGGTTCATGATACAGTGGCTAGCTATCTGCTTTCAGTTTGTTGGCTTGTCATTTAGAAAGTATTTTTCTTGGATTCATAGGCATGTTGTTAAGTGTTTTAGGGATATCGGATCTCATTAGCGATGTTTCACTCTGAGTCTGGCCTTCATTTCAACCAGAAGCGCTTAACTGCACCACTTATTCAATTATTATAGGTTGCAGATTTTGCAGTAATACTGCTATAATTTAAATGATTGGAAGTTGTCTTCTTAAAGGTGTTTTTTACGCAGCGCTTACAGAGTCTGCTTAGAGTTATGTTACCGTAGCCTCAAATATTTAACCATATTTACTTGTCTAAATGACATACAGTACGTTTTATAAGTAACTGGGTTGTAATGAAATAGCATCTTAAATCATTTCATTTCAAAACTCATATATTATCCAAACCTCTATGACTTTGGTTCTTTCGTGCAACACAACAGAAGAGGTTTAGCAGAATGTTCAAGCTGCCCTTTTCCTTGCAATAACATACAGGCAGTAGGGAAGCTTTAAAAAGGACAAAAAAACACAATAAAATATGATCAAATTAGTTTAGTACATTGTCCTGAGTGCTTTGTTCTCTTTTACAGTAAAAGTGAATGGAGACAAACTAAAAAAATCACTATGAAAGTGGTTGATGTGTCTTGTGCACAATATTTCAAATCTATTTTAAAAATCTTTTACAAACATTAATAAACAGTTTTAGTTTTTATTTGTTTCCAGTCATTTTTGTACTTCAACTTTTTTTCAGTTAGTTGCCAACATTTCTAACTTTCCTTAAGTTTAAGTTTTTTATCTAATATATACTATATTAGGTTGAACTAACTTATTTCAGATTAATTTCAATTAACAACAACGTTTTTAATAGTTGTAGTAGTTTTAGTTAATGATTCTAAACAACATTGCCCCCTACATGTTTGTAACCAATAATACATAAATATGAACTACTTTATGGAGTATGTATTTTCTTAAATGAAAAAGAAAAGAAAAAAACAGCGTAAACATTCTTCATAATCATTGGATCAATCAAAATCAATCAAATCAATAGATTTGGAACAACATGAGGGCGAGGAAATTATGACAATTAACTTTCTTTCAAGAAGAAATGATAAGTGAGTTTATTGGTATGTATACATACATACAGTATATATACTGTACACACACTTCATTGAACTCTTATTACCTACAAACCAGTTTTGTGTTCCATTGGCCTTTTCGATGAACTGCGAGCGGAGATATTGTTACAAATTACTCTTGGCAAAACGTCCTTTCATTTATGACAACAAGAGGTCATTTTTCATGTCTGAACTTCTGTTTGGGCTGCATTTCTGATCCTGTGTAATTATGTCTTTGTGCTTCAGAATGTGGAAATCGAATCGCCTTTACAAACGGCAGCAGCAGAAAAAGAGTTTTAGAGGAACTACGCGACCATTTTAACAGGACAACATGTTTGAATTAGATGTTCTAGCACTGGCTCTAAATGGATTTCTGAAGTGGTTGTTTGTGAGGATTTTCAATCGGACGTAACCTTGAGTCTTTTTTATGGGAGGTCCGTTGGATTTAAGTGCTGGTATAGCATGAAGAGCCTGAATACATGCGTTTCTCTCTCCATCTCCCTCCATCTATCTCGTTCCCCCTCTCCCTGCCTCCATTTCTCTTCTCTCTTCCCTCTCTCTGTCTGTCTGCCTCTTTTTCTCTCTGAAATTGAAAAATCTGCCTCTGAAGTTGTTGCCATTGTCTGGGTAATTAATGGAATGCTGAGAGCGAGGTCCAGGTGCTTAAAGAGTTTTTTTTTATCTCTCTTTTTTCTTCTTTTTCCTCATGACTAATAAGGATAGAAAATACACATTAGTGCTTTTGTGGTCCTTCTTTTTTTTTATATATAAACTTATGTATAATACATGCATTTAAATGAAAGGACGCTGACCTTCGCTGTGTTCCATTTCAAACCCACCACATTTGTTTTGCATGTTGAGGTGAGGTTTAGCATAACAATCTAACTGCTCCTATTTAATATGCATCTATTAATTCGTCCATTTCAGTCGTTGGGAAGTTTGGGTCAAGGCCTCCGAGCAGTATTTTAAGCTGAGCTAAAAGTTTCTCGCTACATATAACCATGGTCTGATGTCTATTTATTGATGGATGCTGATTATTTATAGGCCTTTTACAGTTTGGATCAAAGACAGAAGGCTGATATTATTAAATATGTACACTGTAAAAAACAATATGATCAATAAGACTTATGACAGCATATATTTCAGCATATATATTTTACATTCCTTTAACTAACTTATCAAAATAAGTTACGCAGTTTTCAGCTTTATACAAGATTCAACTATTTTTGTAAAAGTCAGTTTAATGTAATTTGAGTTGAAATGACTTAAGTTGATAATTTTGTGAAAATTTAAGGCAAATTTTAGTCCCCATTGACTTTCATTCTATAGAATACATTTTCTTTATAAAAAACGAGTAAATTACCAAATGTATCTTTATCTCAACTAATCCTTGTAAAAACGAAGTGTTTGTACTTAATTGTATTGCATGTGCACTTGTAGGGTAATTCAAATCTTAAAAATTATATATTTACAAATAAATAATATAATATTAATTAAATTAAAGACCACTGAAGTGTACTTAAATGTTTCTCTTTCATGGCTGTTTATTATACTCAAGTGCACTTTTAGAAAGTGCACTTTGTAATGATGACAAATTAAAATCTTTACTTTGAAGTACATTTTAAATACATTGTATTATTTAATAGTTCAGATTAAATAATATGAACATTATAACTGATACCGATAACCGATAATTCTTTATATTTGAAAGCCTGTGACCGATATATTGGCAGATAAATCTAAAACCAAGTTTTTATATAATTTTTGAGAGCCTGGTTACAAAAACTAAAATCTCACCATTAAAAGCCTGTCCCAAACACACAATGATAATGTTCTCATTTTAATTTTATGTAGCCTATATGACAGACTTGTGCTTTACTGTATTTTCTTTTTTGAAATTATCCCAATCATATTTCAAGCAATTAAAATCCATCATGTTGAACAGTGCGCACCCGAAGTGTCTCAGCTGAAGGAAATAATCCATTATTTATCGGCTTTAACATATCGGCCAAATTTTTTTCTGGGCCGATAATGATAACATTAAAAAAGAATATATAGATACCGATATGGTGGCCGATAATTTTAAATGATCTTTTGTCGTGCTACTTAGTTGCATAATCATTACATTGTGTAATTGCAAGTATATTTAAGTACATGACAGAAATTACATTAAAGTCTAATGTAAAATTAAAAATATATTTGGCAGTACACTTTAATATTTCAACAACAATATAAGTAATTATGACATTACATATAAAGATTTAGTCCTAATCAAGTGGTAAAAAAATGCTCTTAAGTTCAACTAATTGCATTTAATATAAATTTTAAACTGATATTTTCATTTTAACTGCAATTCACAATTCAATTAAGTGTCCGAATAAAACATTCAGTTTGCTCCTAATTACAGTATATTAGGTCCCACTTTATATTAAGTATATGCTAAAGTGAACTTCTATTTCACAAGGGTCTTGATTACGGCTTTCATTCCATTGCGATTCACTTCCAGGATATATTTACTCATTGGTGCGGTGAAATAATCCAGTCTTAATCTTTTAGACTAGCGTATTGATGGATTGGAGCGGTCTGAATGAATCTGCCACAGTCTGTTCTCTCAGTCTCTCAGCAGGGCGCCTCTCAAAATGAAGGGCTTCAGCAAGTCATGCGGTCGTGTTGGTTTAGGGCTCTTGCCCGAATATATGCTGTCTGCACAGTCTATTTTCGATTTACAGTAAAACAGCTCAGATCTGTTTCTGTGAAGAATTTGGTACAACTCTTTGGTCAGTTTTGCTGAACTGTACAATATAATGTGGAAATGCCGTTTTGTACCTGTGCGAGTGAGAATAATGACATTTTGGTTCAGTTTATATATAGAGAAATATCTAACAATGTGGAAATCATATTGTTGATATTCTACTAATTTCTTTTTTTTTTCTTATTTCTTATTCTTTCAGGAGAACTTAAATAAACCTAAAAACAGACCTCCAAACGAATGCAGTCTGAATGTACCGATGGAGGCCGAAGGAGTTTCACCTCCTCAGCAGAACGCCGACATGTGTCTTTATTGAAACTTCTCTACATCTTGTGTTTTGGTAAAGTGCAGACAGTCTGTAAATGATATCCTTAATGTTTCAACATATTGTGTACATGCGTTGAAGTGAGTAAACTACAATCTAAATATGTTCATTTGTGAAAAACTAACTTAATGCTTTGAAGATTTACTCTATTTTGTACAGGCTTCATCTTGAATAAGCTAAAATGACTCTTCGCAGTTTATTTCTTTTTAGTTTGTCTGCACACTATATTTGAATGAGAGCAGGATCAGGTATGTGTACTTCTGCGTATGTTTTCTTGAATCTAAATATTCTCTGTATCAAGTGTGAATCTGTTCATCTTTGTATCAGGAAGAAACTGTTGTTCACTGATCATGGATTTTTGCCAGAGATGGAAATAAAATGACGACTGTTGGCATAATAGTCATTTATTAAAATATGATGGAAAGGTTCCAAGAGCTTGTATGGAAACTCTTTATGGCAAGAGGTGACATCAGAGATGCGGGTCTGACTGCGGCTTCCAGCGCACAAACAAGAGAATCCCAATCCAGACATTCAGGCAGGTAAGCAGATATCCAACGCAGCTGCAGGACTTCCGGTGACGGGGAACAAAATGGGAACGAGGGGCACTGGGTTCCTTTAAGATTGTCGGTCTGATCACACACAACACAGTAGTCACACAAAACGAAGCAAATACAAATCAGTTTCCCTAGGATCGATAAAGAAGTGGCGTAATGTACAAATGGGGGCGTAGATGCCATGCAGCAAATGTTGATCAAAGCAGTTGTGCTTGTAAAAAAACTTTTTACACCATTGTTGTCTGAAAGAATTTACATCGATACGGCGTGTAACATGTCAGAAAGATCACTTTCCCTTCAAAAAAAAAAAAAGCATTTGATGATTGGGATATCAAGTCACCATGGTGGTCATTTTCACTGCTCTTTAAATCAACACATGACATTTAGCTTCAGGTGTTACAACAGTCACCTCAGCTGTGTTTTTAACTGTGTTGATACTTTTTGACCTCAGATTTTGTAAAGTCAACACGAAATGATATTTACGACCCAATTTACTTCCTTATTGAAACATATTTCCATGTGCAGCAGGTTATTCAATCAGATACATGTAAAGCGAGACATTTTGGTTTTAAAAAGTGTCAGTTACATGCCAAAATGGAGCTGAATGTAAGTTTGCAATGGATTGTGGGAAACTACTCCCTTTATAAACCACCAGCACCCACTTTTGAGGAGATTTTATGGGGAAATGAAGGTCAAGTTTGTTTTTTAAAAAAAAGCATCCTGATGTATGCTAATAGTAAGGTTTCTATTATTACAGTGCCGTTTATTATGTAAATGTTAATCTTGATTATTTACTACTTTTGTTTTGCTTTCATTTGTTTGTTTTACTTTCGTTTGCTTTTGTTTTAATTTGCTTTCATGTTTGTTTTGCTTTCATTTGTTTGTTTTGCTTTCATTTGCTTTTGTTTTCCTTTCAATTGTTTGTTTTGCTTTTATTTTCCTTTCATTTGTTTGTTTCGCTTTCAATTGTTTGTTTCGCTTTCATTTGCCTTCGTTTAGCTTTCATTCGTTTGTTTCGATTAAAAATTGTTTGTTTGGCTTTCGTTTGCTTTTGTTTTGCCTTGTAATTGAATTCTTAACATTATTTTCTGCCCTATAATGGCAGTTCGATTACGAAGAAAAATCTTTTTGTATGCAATAACACGCATTGAAAAATTGTTAGTGACGTAGTTGTTACAAGTTAGTGTATTAAGGAAATAAATTGGATTCATTTTGATTTCATGTTGACTTTAACACCAATTTTATACAATACAGTCCAATGAAGGCTTCAGGAAAAACAACGGCAGTCCCCAAGTATCAAAGCTCTCATCCGTTCATTGTGAAGCAAACAGGTAAGTACAAGTGAAGGACAGACGCTGTCTTTGGTATAGAACACAGACGCTATCATGAAAACATTCATTGAAATCTCACTAAAGAAAAGATGCACCAGTCAGTCACACCAGATCACTTCAGTACAGCTCTTGATATTTTACAGTGGCAGGACTGATGGGTGTTTAATGTGAATCACTCAATCACCATTTAGCTCCATAACGGCATCTCGTATCTACATTTTTAAAAACGTGCTACAGTAAACAAATACATTTAGTCATGACCCCACCGCACTGTGCAGGAACACATGGATGAAACCAAAACAATAAATTAAGCTTAACCAGTGACGTACATTTCAAACGTAGAACGTAAAAACAGGTGTCCACAGAAACAAGCCAGCACAATCAAATAAAAAAAGAAGTAAAAACTCAGTATTAAAGTGAGATTCCTCTCTGATTTAGTGTCTCACGACATAATTAAGTACTGGTCAAGAAAGATGAAAACTGTACACACCTAAGAAAGCAAACAAGAGGAATATAATCTTTTCTGAACGTTTTGTTTCGTTTTTATATGAAATCATTGCTTTGCAATTGAACGCATCACAGTTATCTCCCACATGAATGTAAACACCTCTTATTTCTTTTCAATTGTATAACATTAATACTTTATATATATATGTACTTTTTATTTTACATATCGTAATTCACATCAGCACGGTTAGCTAGCATGGAAATGAAATAAGGCAAGACTCACATGACTGTGACATCACAAATTATTAATACTGATAGTTAAGGTTGTTTTTTTTTCTTTCTTTTTTGTTCTCTGCAGGCTTTGGTCTTGTGTTGACGGAGGCGGCGTTTCTTCATCCTGGCTCTGAGACTGCACTTTATTTACATTCACATTTGTTGATGAACAAACTGCAAAATGTTACAAAAAAAAAACTGTTGTGAGGTAAATGTTTTTAAGCATTTTTTCCCAAATCAAATAAAAGAATAAAAAATGAGAAATTATTTTTGTATTATATTTTTGCATTCATTAAATTAATAAAATAGTCAATATTTATGAATTATTATTTAGCATTTTTACCCCCCAAATTTCTGTTTTATTATGAATGAGCTATTTAATTTTGTATTAATTATGTCATGATAATTTACCTAAAAAAAGTACCAATTATTTTATAAAATTAATAATAGAATTGTAAACTGTTCATTTTTATTTTCATGACAATTTAGCATTTTAACTCTCAAAATTCAGCGTTATTATTAATCATTTACTTTTTAATAATTATGTCATGACAATTCAGCACATGTACCTCCAAAATTATTTTTTTATTATGAATTACTTACATCGTGTTCATTACTTAATTTACTGTACAATTTAAATAATTCATCATGTTGGTCCAAATATTAGACATTGTTTTCTTTAAGCAAAATATAATTTCTCATTTCTTTCTTATGATTTTGAGATAAAAAAAAAGAATACCCGGATATGTTCTCGACAAGATTTGTGATATTCACCCTTTTTCCACTTTTGGAGAGAAAACGTTGGCAAAAAGCAGCCTCAAAGTGACAAAGAAGAAGAAACGACTGCCAATTTGAAAAAAAAAGAAAAGAAATGCGTTGTCGTTTTTTTTTTTTTTTGGTGAGGGGTTGGAATAAAGTCTTTGTGGTTTGCGCAGGCAATGGCTGGTTGTCCGTCTTCCCTCCGCCTACTGGCTCTAGCCCAGCTTGTGTGCCTTAAAACAGACAGAGGAGGGCCACATGTTCCAGTCCTAATGGAAACTTTGGGTCAATGCTGGCAAACCAGTCTTAAAAGAGAGCCCAGTTCCTTCCTAGTAATCCAAAACCCTCCACCTTGAGTCTGAGTGTAAAGTGGACGTTTCGATCAGCTGCACACAGAACAAACATCGACTGACAGTCATGGTTCGGCAACGCTACGACAAATCCGCGGCCTAGAGGTCATTATAACACTTCGTTTCATTTCTTTATCAGAAATGCATCTGCCCTTCGAGCCAAACCGCTTTCAGGTGTTACCGTGCCCTCTCCGTAAGATCCAAAGCGTCCGTCCCACCGCAAACCCATGCGCATCTGGTCTCTCGAAGGCTATGTCTGGTGATGACGCTGGGCTGAGGTGCGCGCGATGTGTCGAGACGAGAAGGTCCTCAGGCACGTTTGGCGTGCAGCATCTCTATGAGTAGATTGTTGCAGGGCACGTCACCGTTCAGGTGTTTGTAGTACAGATACTCTTCAGCCTGCAGACTGATGGCCCGGATCTCTGGCAGCCGCAGCAGAAGCTGGCCGAACTTGTCCGTCTGCTGTGGATAGTTGCACATGACGTAGTCCAGCAGCGCGGCGTTGACCTGTTCCTGGACGCTCTCCACCAGGTGGAAGTTCTCCAGGTTCTTGACGTCTGAAAAAAAGATGAGATAAAGACCATTGTATGGTTACTTAAGGGCGTTTTGACACCGGTAGATCGGCTGATTTGTTCCATAACAGGGACTTAATTTGTTACAATGTTTCACTTTCTTCTTGGTACGGTTCGTTTTCACAAGGAAACCATTCAAAGCAAACCAAAATGTGTTTATGTAAGTCACATGTGAGTAAAACTGTCCTCTTATTGGTCAGTTTCCTCTGCATCATCCATCAAGATGATTGACAAGTTCGCTCCATGAGCTTATTGTGGCTTATTTGTAACGGTCGACAGACACACACGCAAACACTATACGGATAGATCCCGCATTATTATGCCTATATAATGCCGTTAGAGCGGGAAGCAAGGCTTCGGCAGGACAGCATTCTTGAAATGCACGGAGAAGAGCAATTACATAACATTTTAAGATGAAGAGGCGCTCTTTGGTTTTCAACTGTGATAACTAATGCACTCATTTACAGAATCATACACTGCTCTTTTTATATAACACATTAGCCGTTATGAATTATGATACTGCTTGGTCCGTTGGGTCGGATTTCTTTCTCGTCTCAAGCAAACCGCTCCAGAATATGTTTGCAATCGAGAGCTCGATTGCAGTGTTCATATATGCCTAAATGAACCGAACTAAGCGAGAAAACGCACCAGGTTCAGAAACAAACGCTTCAAAGCCATTTGGGAAAGCAATCCAGTCATAGAATTTTTTTAATGTTTTTGAAATAAGCCCCTTATACTCAATAAGGCTGCATCTCCCCCCTCTCTCTCTCTCTCTATATATATATATATACATACAGTCTATATATAGTTACTCTTAGTTTTTCCATCAGACTTTATATGCTCTACATTTGGACATTTTCCCTGTCACGTCTTTAATTTATGGTGTGCTAACGTGTTGAGAAGAGCTGCATGTGTTCTTGTGTTTCAGATGATCTGTGGCGGCAGGAGCTGCTAATGAATCCCTGGCGTGTGGCTCTATTTAATCAGGTTTTGAGGGGCCACCTCATGTGATCTTTTATTTATCCCTTTGACCCGGGGTTGAACGGGAGCGTGGTCATCCCGCTCTAGTCCCTCCTAATGGAGACTGCTGGGGTCCGAACGATTGTGAAAGCACTCGGACCCACCCAGCCATATCTAATGAGCCAGCTGACACTTCTCTGCCTGCTCTCTTTTCCCCTAAAAATAATCGAGACTGCCTTGGCCGACAAAAAAGAGGAGGGGGGGGGGGAGAGAGAAGGGGGAAGTGACTGTAGCAGCAGCAATGTAATGAGGTCTGTAGAACAAGCTGTGAGTCCTTCATGGCGCTGGTGAGGATGTTTGACCCCTGGGTGACACCAGCAGGCACAATCAGGACACGGGAGGGGGAGGGGTTAACCAGAAGATGACCAATTACAATTCGCCCAAAGACACGTTGTTTTAGCCCTTGTGAAAAGAAGCAAACAAACAATGAAATCTATCTATCTATCTATCTATCTATCTATCTATCTATCTATCTATCTATCTATCTATCTATCTATCTATCTATCTATCTATCTATCTATCGTTCTATCTATCGTTCTATCTATCTATCGTTCTGTCTGTCTGTCTGTCTGTCTGTCTGTCTGTCTGTCCGTCCGTCCGTCCGTCCGTCCGTCCGTCCGTCCGTCCGCCTGCCTGCCTGGTCTAATAACAATAAATATCTCTAATTTCCGAAATTTCAGTTTAAAGAAACTAAAAATGTACGAGAAAAGTTAGCAATTCTGTGAATCTTTTTTTTTAAAACCCATGAACCGATTCACTGAACTTCCAAAAGTTACTATGTTCTCTTGCTCCATATTTCTGCGAGGGAGCTGCGCTCGGTCTTTCTCAGACTAATAATAGACATTACAAAAAAAGTCAAATTATAATTGCTTATTATTGAGGCCACGTTTGAACATTAAAACCGAAGCATGGGGAGGGGTTAAAAGAGTCGACTGATCGATGACAATGGCTTGATCTCTTTCGCCCCGAGCAAAAGAGAGGCCGGTTGCGAGGAGAGAATTAACATGTTTGTTTAATTTATCCGCAACGAGAAACGCTTAATCATGCCCTGCTGACAGAGACTGAAAAAATCATAAAAAACGTACAAGCAGCAGTTATCTAGTCAGGTTGAAGCATCGCATGGTAAGCACTCTTATTTTTTTATCTCAACATTTAGCCACTGTGGGACTAATTATCAACTTTTTCTCTCTCTTTTTTTTTTTTTTTTTTCATGAAACAGCCTTAGTGTGCACTAGGGCCGGGATGTAGCCTGCCTCTAAACCCTTAGGTCCTGAGGAATACATTGTTCATTTGACTAGCGCTCATGCTAGACGACCCCACATATCCACTCGCAGACACCCCCAGCACCACCCCTCGCCCTGTGATATGCTGGGACTCTTCTTAATTAGAAAGGATTTTCTAAGTGAAAAAAGATCATTCCACGAGAAATTCATGCCGGCAACCCCCCAAAGCCCTCGTGAGGTTCATTTGTATACTGGCATGGATGCACAAATATAGCCAATCTGTATTCGCCATACAGTATGCAAACTCACTACAGTAATGGCATATTGATCACAATTTGTTAGTATGCATACGGCAAATGGAGATATACAAGGATATGGAATTTCACCTCTAATTGTTTAGTCAATGAGCAATTAAATCATAATGCCGAATCTGAAAGGCAAATGATGAATCCATTGATGTTCCTAGCAGGCCAATGTCAGTGTAATGAATGACTTCCTGTTGGAAGCTAATCAGAAACAAATATTGTTTAAAAGCAGGGTGATCCAGGACAGTAATGTGTATTTGCAAAAGTTTATGAGTCTTTTGGAGCAAAGTGTGTAGTTTCAAAGGGCAAAATGCCCCCTCCCTTTGGGTTTACAGCATGCTGTAATCATATAGTCAGCCAAGCATGTCAAAATTTCATCTTTATTCATCATTAACTTCTTCCAGATTCGCACCAATCAGGAAATGGGGTGGCGCATGAACTCCGCTGACCTCCAAACACCACTGTTTCATCTAAACCAGCCCCTGAAGCTCTGCTCATGGCCAAAGTCCACCTGGTCACTGGTGATCATATTGACTCAATGTGTTTTACTTTTGTTTAGGTGGTTTGGAAGTATTTAAATGCTAAATCATTGGCAGTGGTGATCCGTCCAAACTTTATTCTCTTTAGCGCATCACAATGTTGCATATCGGTGAGCTCATCACTTGTTTCTCCGAGGTTTGTTCTTCCTGACTGAGCCATGCAAAGCCAGGAGAGACGTGAAGGGCCTGGTCACCTCTGACTGCTATCAAACAGGACTGGTACAGTTGGGGATATATTAAGTCAAATGTAAGCCCTTCATGGAGGCGCTGAGCAGGTAGATGAGACGTCCCATTCGCCCAAGGATGGTTTTGACGCCGCGCACTCGATGCGGGGAGGGAGGGTATAAAACGCCTTAGGTGTAATGAAATAAACACGAGAAGCTGGGGCAAACGTTTCTTGTTACAAATGCTAGCTGAAAGGCACTCTGCCTGCTCTTAAGGTGAGGGGAAATATATTTACATCTGCTTATCTTTTGGCACAATCACTGTCAGCTAGCAGGTTCAGGGTGTGGGCTGAACCAACGATAATGATCATGATAAAACTGCGTTTGGATGGTAATATAACCGAAAAAGGTTCATCAACAGTTTGCTGTGTTTACTCTATCTATCTATCTATCTATCTATCTATCTATCTATCTATCTATCTATCTATCTATCTATCTATCTATCTATCTATCTATCTATCTATCTATCTATCTATCTATCTATCTATCTATCTTCAGGAAAAGCCTCATTTTGAGAGGCGGATCATTTCTGTCTCTGTCGACTGCTTCGTGTCTTTATCTTAGCAGGATGGCCTCTGAGCATCTCTATATTTGCATTCAACACGTTTCCGTGCCGGTTCGTGATTACATGCGCAGAACTGGGGAGGTGCGTCAAGCTCTTCTTGTTTATAATAAAGTGACAGAAAATCATTCAGGGGTCAAGTATCGCCCCAAAACTCTACCCGCAGACCAGATCCTGCCCATAGTGGAAACCACACACCTAATGAGGTCATTAAAGCCAAGACTCCATCAATATCTCTCTTTTCCCTCCTCTACTCCACCCAACCCCTTTCTCTCTTTTTTTTTTTCTTTTTCCAAATTTGAATTAATAATTCAACACAGTGCCTGGGGATGTATATTTCCTGAGTGAAGGACAGTTAACCCATAGCATGATTTGTTTCCCTCCTTTTACTTATAAGTTAAAAAAAATAATTATATTTATGTTTGACCATGTTAGTGTTAGCCAAACAGTACTGTTTGTGTTGACCGTTTCTCTCTCTCTCTCTCTCTCTCTCTCTCTCTCTCTCTCTCTCTCTCTCTCTCTCTCTCTCTCTCTCTCTCTCTCTCTCTCTCTCTCTCTCTCTCTCTCTCTCTCAGAAGCTGCAGTCTCTACCTTGAGGGTAACGTTACATGACGTGTTTGTAAGCTTCCTGTCAAAGCTAAGCTCATTTGTGGAGCTTTAACTTAACTACTGGTAAGCTGGATAAAACTAATAAAATATCATCATTAATTGTGATGTGCTCAGCAGTCAATCATATAATATATTATATAATATATATATATATACATATATATATCACATTATAAATAGCTTAATATATTATCTGGACAAATATATGTAGATCTATATGGTTTGAATATATTTGCATTGCGCATATACGCATTAGCTAACCACGTGTTGCATTTTGAAATGTGCTATAGCGGAGTATTAGCATACACTTCTAACATTTCTTTTCTCTTTCAGGTCAGCTACTAGAGGAACAATTTAAAGACAATCTCTCTGAATGTGAATAATAGCACATCTAGATGAATGGTGCTAACATTTGAAGGTAACCCTATCACCCCCTACACGCTCGAACATGTTAAGCTTCTCCTCCTCTCCATCATTTCCTGTCCTCTCAGTCACATTGTCTATACAGTCATTAAAATGGCAACCCTCCAGAAACATAATAGTTTGAGAACAAGCATGGAAAACACCAGGAATAGACAACACCCCACTCGCCCATACTTCCCAGCATTCCCGCTGTTGACAGACAACACACGGCCCTTGCCTGTCTCTTGGTGACCTCACGCCTGTCCTGCCATTCTCCCCCAAGTGAGACAATGTTTAGATAAATTCTCATTTCTATATTTGTCCCTGAAGTGTGACACCCGTCCAGCCTCATGCCATCCGCAGGTTTACGTTACAGGAAGACTGATGATGGGGCATTTTTTTCCAATCAGAAGGCGGTGCAGGCATTCCACAGCTTTGTTGCTTTAAATACAATGATGAGGGGAGGAAGGAGAGGTGGATGAAAAGGAGAACAAGAGACATGGTTGCAGCACCTGTCGGCTCATTTGTGCCGTCACGTTTAATAGCTCTCTCCGGTTACAGGGGACGGTTTTAGGGCTTAGCTGCTCTCTCGTGCGCCACGAATCATCACTGGACACATGCATGTCTTTGTGATATGCTTTTGACAGATGTTTGATGTCAGGATATATTTTATCTGTTGAGTCACGACTTTTAAAGTTCTGTCTGCGAGATCAATTTTAAATCTAGATCACTTTTAATTTGAATATACATGTATATTCACTTGGTTTACTTATTTGAAGAATTATTGTGATCACAGTTTTTATGTGTTATAATTTGTTACAATTCTAATTATGCAGCTCTGATTGGCCAATTGTGGCATTCTGCAACAAATGTATTTTTTATTTTTTATTAACATTAAACCGTACAATTGACCATTGTTCCAGGCAAAATTTCAACAAAAAACAAGGTACTGCAGAGATAATGTACAGCCAGCCAGTCATTATTATTATCGTTCTAAATTATTAATTTTTGAAATATCTAAAACGCTTCCAATACTAGTTTTCCAAAAAATAGAAACAATATCAGCTGCGCTTTCTCGCTCTCTCATGATCTATCTTATGGAGTTGCCTCCACAAACCTGCCTCCATTCACTCACTCATTTCATTTACTCATTCCCGCAGATTTTGTGCTCAAACCCAGAGTACGCGCACATAAACCCGACTCTCAATACTAAATTGAGTTCTTTTTCGCTGCTTATTGCGCTTAAACAGAGAAATACACACAAAGTAATGTCAAAATGCAGGTCTTGGCAAGTATTCATGTAAAAACAATCAGTTATGTTTTAAGTGAACGCAAACAGTTGAGAAAGAAAACACACGTCTAACAGTATAATGGATACGTGCGCCAGGTCTTAAAGTGACAGCAGCCTAATGTACATGCTGCCAAATTATGAGAAAAAAAAAAAAAAAATCTATATGGCTGTTTTTCCCTAATTGTGAAAATTGTGGCCAGTGAAAATGCTGATTGGCCAGTAACTTTGGTAAAAAGTTAATGTCAAGCCCGGTGTGTGTGTGTATGTATATATATATATAATCGTGATTAATCACATCCAAAATAAAAGTTTGTGTTTACATAATATATGTGTGTATACTCTGTAGAATTATTATGTATAAATACACACACATTCATGTATATATATTTAAGGAATAGTTGCATTTATATACTGTATATACATTTATATAATTTATATTATATATAAATATTTTATATATAAATATTACCAATTTTTCTTAAATATATACATGATTGTGTGTGTTTTTATATATATAAATAATTATACACAGTATACACACATATATTATGTAAACACAAACTTTTATTTTGGATGCGATTAATCTTTTGACAGCCCTAATATATATATATATATATATATATATATATATATATATATATATATATATATATATATATGTATATATATATATAATCACACAAACAGCTGCCAAACTATTCAGACAGTACTATTTTCACGGGGCATGTCTGCTCAGCTGTGTAGTGTATGTTTGCCCCGAGGGCTCATGGGGGCTGAGAGAAGAGCCTGTGTTTACCTTCTGCTGTGACCGGGTCACTTTTATAGATGTCCGCGGCACAGAACTCTTTCTATGAAATCGATTGAGAGATGACAGGCCGGGGAGAGGGGGAGTGTATGTTGGAGATTGTGTAACGCCCTTATCTGTGTTTGTGTGCAATGTTTAAATAAGACCTGGCAGTTCTCTGATCAATAGACACATCCTACCACAGCAGAATTTGTGTATTGCTAGTTAAAGCTCGCGCCTCCTCGGCCAGATTGGCTCGGCAGAGAAGGTCCCGGGCTCGCGGGCAGACCTGAGAAGATCTCGTGGCGTACCCTGAGAAATCGCAGGCTTTAATTGGCATGGAATAAGGAAGCGATGCACCCGCGGTGCAACATTATCAGCCGTAGACGAGCTAGTAAGCAAGAGAGACCTTAAGTCACGTAAGAAAGAAGAAAAAAAAAAACTCAGATATGCACAGGCAACAACAACAGGGCCCCTTTACAATGCACAAAAAACGCAAAGCACGGCACCGGTGAGGGTGAATAATGAACTTCAGCCCATTGATCGGAAAAACAAAGCCTGTATATGTTTGTCCCAGCAGGACCGCAGGTCTCATAAATCTTTAAGGGTGATCTGTTTTTGCCACGGCGTTCCTTTTCAAATGCATCCCTTTCGATTCATGTGATAGACAGAAACGGTGAGCTATTATTATTTTATAGCGCGCTAGCTCATTATACTTTGAAATGAATTTGTGTATTGCTAGTTAAAGCTGCGAGTGATCGCTAAAAGTGCGAGCTATGAAATCGAATGCAAAATTCCGGCACATTACGGATATTGATTATTGGTGTTAGCGGTGAATCTTGTAGCAACGCAGGCCAGGTATCATAAAAATAGCTCTGTTCTGGGGCAAATATCTGCAGGAACAGCCGGACTTCATCTGATTGATATTTCCAGTGCAGAGATCACTTAGGAAACACCTGACATGAGTGGGGCATGTTTCGGGTCCGGCCTGCCTGCTAAGTACTGGAGCGTGAGCCAGCTAGCGTGTTATGCAGCCGGTAATAAAAGTTGCTCATTGATTTTCTGTTGTTGCTTGTAACAGTTAATGTTGATACATCAATAGCTAAAGGAAAGCACAGGGTTTAATAGGAGGCTGAAAATGTGGAAATATGGGAGGCTTGGGTGTTAAATCACAGAATCTATCCCCCAGATCGATAAGACAGTTACAGCAAGTGTCCCTCTGCTTTCCTAATGTTTTATAATAAACTGACAGCTTGTAATAAGGCTCTGGCAGAGGGAGAGGAAGAGAGGAATCCGACGGGACAGAGGCAAGAGTTGTGAGACGGAGAAGGAAAACAAGTACCTATAGCTCAGTGTATTCTCAATCACTTCATCCAGGCCTTTTGTCGAAGGAAAAATCCAGCTGGCCTGCTCTTTCTGAAAGTGGGGAAAACTTTTACAAACAATTCACGGATACGCTTTTCACCGGAGACGGGTTTTTTAGTGCCAGATGCAATCTTATTCTGATTGAAAAGGTGAAGTTTTGCTGGTAAACTGGAGCATGTATGACTTGGAATCGGAAAATGCATCATTCAGTCCTACCTTTCCAGTTAATATTTTGGGTAATATGATTATGCTTTCAGTTACATATACCAGTGTTGCTATCGTTGACTAAAACGATTTAAAATTGAAATAGAAAATAAAGTATAAATATTACATGAAAAGCATAAACTAACATTAAAAGGCAAATTTAAAGCTGAAGATGAAGTACTATAATTACTATAACAGCCGTCAAAATATTAAATCAAAACTATACAACAACAAAATCACAAAATTACTGAGACTTATATATTTCATATAAAATATATATTTCAAAATATGAATAAATAAAGAATTCGAAATAACTGACCTACACCAGTGTAATGGTGACATTTTACTAGCACACTAAAATAATAATTATTAAAAAAATATCTAATTTATACTCAAAATATTACTTTCAAATGTTATTAATGAATGACTTTATTCTCGTAAAGGCCTTTTTTCTCAAATTTTCCTCTCTTTTTTTAAAACATGACTTTACAATGCTATTGTACAGTGTAGTACTCTCTTAATACCATTCACCACATTTTACCATACTCAAATCCATTCAACAGAAACTGAAATGAAAAAGTCTGATTATAGATTTGAGCTTCAAGTATAGCGATAAAATCACAACGGGAAACTTCTATCTATCAGGAGTAACACACCCAAATAGAGTTCATCTTGACTTTATCAAGAGTAAATCCATAGATGTAGATTCCAATCCCTACATAACACTTGGCGACGTTACTTATCTGAAGCGTTTGTAGACATTCAGATAACGACGCTAATAGCTAACGATCGGCAATCACACATAAAGTTGTTTGCAATTTAAAGATAATCATAAAGTAATGTGTAGTAACAGATAAAGAACAAAAAGCAAAGAGATAAAAGCTAATTGCAGCCGTGACACACAAGCAAAGTGTCGAAATCAGAGCGGAATGGCCGGAATTCGGCGAACTGACTGAATGCGTGACAAAAGCTAGTGGGGCTAAAGGTAAAGTGCCATCCTTTAAAAGCAAGAGCCCACTGTGTTGCACCGTGTCGACAGATATCAGCGGCTTTTAAAGCCTGATAAAGTCTGAAAGCCTCTTAAGGCTCCTAATGAGGGTGCCGTTTCATTGACTCTCTCTTGCAGAAGTGAGGCTTTTGATTTCTGTCGCGTGGAATGAAAGGACAGTGGGCAAAAGAAATAACCCTTAAATATTAGGGTCATTGCATGGGCTGCTTCCTCCTCTGCTCAAGATTTGTAAAATATCAGAGCACTCAGGATTGATTGGAAGGTTTTTCACCTTTGAGCGAAATCTAAATGAGCGTGTTTGGTGACAACCGCAAGCGAACACGTTGAGCGAGCGGTCAGATCGGGGAAGGGCTGCCGCACATTGTCACAAATCACTGAAAATAAATGTCTTCATGCACATTCTACACGTGCACGGCCACATCAATGTGTTTTCAAAGGGTGTCCGCGCACACATGCACTTGCTTTATATGTGTATTGATTAGACCCGGGCCTCACATCTTCCACATGACTTACAGCCCGTCAGTGCCAAACTGCTTGGCTCACAAGAAAAACCTGCCCCTATTATCTTGCATTTAATTAAGACATAGCTGCAGTTTTATGCACCATTATTTGGCCCCGGCCAGGGGTCTCCGAGGCGTAAATATTGAACCGTCCCAGCCCTCGAATGTTAATCAATCCCAACCGACTTCCAAATTATTTGGTCTGTTTCAGGAAATTAATATTTGCACCTGTTATGAGTCTTTGCGCATGCATTACTGATCTCCCCTCTCTTTGCACAAGGGTAGACGTATCGATTCAGATCAAGGAAACAAGACGGGCTGGCTTAATTAGAGCTTACCTATGTGGGAACAGCCTTTTTTTGCTGCTTTAAAGCAAGAGTAAAGGGGAAAGAGCTGCGTGCCGTGACTGTATGGTGTGTTGTTCAGAGGTGTTTGGACGAGACCCCCAGAGCCAAGCCTCAGGGACTTGAGATGCATCCCATCTCGTAGTCAAGTGTTGTTGCCATGGGTGGGTAGATAACACATTTTGACGAAAGCGAAGAGGAGATGAAAAAATGTCAATCATTTTAATAAAAATACTGTTGATGTAAATATGACAAGTTTGCATATTTTGGTTAAATTAGTTTAATATTTAACGTTTTTCAAAAACATGTCTAAAATCAGATGCGCAATTAAGGCGCAATCACATTCGCGAAATTTCATGATAAAAAAAGCTCAGTTGTCAATCGTGTTGCAAAGCACAAAGCACCGCTCACACAGAAGTCAATTTCAGACCAAGCCATTTTCTGTCGGTCAACGTGGCAAATTCGCGGAAAGAACTCGTTGTGAAATCTCGCGGCGTTTCAGACAGCGCACGGACAACGAATTGATTTCTCTTTCGCATCTTCTTGCACTTGAAAGGATACAAACACACAAAATGATGTCAAAATACCCATCTAGGCATGTATTCTCGTAAACGCAGTCAGTTACAGTGAACGTAAACAGCTGAGAAAGAAATCGGATGTGTATCATTATATTGGATCCATGCATTAGGTCTTAAAGTGACAGCAGCTTATGAATACCTGCTGCTGTCCATCATTAATGCTAATCAAACAACAAAACACAGCTTACAAAAGAACAAATATTATCTATATTTAATTTATACAGTGAACAGTATAGTGTTATTTTACATTTAGGCCTAATTGTTACATTTCTGTACCTGAATACTACAGTTAAACCTTACTTTATTTGTAACCTTGTTATCTTGTATTTATCGTTATATTTTCTTGCTGATCTGAAAAATTATCTGATCTGTGAGTCAAAAACCCTAATATGACCCAAATTGTGAGTTTTGTGATCTGTCGAGCCACTAGTGAAATCTGCCAAATAACTGTAAAGATTAACACTGTTCAATGCCCACCGTCTTAAAGGGATAGTTCACCCAAAAATCATCCTCATGTCATTCCAAACCTGGGTGACTTTTCAAGAATATCTCAACAGTTTTTATCCTTACAATGAAACACAATGGGGTCCGAATCGACAACATTGAACCCCACTTGACTGTATGGACAAAAAAAAAAAAAACTACAACTTAGGTGTTTTGCGGAAGAAAGAAATATATGAGGGTGAATATGATAAAAACAAATTTTTTTGAGGAAAAATTCATCCACCATTTGACCTAAATTTTTTCCTACAATGCTGGTTGAGGGCTTGAGTTGACGTTATGTCTCATCATTTTTCAGTAACTACCACCATTTTAAGATAGCTAGTAAAATGTTAGTAAGATGTTTCTTTGGGGTTTATTGTGGGCGAGACAATCGTAGATGTGTTTCCAACTGAAATGTTGGCATTCGACCCAGGAGTGGCCTCTACGACAGTCTCAACCCACTTAAACTCCACAAGAACATCTTTCACCCTTCAGCGCCTTTCCTGCTATTGAGGAAATCAATGTCTTGGTCGTAATTATTTAACCATTGATAAAGCCTTCAGCTCCTGCTAGAGCCCAAGCACCTATTCAACACATGGAGACTGACAGCGGGAAAGATAGAGACGCTTCGTCTGCCGGAAAAGCGTGAGAAGTGATCGGCTGACTGCAATCGGTCCTCTCGACGAGCCGGCGAAATCGAGGAGACAAGTGACTGCTCCCGGGTCAACTCATGTCTCTCCTCCTCTTTATTGACACTTAGCTTTACAAAGAGCCCCCTGGGCTGTCCCGACAGTGACAAATTGCGATGGTTTGGCCATGCTGAGTGTGAACAGACACTAACTTAGAGCAGTGGGGAGTGGAACGGCATGAGTAAATGCGATTTTGATTTCCGTTAACAGGCTTCATTTGTAAATGCAATACAGAGACACTCCGTTTAACGAGTGTAAGAGGGCTGATCCAGTGGATTTGATGTTTTGATGTCATGGAGGCCGATTGCTGACCTTGTGTGTGTGTGGCCTTGGGCTTAACAGCACATTTACCTGATAACTGATTCTGTTAAGCTTTATTAATTTTTTTAAAAACAGGCTTCATAAAGGATGAAATTTTAGCATCACGACAAGAGCTGCCACACTGGCCTGAACACAAAAGTTCATACAAATATATTTTGAATGAATTTAAATATAACATTTCTCATTTTAAATGTATGATTTTTTTACATGCATTTATTTCCATGCAATTGGAAATTTCGCAAAAGGGCAAAATATCTCCCACACGGGCTCAAGTTGGTGCCAACAGAATGTGCGAACTATACACTGTAAGAAATGTTGCTGCCTTAAATTTTTAAGTACAATCAACTTGGATGTTTAAGTCATTTGAACTTAAATTACATTAAACTGGCTTAAAAAATTAGTTGAATCTTGTATACTGTAACTTGTAAAAAAGCAGTGGAGGAATGTGTTTA
Source organism: Phoxinus phoxinus (assembly GCF_949152265.1). NCBI lineage: Eukaryota > Metazoa > Chordata > Actinopteri > Cypriniformes > Leuciscidae > Phoxinus > Phoxinus phoxinus. The sequence continues at coordinate 14,110,505 of NC_136895.1, read as the reverse complement.
GACACCTTGATGACGTACGTTTACTAGATATGGTGCAAAAATCCACATTTTCCACAATGGAAACATGTTCTCCGCTTATAAAGGGTTGAAGAGTGAGCAGTGGGCTGAGACGGAGAGAAGATAAGTTCCCATAATTCCAGTAGTTTTCATAAGGCACCATGGGATTTTCATGCTTCATTTAATTAACCTCTGACTGGCTTCTCAATAGCAACTGGCAAAGTGTTTTTCTCATCCATGCACTTGTCTGTACATAGAGCCCACCCGCCGCACCACCCCTCACCCACAGGATACTATTAATCGGAGCCATCTTTGATCTCTAGGCTTAGTTCTCTTAGTCTTTTAGTCTCTCAGGGCCTGGCACACCGCATGGGTGGGGATAGCTGCTAGCACGGGGCAGTGCCTGGGGCGATACACTCCCCTCAGGTGAGAGTTTTATTATGGATGATGTTTCCGCCAAATTATTTACACCAACAATCCAGATTCCCCATAAACCACAAAACCTCAGCTACGCTAACCTGATCAACATAAACACAGCAAGGCTGAGAGGTCTGGAGTTTCATGTGTTCTCAGTGCTGCTCTTTGGTCTGGGTGAGATGTGAGGAATCTTCTCTAGGTGTGGCGGGGGAGCTGGCGTGGATGCTTACGCCTGGCTTCATGGTTTCAGGTAGTTCAGGGATTCAGCAAACGGAGCAGCTAGAGTTCAAAGTACACACGCCCCCTACTCATCGTATTCTCTTTTCTGGAACCACAGGATGGTACAATCGCGACTGATACGATGATGTCGAAGCGGATGTATTAATATTCCATGTTCCTACGGGGCCAAACAGACACCCTGTTCTGGTTTTTCATGTTGGTCTTTCGGTGTAGACCTGTGTCTTTTGTGAATTGGCTGCAAGAGTTGCCTTGACCTGTAAGCCGTGGAACCTCTGATCGCTTCAATGTAAAGCTAGCAGGCTAACAGAAGCGAAGCTTTGAAGGTTACTGACAGTTTTAAAAGCAAAACTGGATGCACAACTTTGGAGCAAATGACCTCCTGATTTTCTTAACTCCAATAAAGCGGCCTTGGTTTTGTAAGTTTCCAAATTGTAAGTTTAACTAGAATTCGTGTAGCACTTACAGTAAGTGCGGTAAGCTAATGGTATCTATTTTAATATATAATCAGATTTTTATTTAAATCAGATATTTATTTACATTTATTTAATTTAATAATTAATAATAATAATTAATTCACCCAAAAATGTTAATTCTATCATGTTTCAAATAGGGCAGGTTAAGACCACTAACATCAAACATCAATTATTGTCATTAGCCAGGTTTTTATTTACATATTTTATGCAAGTTTTAGGATATTGCATAAAAATTGCTGGACAGAAACATCATGATTCAAATCAAATTTCCAAAATGCACATAAAAAATGGTACATTTTTTATGTGCATTTTGGAAATTTGATGTCAAGTTTGAAATAATTGATTGATTGATTTGATTGACTTGAATTTGAAATCAAATGGTACATTTTTATGCTGGAAACACACTGTACGAATACATTCACTTAAAAAAAAAAAAAAAAAAAAAAAAGGAACAAAGTCACCTAAAAAATTATCAAAAACTCATCCCAAAAATTGGATTTTGGAAATTCCAATTTTTTTTATCTTTCTTTTTTTTTTGGCCTCTAAACCACAATTTATTAAATTTAAGTGGCTTTGATTTCCATTTCTATTTTGGGCTAATTTTCCATAGAAATGTTTTCTTTTGAATACATTGAAACAATGCTTTATTTGTAGTGTTTTAGCAATATACTGATTTTTTTGCATAAATTAAATCTGCAACTTAGATGAAAGCATAACTAGTGACGTATTGTATAAAGAGCGACGTAATGTATTGATGAGCGAATAAGATTTCTGAGCAACACGATTTTCAGAGAACAACAGTTTTAGACAGACCTGACTAGTCTGGCATCAATAGTAAAGCAAAGTCGGCTGGATAGGGTATGAGACGGTGGCATTCATAATGATGGTTTTATCATACAAGAGGAAGCGGTCTTGTGGCTTATCTCAAGGTCCCTCAAGAACCTTGGAAGCAAGCAAGCGAGATTTGGAGAATGCACAGAGGCCGTAGCCCGCTTTTCTCTACCCCTCCATCCCTTTCTCTTTACTCACCCAAGCTGAACAGCACCAGGAACTTGAGGCAGACGAACTCCCTCTGGTCCAGCTGGAGGGATCGCAGTTTGCTCACCATCTCCTGCGCGTGACTCAGGAGGTTGTTGAGTGTGGCACCGGCTTGGGAGGCAATTAGGGCGTAATCCACCTAAAGAGAAGGGGCAACAGTGTTCACACACACAAACAACAGAGGTTTGACCACAAGCAACATGGCAGATCTCTGAAGGTTTGAAACATCTCAGGTACAGACTCTACAATGAATATAATTGCAAATAATAATTTGAAGATGGACCCTTTTCACATTACCAGGGTTCTCAGAAGCGTCGGTGAACTTATATAGTGGTGAACGGAAACCAAAACAAATAGGATTTTTGCGTTCCACGCCACAGTACTGTTTCTCTGACTCTCCAAATAAAGGAAAACAATTTTTTACGGTAGTCAGAAGTGTGAAAGATGTCAAATTGTATTAGAACCACTGTTTTCTGTCATTTAATGCCAAGTTAGGAACGTACAGTGGAAATGCGTCATCACGGTCTGTGACATTAAAAGAAAGATTGTTTTCCAACAGGTTTTTAGAACACTCTTCCCGTCTTCCATTGTTTGGTCAAACAGACAGCCTCGCCCCAAGAGCACGCCATTTGTTGAGGCAATTATTGAATTACTTATTTAGAACTTTAGGGAAATGGATCATAAATGGAAATGCTATCAATTCCTACGTTTATTTTTTGAGAAAATGTGCTCATATTTGTTTGGAGACTCACATATTTCATGGCAGAAAAAGAGTTGTTGGGAATGTTTTAGGAAGAGTTTCAGCCTTGTTCCTTGTTCATCAAAAATTCTATTTCTTGAATCAGAGTCCTTTTAGTTTAAAAGTTCAATCAAACTGGAGCCAGACGGCACTAGGCACCACCTTGCAAGTCTGAGTTTCTTAGTGCCGGCTGAGGTAAGCATGTAACCAGCTCTGGCAGCTCTACGTTTCATACACCTCTCTTCCTTTCTTTCCTTCCCAGGCTCCTCTCCACACAGCAGGGACAGTGCGCTGGGCCGAGGTCTGAATGATAATCAGCATCAAACCGAACGGTGAAGAGCTGCACGTTTCTCCATCCCTGGTGCCCAGACCCTCGGACCTCAGCGCCCCACACCAGACGAGGGCGGTGGGGGTTGGCGAGGCGTGAGTGAGCGGGGGGCCCCTGGAGGTCCCTCAGGCTACCGGGCCGAACCCTGCGTGGGACCCCCGTGGCCCTCTCCTCCCCTTTCAGGTGCACTTAATATCTGCAGCAGCAGCAAATTTGTCTTGGAGGCAAGTCCTTAGCTGCCACTCACTGTAAGCAGGCCATATTAAATTTTTATATTTATTGACAATTCATTACCATAATTGACTGCGCCAGGGTTTCTGGAAGAAGGTAGACTACGGGCCTCCTAAGCGTAAGGAGAGCTCCCTCTGAGCTGGATTTGCAATTAAAAACGCGGGCGGCTTGGAATTTATTTATTGTGTAAATATGATGAGTGGAATTTTTTAAAGTCCTGGCTGGAGAATTGCGCATTTCTCACCGGCTGTTTTCCGTGAATCTCTTCGAAGCCCGTATGAAGCTACTGAAGTTGTCAATTAACTGGGATTTCACCAAGCGCCCCAAGCGTTAGTAACCAGATAAAAGTAAAAGTAGCGGGATAGGATCACAAATTGACTCGAAGAAATAATATTGCAAACTGAAAATATTCAACATAAACATTAATGCAGTTATACAAAGTTATACATATTTAAATAATATTATAAATATTTTTTAAATACAGACTATGAAAATTCAGGGGGGAGAACCTACACATTTTTTAAAACAATTATGTGATTTAAACAAGGTGTAACATTTTTGTTCCATAATGAGGGTTGACACGACACTTGGCAGGCAGTTTGTAGTAATATTCTCTAATTCATTCGGACATTGTAAATACCAGGGAAAGCTGAAAATACTGAGCACTGTATGAATATGATTATGATAATTCGGGTACTTCTGAAGGCCTGGGACCTTCAGTGCGAGAGACAGAGACAGATACAGCACAAAAAGGAGAGGAGGGGGAGATGTATGTCTGTGACATATTGGAAAGACGCCCATGTAGTGTCATGTGTCGCAGCGTTTTAGGACTGATCCCACAGTGCTTTGCTGCCATATCAACACTAGGGAGTAACGATGACACAAATGCCCTCAAACAAAACGACAGAAAGTGGGCAGTTCAGATGACAGTCTTGTGGAGTAACAAAAATGTTTATGTACAGTATGTAGATAGATTTAGTTTTTATATACATTTAAATCCAGAGGAATATATTGTACTCCATATAAAAAACGATATATATATAATTTATTTGAAAGTTTATTTTATTTTTTATTATATTTTATCATGCCCATATATATATATATACATACATGCATACATATATACATACTTTTTTAACGACTTTAAGAGTACCTTGTATACAAGTAGCCAAAAAATGCAAATGTATGTATCTAATAATTTATTTCTACTAATAGCCAGTACACTGAGAGGCCGTCTGAAGTCATATTCCACTGATTTACAATATTCCTTTCGCAACTGGCGGAGCGTTTGTTTGTTATGCATAAATCCAGCCTGTGTTCATGCGCGAGTGTGTTGTGTGGCTGGGCTGTCAGTAGTCTGATCTGGAATAATAGGAAGTAATGAACTGTTTGAGTCTTTGCCTTCTCCCTCCCCAAAGGCTTTTTTTCAGCACCAGCTGTTCATTAGGCAAAATATGCAAACAAGGTCCTCCACCCTGCCCCCAGCCCTCCGTCAGACCTCGCTAATCAAACACAGAGAGAGACGCTACGCAGAGCACTCGCGATCCAGACAAATCAAAGATAGCGAGGACGGTGAGCTCTCAAAGATCTCCAGATGTGGCACATCACATACTTGCTCGGATTGTATTGCTCAGAGGTTGCTCTTTCATGGCTCACGAGGCTAAAACCACTTTCGCACCAACCAAACGAATCAAATTATGACCTCAAATAGACGTCAAGTCTGTTTTCAGTTGTGCTCTTACAGAAATTTCTCCTAGAGTTCCTTGGGAGAGATAATAAATGAGACAATTGCTGACATTGGAAAAAGTATAGAGCTATACAATTTTGCTGAGATCTCATCGTTGAGATCTGTTCCCATTAATGTTTCAAATTTTTAAACAATTGTCTAATTTGTGTTTTTTCTTTCTTATAGTTGACTTGATGGAAATCATGTCAGGAGCTGGAATCGAACTCGCATTGTTTGCTGTAAAATGTCACGGCACTAGATCACGGCTATGAAGAGTCACAGATATCAGTTCTCGAACTTTGCTCTTATCCTTAGATGATCTCTCCACATCTCTGTCATATTTATCATATCATTTATCACCTACAATTCACTTCTGTTTCAAAACTGTTTGGAAAAGTTTGGAGTCCCTGTGTTTGAGCTGTCACTACAGGTGGAGATCACTTTGTTGAGCAGGAGAGGGAGGAGGGAAAACAGAATTAAAAATTAAACTCGTGCCTTACTGACAGGCAGACAGAAGCATATTTATTTATAAGCAGTTTAAACATCTTCTGGAAGTGTGTGTGCATGTGCTGGAGCCGGAGACAGAATTAAAGGTCCTCGTGTGCAGAAAACTTCAGCTGAGCCTGAGGCGTCCGTCCAGCGCTGCTCCTCGGAGACGACTGAGGTAAATCATACATATCTTCTGCTGCTTTTCCCTCCGTCCGTCTCTCTCTGTGTCTCTCATCCCTTCTTCACCACGATGACTCGTGCATGCTTAACCAACCATTTTATTTATTCGTTCACCACGCACTTGATAAGAAGTGTACAATTGATTATTCTGGCCACATTAGTTTATATCTAAGCGTAATCTATTTTTAATGGAGTGGCTGGGGCAGTCGATAGCACTTTAAAGGATGTTGATCCACACTGGAAAAAAAGGCTTGATGAGATCTACGGGGAGGAATGGAGACTGGAGCGGACACTCACCTGTTGCCCCGTGACCAGGAGGATGGAGCCCTCTTTGGCGTGCATCACCTGCCGGAAAACGTGGTCCAGGATGAGGAGTTCACTCCAACAGTTCTGGAGAAGCTTCATTTGGTCGTCAACCTGAGGAGAGACCAACAAATGCGTAAGAATGCATAGATACTTTTTAACGTTCGGCTGGGTAAATTAAGTGATTCGAACATGTTCACCGACTTGAAAAAGTTTTGAACTTAACCTTGAGTTAATTTTTTTACAGATGAGGCTTAAGACTAATCTCAGACTAAAATGCATGTTTTAACTGAAAGCAACTTGCACTAACATATCTTAAAACATCTCAGTGCCACTGTTTTGTCTCAAGATGAACACCTGTTCTTTTCCAATGCACATTTATAAAAGCTATGAACTATTGAACTAAGGCCTAATCCGTGAAAGCGGGCCTGAAAATGCTGAATTCTTGGCGGATTTAAAACTTTTTGTGTAAATTGTGTTTGTCCCGTAGCAAACATTTATTTTCTTCTTCCAGTCACATAAATAACACTTAATCAGAGCATATTATTTGAGAGGGAAAAAATCCTGGAACAACTTCCCAATTTGGCTGATGTCATCAAGCCCATAATGTTTAGCTCCACCCCAACAACATGTCATAAAACATTTCATAATATCAATTTCTCATTTAATATCGGAAAAATGCCACAATATAGAATTGGAATGGGTTGCGAATGCCGTTTCACATTGTTTTTAAGTCACAAAAGTTGTTCAGTCAGACGCTTCTTCGTCCATTTGTCATTTGAGTGTTATTTCAAATTTTGACACTCCGTTTGTAATTCGGACAACCAGTGTGAAATCAATATTTGTCTTTAGGTCGCAAGAGGTCATTCTCGTGTGAACTTCGCCGAATGTCACAGTTTTCAGTTAATTAATCTGTTTGTCGAGCGATACGGCTTCATTTATCCCTCATGATTAAGTAGCATGTTCAGTGCAGCACAGTTAGGAGCACGTACGTTGAGATGCTCTCGGATGGGAAGTGAACAGCTCCAACAACGCATTCATTGTCACCCTGCTTGGTTCTCATGGCTCCCTCGGTCAATTATTAAACATAGAGGTGAAAAGAGCTCTTTGAGTCCGATGTTGGCAAGAATGAGGAAAAGTGCTGAAAATGAGTCCCTGTCCGACTATTCTTGTGCAGACATTCAAAGAACTACATATGAAACGGTTTTGATTCCCAAATCACCCATGTAAAATGTTTACACAAGGGTCATGAAAATACAGAAATGCATTGAAACGTAACGATTATGAAGTCCTGTGAGGACAGCGAGTCAGCTAAGGACGTGAAAATAATTCTTGCGGTTTCTCAAGGCGGCGATAGCGTGAATGAAATGCCTTTGGGAGACTCCGTCGATATCTGTTTCGGACTGTTTTGACTGCTCGTGATTCTAGTTTGTGCTGCTCTCATAGTCACAACAATGCTGCAAAATCAATTTAAAGAATGTATTTCCAAATCCGGCAAAGCAAAAGCCTCAGAAAACCAATCAAATCTCTTCTTGTTGGGCATCACTGCCCTTATATCAACTGATTTACTGTACAGTCAATACTATATGACCTAATTTCTAATATAAATTCTCCAGGTTCAAATACTATGACTGATTTTTAAGCCCATGTAGCCAATGTATGCATTTGGCATTGTTAACACATCTCATGTATCTGCCAGCAAGTCAAACATGCCCGTTCTACAAAGAAACCTGTCATTTGGTCTTCTTTTTTTATGACAGGCGTTCTCATCAAAGGCCTTGTCGCCACATGAGCCTCTTTTGCCTGGCGCATTTGGGTCATCAAACAGAGACGAGTCAAAGCAGGGGAAGACACAGCAGACTGGGGCCGCTGCCAGACACACGTCAGATGGGCAGAGAAGGCATCTCTGACCTTTTAAAGTGCGTCTGACACCGCTGTTTCCATGTCAGCTCGCTTCCCTTTGCTCTGTCACAGCTATGTGTAACTCGGCTCTGATGTGCACTTACAACAGGCAAGCTATGTCCTTTAACACTGGAGCTAGTGACTTTGTAGGTTTAATATACAATGGCTATCAAATGTTAAAGTTTTTCTCTGTAAATCGTTTGTAAAAAATATTTCTGCTATCTTTAATTATTATTTTTCAAATCTAATGCTGAATTGAATCAAACAAATTAATAGAGGTCGACCGGTAAATCGGTTTTGCCGATTAATCAGTTTGTAAAATAACTTTTGTTATTTTTTAATGAACACGATTCCTAATCGAATTTGTCAATTTCCGATTTTTTTTTTTACGAGTAATTCACACAGAAAATAGCACTTTTGTTGCTACAATATACAATTGCTATACGTACAAAGTTTGCATTCAAGGACTTAATTTGGTGTAAATTATTCGTAAAACTACTTCTGATAGAAGTTATCTGTTTTAAAGAAAAAATATATATTTTTCAAAAAAAAAAAAACCATTTTCATTGTTTAAATATGTAGTATCTATCAAACATTTAAGACATTTTAGGTTTATTATTCATACATTTTTGTTTTGTTTTACAAACAGCTATTCTACTTAAGTTTAATGAATGAGGCCCATTGTGTTTTAAAATCATAATATGTAGGCTATACCACCAAAAACACCAGCAACAATGGCGAAATATGTTGTACTTCAATGTTTTACACTGTCATAAAGCTTTTGTGATTAGTATTTTTTTCCCACCATGGATCCCAGTAATACACTCAATACTCGCGTCAAACTCACAGATTGTAAATTCAACTGTATAATCATGACATGCTAAAAATAAGATTGCAATCGGGTGTTAATGTTTATCTAGACGAGCAGGTCGTGTAAGGTGCTGGAAAAATACCTGGAGGTCAGCCAAAGAAAAACACACTTATTGATTTCAGTCTGGAGGCATTAAATTAGGAATCTCAGACAGCTTTTGTTCGACTGACTGAATAAGCAGCGATTAAACATCAAATCTGTTGACCTACACAGAAATCTCACAATTCACAAATTCTTCTTGCATACTCCAGATACAAAAGGTGTGCTCGTCTAAAACACCTCAAACTTATTGCGTTTATTCATGTGCTGCACTTCCAATTTTTCAAAATCAGAGCTTTTACTTTTCTCTCTTATGATAAAAAATGCATAATCCTCCAAGAAACCAATTTAATTCCTCTACGGTCATTCAGGCATTTCTAGATCAATGTAGCGATCAATTGCTGAGCCCCCCGCAGTGCTCCTAAAGAAGATCCTTAGACCCTCAACGGCATTACGGAAATTTCCAAATGAATGTAAAGTGATTATTTGCAAAGAATTCCAGCCTTTTTTTTGTTTTCATTTTTAATGTAAATGATGTGCAAATATGTCTCGTTGCATATCCAAAAGTCATATTTATTCATCACTGCCTGAAAGGGTTGACCGGTGATAATAGAATAGAGTCCAAATTGCCAAATATGAGCTTTTTTTCTTTATCCCACATGGTTTTGGTAGAGTGCCACAAGCATTGTTAAGGCACGAGTAACGAGCTTACGCAGCTGGAACTGCTTTTAATAAGTATTTTTTTTGTTGTTTTTGAAGTGCCCTAATGAACAGATTAATAGAATCTCCTTCAGTGCCCATTAATGAACAGAATGAGACGAATGATTTATTTACAACTAAAGGCAGGCTGCAAGTACGTGGCCCACAATCACATTTGCATAAATACGAGGATGGGAGAAAAAAAAAAAGATGAGGAGGTAAAAGGAAAATAAATCCCATCTGAAATCTTATGACCTCTTGGATGTGGATCAGTGTGGCTAGTCGGGAAACTACAGGTGAGGTTTGAAGTGCACTTCAATGGTGCCGTCAGGCAGTGAGCTTTGAGTCGTCTTCTGTGGACATCTGTTCATACGCTGGTATGCACACTTCATCTCTGTCAGGCTGGCAAATATTAGTTGATGTTGGATGTTTCCCTTCTGTTGGTGAATTTCTACAGTATTTTATACAGGTAATGCAGTTTATATAAGAAACAAAATAGATCATTATTTTCTGAACTGTTTTAGGCTGTTGCTAAAGATCCGAGCCAAAAGAGCCATTTTTTCATGAGTAAACTGTTTATGATTTAGATTTTTTTTCTTTCATTTAATCTGGCAGGTGAAATTTGTGAGTCCGATTGCTAAAGTTGAGGTCACATTTTCCGTTGCTCGGTGAAATTCAACAGACGAAATCCAGTCTTTCTAACAGGAATCCGTGCGATCGGGAGTTTCGAGTAAGAGCGAAAAAGTTCCCTGCGCAGATTTCGCTCATTTTCAAGTTGGTCCGAGAGTCTCTCGCATATTGCTAGTAGCTCCCTGATGCCCACAAATTATCCTACAATATCCCGGAAATCGAGCGGGCGAGAGGAAAGCCTGTTTCCACCTGGTATTAAGATGCATTTTCGGTGAACCAATCACAAGTGGTCAGCCAAGACGCATTACCATTACACCTGGTAGTATTGCGTTTCAAATGCGTCTTCGGGGAACACTTGCGTTCAGATTTTGTGGAGACCCTCGCCTCTTTTTTTGTCACACTCAACTACATCACGTTCATGTTCGGTGCATGAATACTATGAACGAACCAGTGTTTGGCGGCTTATTTGAACGAATATAATACACTGTAAAAAAAGTGATCAGTTGACTTAACTCAAAAAAAGTGAGGAAACCCATTGCCTTAAAATTATTAATAAACTTCATGCGTAATTGAAAAAATCAAGTTATGTGAACTTCCACATAACTTAATTTTCTCAATTATGCATGAAGTTTATTAACTTAATAATTTTAAGGCAACGGGTTCCCTCACTTTTTTTTAAAGTTAAGTCAACTGATCACGGTCATTATGGTGGGGGGTGGGGGGAGTGTTGTTCCATCTCCCAGAAATTAGTTTTTGCAGGGTGAGATGTCTGAGTTGGTCACATGAATTCGCCACATTGAGCAACAGAAAGCTGCTTAGTTTGAAAGTGACTTCTGTGTGAGCTGTGCTTCATACATCTCTTCGCTATGGACAAATTATGCTTTTTTGCCATCGCTGAAATTTCAGGAACACACTTTAATCCTGCTCCTGGAGGGCCACTGTCCTGCAGAGTTTGGCTGCAACCCCAATTACACCCCTCCTGAACCAGATAATCAGGCTCTTACTAGGCAATACTAGAAACTTACAGGCAGGTATTTTGAGTTAAGTTGTCCCACCAGGACCAAGTTTGGACACCCTTGTACTATCGCTTCTGTCCACAACAAACCGCACCGTTAAATGTATCATTCGTGTCCGTAGCACAAAAGGTATGTGCCTAAATTTAATTCCAACAAATTCCCTAATCTCTTTATCAACACTAACAGTATTTGTAAACCTATAAAAGTACAGTTAATCTCATGGGAGATAATCTAAGTTTCCCCGAATCCCCAGAGGAAGTGCTAACAATTTGTGCTGAGCTGTCACATTCTGGCTTCCTCTTTAGCCGTCCCGTGGGAGCTGATCTGACGTGCTTTGGATGCTCGAGACTGAAGGGGCCTGGTTTGGTTTATTTGGCCTCACTTTTCCCTGATCTTGTGGAAATCTCCCAGCTTGTTTGTCATGGCAGGGCCTCTGTTTGCTCTCTTGCTCTCTCTCTGCCAGGGGGTCTGATAAGCATGCTGGGACTTTGAGCAGGTGGCCACCAGCCGCTGCGGCCGCATTGCTTCATACCCGTGCTCCTCTGAGGGAGCTGCCTGGCATCTCGCTCTCTCTCCGGACTTATTTTAGAGTCCGAAGTTGCTACATATGGGATAGAGCTCAGTGAAAGAGCTTTTTAAGACACGGTTTACCTAAAATCGAAAATTTGATCATAATGTACTCATGCTGTCTACTGAGGAACACAAAATATGTTTTGAAAAGCAGCTCTTTTCCATAAAATGAAAGCATATCGTCAACTAGGGACGTAAAAAATGTTTTAGTAGAAAATTGTACGGGCTTGGAATGACACGAGGGTAAGTGAACTGAATAGATATATGAATACGAAATGGCTAATCGCAGTTGTTTCCAAACATGTAAATATATACCCGCGACATTATTAAAGGGGAACACGGTAACTCTGGCCATTTCTTCGCTGATTTTCACTTTTGTTGTCGCATGCTCTCTCAACGAGCTCCCCTTACAGCGGTGGGACGTATATTTCACAACAAGGTCGTAAAAAAAATCACTTGCGGCACCCTCCTCCCCCTTTCTACCGCTGCTCATGTGCATATAATAATAATACATCAAGCACAAAATCATAGAACATTGACATGTATGTCGAATTGCCGTAAAGCAGTTTGTGTTTCTCGCTCGTTCTCGCTTCTCACGAGACTTTCTATTTCCAACTTACCGGGACGTTAGTCCCCATGTTGCACGGTTGGTTTTCCACCTCGAACGCTGGGGGGAGTGGGGAAAGTCACCATTTTCACCAGAACAGGTTATTTAACCATCCAAATGATTTCTAAACGGTTTTATTAAGTTGAAATAGTTGCCAAGTTCCCCTTTAAAATGTGTTCCAAATGTGTTGCGTGTGGTGTGTTACCGCAGTATAAGAAAGGCTGGACGCAGAAACCAACTCTCAGCAATGCTAACTATCCATGCTGTAATCTTGTCCCAGTGATGTTGAGTCCACGAGACGCATAGATTATGTAGGCCTGACAGCAATGTAAATTGAGATATCTTTGGGAAAACATTTGCATTCCTGGTACAAGCTATATTTGAGGAGACCTCATGGTATTCTTACTCTGAATGTCTCTGCGAGGGGGGATAAACAGATGCTCATAATTCATGTGTTAGTGTGCAGGTGAGCAGGTTTGGGACTCGTCCAAGGCTAGCGAGTGGACAGCGAGCAACTCGACGGAGTGACTGGCTGATGATGGGGTTGGGGGAGGGGGTGTTTGATCGATCGCGACGAGGAATAGAGATTGATCAGTTCCCACGGTGACCGCATTAACACTCTCCCGAGTGTGACTCCTGACCTGTGAAACACCCAGAGTTTGATCAGAGCCCCACAATAAAAACAACAGCAGGGTTTAGTGGGACATCAAACATCTCAGGACATCACCGAGATTAATGAGACTATAAATGCTTCTTCTAATTAGTGCTTAACCGATATCGGCTTTGCAGTGGCCGAAATATATATTTATACAGGTGTATACTATGGTCTACTATTGCTGGGATTTAAAAAAAAATAAGGGAAAAAGAAATAAATCTACACCTGCTGTGCTGTGTTTAGCTGCCAGACATTCAACTTCAAGGACACTTGGTGTGTATCTTTTCAGAATGAAACTGAAACAGGTTCTTACTGTCTGGTCTTCATCAATATAAAGCAACCTGCCACATACTTGGCTAGAACAATTTTATACATTACTGTACTTTGCTACAGTTACCTTAAGACGCTATGATTAAAGACTAATTCATTTGATAAATTCATGAGCAGTAAACCGGCAGCCTTTCATTAATGAAGTGATATTCAATAAAACTCTACAGCCTTTTTGTGGTCTGCATGCTTTTCAAAACTCTAATAAGTCTCTTGAGCAACAGCACAATCCAGAGAGAAGGAAAGGATGAAATTAGGTTATGAGAACGAACGAAAACAAAAAAAACTTTTTTTCAAACCTTAGGCCATTTATCAGTACACTTTAAGTCCACCTGGGCAGTTGTTTCGAATAATTCACCAAGTGAATAAAAAAACAAAACAAGTCTCTTCCAATGGATCCGAAGGCTTAAAGCTAAGAAGCTATCAACTAATTATCAAAAAAACACAGCAGCCCTGATCAATTATTCAGCTGAACATTAGACTCCTAATATACATGCAGTCATGGGAGGCTCTCTGAAGTACCACACACTACGCTACTTTACCCCAACCCCCCCTTCCACGAGTCAGTGAGAAAATAATGCTCTCCAAATCCACAATGAGTTGTGCACGCCACGTCGAGCCGGAATCGATCGAGCTTCTCAATCTGCACGCTGCGCGCACACACATATTCACACACGGTGTCTCGCGTTTAGAATGATCGCCGTATTTTTATTTGATTTTATTTCCCCCCGTGCCGTATTTTCCCCTCAATTCTGCGATTTATGGGTGTCTTTATTGGCGACGGCTGTCAATATTTATGGCTTTTGTGTGACACGCTGACAGACAACAGGAAATGACTCTTGATTGGCTCTGTTGGGAAATGGGTCCAGGTAGGCCGGGGCTCCTGTATTATTTAGCTGGGGGATGCAGTCGCCTACCAGAGTGGCTTTATGCGTCTGTCTGTTCTCGTACTAACGCATCGCCATTAGTAACCGCCTGCACATCATCTGCTCTTATTGAGGCAGAAAACAAGAGTTGACCTCTCAATGTAAATAGACATTCAGGCATTTTTAATTCATTTTACGCCCTATTTCGAAATAGTTATGTATCAATGCATTTCATTTGCATGCGGATTAAGTAAATGGTATTGTTCTGATGTTTTTATTAATTTATCTTATATATTTTATATATTACAGAGGCCCTAAATGGACATGGGGAAGTAAAACAAAATGAGATGAGAGGAAAAAATATTATAAAATTATTTTATTTCAACTTAAATTACATTAAAATGACTTAAAAATGTATAAGTTCTTGTATAACTTATTAAAAAAGTTACAAATTGTTTAACTTATTTTGATGAGTTAAAGCAATGTAAAAACATATGTTGCCATAACTTATTGATCATATATTTTTTACAGTATATATATATATATATATAATATATATAAACTTATTTTCTTTGCTAGCCTTTTTTCAGATCATAGAAGTATTATGACTTGATTTTAAGCCAAAACTTTGTAATGTGTGACATATATGGATAACACCAGATGGGTCTCATGCCAAAATGTGTCACACTTGCAGCTGCAGACCACCCTCCTTTATTGAGCCTTGCAAACAGGTATAGAAAGAATTCAAATGCCTGCTCACTCAATCTGAGAGAAGCATTACTGTCTTAACTATTACGTCCCTATAGTGCGATTTGCCATTTTTGGCATCGCACCATTGTAATGCAATGCTCAGTTTTAAAACCGCTGTCAACACGTCGGTTGCTTGACTGTTCGCCTGGTGCGAATTTGAAAGTTTTTCCTCTCCCGTAGTTCAGAAATCGTGAAACCTTTCCTTTCATCTTCATCAGGGGATCAGGATAAAGAAAGAATGTAATTACGAAAACTATTTTGCAAGTTACGCTCATAGATGTAATGTGTTTGGAAACGTTTAAAAGTGCCAGCCGGTGCCAATGTCTCAGACTGAACCTACACTGTGAGGCAGAAATAAAAGATATAAGTCGGTTTAATGAACAGGTGGCTTTGTCTTTCTCTTGACGCCTTGGTGAACATTTCTTCTCAACTGCGTATAACGTTCTCCAGCTGAATTGCACATGCCATTCATCAGGAGCAAATCCATTCACACAGTGCAGTTAAATATAAGTGTAAGCCTAGCCCGCGCGCTCCCTGTCTTTCTGACCGCAGTCCTTATCTATTGTCTTTGGGACCTTTCAGCGCGTCCGGAATAGACAGCTGTAAATAAGAAGCAAAAATAGATGTCGTAGACAACTGCTGACAGAGTAAGGCTGAGAGCGGACACTAGAAACCTCACGCCTGCATGCGCTGATTACGACGAGTTAATTAAACACTGAAGGACGGGACAACCGCAGATCTGGACGAATTCAACAAATGCTCTTTTGTAGTGTGCACGTAAAAGTTTACACGTTCAGTTGGCGCTTGCGTTTTATGGATTCGGTTCGAAGCCATTACGTTAAAAACAGGTGCAAAATTACAGCTGCTGCGCAAATTTAATTTACAAGTGTGAGATATACATGGCTGAAGAGAATAATTATAGAGGGGAAAAGGCTAAACCATGAGTGACATTTGGACAGTTTCACGTCATGAACTTTAACTGAATGAGTTACAGGATGTGGACATAGCATTAAAACTACAAGAAAACATAATAAAAGTAATAGAAAATAATTTGTTTAATTTGATTTATATTTTGCTATATATATATATATATATATATATATATATATATATATATATAGCAAAATATAAATGCTTTTATATAGCACATGTATATATGTATGCTTTATATAGCACATATATATATATATATATATATATATATATGTGCTATATAAAGCATACATATATACATGTGCTATATAAAAGCAAAAAACAAACATACATTTTTTATTATATATGTATATGTATATACACACTATATATACTGTATATATAAAATTTATTTTTTAAAATATTTAACATATATATATACACACACTATATATATACTGTATATATAAAATGTATTTTTTAAATATTTAACATATATATATATATATATATATATATACAAGCACTATATAAAAGCAAAAAACAAACATATACATTTATTATATATTTTTATTATATATATATATATATATACACACTATATATACTGTATACATATATATATATTTTTTTTTATATATATTTAACATATATATATATATATATATATATATATATATTTATGAAATATATACAATTTTATTTATTTATTTTTTGATGGTTGTTTTATGGCATTTCCAACTACTGTGCAATGATAAATAGAGATAAGTCGAAGCATGTTGTAAAGAAACATCTCATGAATGCTGATCTCGTGCCATTTAAAAGCAAGGCTGATATTAAGGTTCTTGTACAAGATGCTATTTTGATATAAAGCAACTGTGAGGGCAAATGCGCAGGCGTTTGTACTTTTCGACTAGTACATAAGGGGTGAAAATGTTGATTGAGTTGATTTGTTAGCTTAAATCAGCCTCTTCGGAGCAGTTTGTCTTCTGTCGGCTCGGTCTGATTGGGGTGTTTTGGGGCTTCACTCTACATCCTGGTTTTAACAAGCATCCAGTGCGGCCAATAAAAAAGGCTTTTACCTTAATCGCCACGAGATAATATCAAACATTTGTCCCTTTCTGGAGTGCAAAGTGCTTACAAATACCAAAGCCACTCTGAAGATAAAGAAAAGTAAACATATTTCTATATTTCTCCATTTTCCCCCCCATTTCAGAGCTCAGCAGAAGGAGTGGAAGCAGCGGTACGAGTCCATCAGCTCCTGGGCAGGACCTAGAAGTTCATGACAGGCTTTTATCCTTCATCAAAGCAACAAGTGGATGAACAGACTCTTCTCCGACCGCTCCAAACCCTTCCCAGGAGTCTCCCACAAGCCCTGAGGGGAGTTCGAACCCTAAATCTCTCCTTTTAACAAGTCTACGCACTTCCTTCCTTTGCCCGGTTAGGCCTTGAGGGTGCAAGACGCATTTTTCAGGGAGAAAGAAAGAGCGAAGCTGACCCTTAGCTGCCATGTAGGAAGCACCATATGCAATGCCCCGTGAAAGAGAGCTGTGAATGCTGTTTTAAGAGCTCCGATCTGATTGGCTGACTTCTGGGAGTCAGGATACACATTTATCAGTCTTCCAGGAAACAAAGTCATGTTTACAAGTTACCAGGCTGCTACAATGAGCACTTCTGAGAAAGAACTAGTCACTGGAATTGCAAGATTTGTTGTGTAAAATCTTGATATTATTGTTTTAGGCCATTTTTGAGTTCACTACTGGTCAAAAGTTTGGGGTCGATACAATTTTTGATAAGTCATCGTATATATACAGTATAGTAATAACCGACAATTTTTTTAATATTATTACAATTTAAAATAACTGTTTCTATTTGGATATATTTGAAATGTTTTCAGCATCATTACTCCAGTCTTCAGTGTCACATGACCCTTCAGAAATCATTCAAATATGATTATTTGGCACTCAAGAAACATTTCTGATTATTATCAATGTTGAAAACAGTTGTGCTACTTTATGTGGAAACTGTGATGCCTTTTTTTCAGGGTTCTTTGATGAATAGAAAGTTTAAAAGAACAGCATTTATTTGAAATAGAAATCTTTTGTAACATTATAAATGCCTTTACTGTCACAGCATCCTTGCTGAATAAAATATTAATTTTCCACCCAAAAACTCTTCCTCACCCCAAATTTTTGAGCGCTAGCGAGATTTATGAGAAATAATCAGTACTTTTGGATGCCATTTTCATTACTTTTAAGTCCGTTTTTGCTTCAAAGTAATAAAACAAACGGAGAAAAAGTTTAAAATACTAAAAACCAGGTTGCAAAAAAGAGTCAAAGAATAAAAAGCTAACGCCACTATGAGGCAGAAATGGGCTTCCATAGTGATTGGCCGCTTTGAATGTCTAAGTGAGCGCTTCTTGGCTACAACCAAGCGAATCGGACAAATGTGCAAGACAATTGATTGATGGAAGCAAATAATGATCTTGTAATTATAAACTTTGTAATGATTCGTGACTGTGTATAAATTAATACATGTTTACGTTCATCTTCTCTCCGCTAACCCGTGATCCACCTTGTACGTCCGTGTTATTATTCATTTTTCTGGTATCTTCAGGGGGCTAAAACCTCAACTTCGCCGCTACAATATTTATGAAGTGCCAAAACACCACATTCTTCCAGAATTCATGACAAGACATGGAGTTTTTGTCTATTTGTGCATTATTTATGAATGAAAAAAGGCCTTTGTGGACGTTCTCCAGCTGCCCATCTCTTCTGATCAAACAGATATTGTTACCACTGAAATAGCAGGCTTAGGAAAAAATAAATGCGGCCTGCCAAAAGACCTGCCCACAGCCGAGCGGAGAGACAGGAGAATGTGAGAGAGAGAAAATATGTACAAGAACGAGCCTTACGAAAACTCACACGCTATCTCCAATTGTGGCTGCTGCCCAGCCACGGGATATCATCTATCAGTGGACAAATGCAGGGACGAGAATGCTGCTTCTCAAATGAAATAATATATCTTTGAAAGCCTACGCCTGCACCAGGCCCAAAGCCCATATATCAAGTCTGAGCGGCTGGTGGATCCGGTCCAGGGGCCATTAACCTCCCACCTGTTCCCCCCCCCCTGTCCTTCACCACGCACCCCTGCCCTTGGTGCCGCTTCTGGGGCTTGTTCGGCAGGCCCTCCCCCCTCACGACAATAACCCCACACGCCGATGTAAAGCGGAATAATTCAAATCCGGCGGACCAGGGACACGGTTACAAATCTCCGGCGGTGCGTTCGCGACCGAGGCTGTTTGTCAGGACACTCGCTGGCTTGACCTCAGGCCCGTCTGCGAGTCACGGGCAGGGCAGGAAACGCCGTGGCCGGTCTGGGTAGTATATGTGGAGATGAAGCTGGGGTGGGGTGGGGGGGTGGGATATAAATCGTGCACAAGTTCACAGATCACGACCGCAACGCCTTATTAATTTCTGCAGATAGTATACAACGGCCTCGGAAATTACAGATTAACAGAACAAGAAAATGAATGAGAAAAAGTGTTGCATAGCGTGAAAATATTAATGGAGGGTGAAAATAATCCTCTCGCAGTCAATATAAAAATTAATACAGCATTATATGTTAATATGCAGTGGCACTTACATTATTTTTTTAAAGAAGTCTTATGTTCACCAAGGTAGCATTTATTTGATAAAAAATAATATATGATATATGCTAAAATAATATGAAATATTATTACAATTTAAAATAGTTTTCTATTTTAATATTTTTCAAATGTAATTTTAACATATTCAGTGTCACATGATCCTTCGGAAATCATTCTAATACGCTGATTTGACTTTTTTTAGGATTCTTTGGTGAATAGACATGTAAAAAAAACAGCATTTATTTGAAATAATATTTTGTAACATTATAAATGTCTTTGCTTTCACTTTTGATCAATTTAATCCGTTTTACTATGAAGTTTAGAAGCTTAAAATTATTGTATAAAATTATGCAAATATGTTGTGTAACATAATTTGCATAATATAATGTGTATAGCATTTTGAACACTGTGAAAAATGATATGATCAAGTTATGACAACATGTTTTTACATTGCTTTAACCCATCAAAATAAGTTAGGCAGTTTTCAACTTTGTATAAGTTATACAAGATTCAACTCGTGTTTTAGGTCAGTTTGATGTAATTTAAGTTGATTGTACTTAAAAATTTAAGGCAGCTACATTTTTTTACAGTGATGCTGTAAAAATATATAAAATGCCCAGTGCAGTTGAACATAGCTTCAGTGATCTACACTATAACACTGAAAGTGAGAGAACGTCCCCTATCTCCTGTCCTCTCTCCCCTCACAGCTGCTTTTTCAATAAGCACGAGCCTCACGGCTGGGTGCAGGCTGGAGAACAAGGCCCTAATACAGCGCTGCTTTACTTAATGGCAGGCCTGGTATTGTCATTCAATTCACTGTGTAGAGAGAGAGACAGAGAGAGAGAGAGAGAGTGTCCCCGAGCAGCCGTGAAAGAATAAAAATAAATATTGGCGCCACATGTCAGGGTATTGTAAGTTTTGCACGGTTGACTTTTATCAGCTCGGAGGACTAAATTTAAGACAGTCCATTTGGGGTCGCTTTGTGGCACAGTATCAGCGGTGATTAAGTTTGCCCGAGTACATTGTGTAAGACGCACGAATAACGCGGAATCCTCACAAGAACGATTAAGCCTGCGGTGAATCTGTGCGTTTTAATGCCATTGTGTGCTGAGGAAAAGCTAAGTGCACGCATCCTATCCGTCAAACAATAGCCCGCCGTCCACAATGAAAGGGTGATCTCTCTATGGATGTGAATCACTCTCCACGTTGTGGGCCGGGCAGCTAAGGACAGAGCCAGGGGAGGACAAGCACGCACACCGGCTTCATACCAGCTCATATTGTCAATGCAAACACTGGGAAGCTTGCATCTGTTTCCCCCCCAACCCCCTAAACATGACTCCCACCCTTACATGACAAACCAGCCAGACAACAGGGATGCTGCTGGCACGCACCTTCAAACACACACATAAAACAGCATTTTAGCATTCATAACACACAAAGAACAATTAGTTTATGTACATTATTGCTTTCTTTAGCAAGCTATCTGGGAGGCCATTTTGATGTACACTGTCAACAAAATTGCTACCTTAAATTTTTTAAATACAATCAACTTGGATGTTTAGGTAATATCAACTTAAATTACATTAAACTGACTTGAATCTTGAATCAAAAAAATGAGTTGAATCTTGAACAACTTGTAAAAAAAGTTGAAAATTGCTTAACTTTAAATAGTTATAAATAAACACGTTGTCAACTTATTGATCATATATTTTATAACTGTGTAGTTTTACTTGCCATTTTGCTCATTAACCCTATAAAGCCTACTGTACTCAACATGATAAGGCCTTTAAACTTGATCAAAACTTGCTGAAAAACCTGTTGTACACAATATACTACAACCAGCCTTCTGTCATCTGATCAATAGTTTATACTTTTTTTGCAATTTAAAGTCCTTTTGATACAATTCTAAAAACGTCCACCTTCAGGTCAGGGTACACGTCTTTTTGGTGTGAAATCTTCACAGATTTTTTTATCAAGTAAGAATATCTAGTATATTGCTAGTAATATTTCAAAATAAAGACTTAGGCCTACTGGACTGAAACAACTTAGGTGTACTTGATTATCTACATGTATTTTTTTTGTTGAAAAATCATGTTAAAATGTGAATCTAAAAAATGATACTTCAAGCTTATGAGGAACGTCACATCTCTCAATCATCATTGTATTGAATTGCATTATATGTTTTGCCCCCACAATAAAAACTATAGAGCTTTGATCATAAAACGAATCATTGAAATATAATCTAACTAAGACATATTAGTGACAACTGATATTTATATGTATGCAAGTTAAACTAAGATTTTACTGATTTACATTACAAGCTATCAGAATTTCATCTTATTTCCTCAGGTGACTTAACTTAAAAAATTGAGGAAACCGTTGACTTAAAATCATTAAGTAAATAAACTTAATGCGTACTTGAACATTTTTAGTTTTTTTTAACTGCTATATCATACTATACATGATAGTCACAGTTTAATAAAGTAAAACAAAACAAACAATTATTTTATATGTCAGGCTTTTTCAGGGTTAAAAGTAAAAAAAAGTTTGCAAAATATGTCATGTCTGTGGTCAGTTGGTAGCTAAGCTAATTTTTCATCTCTTCCTCTTTTCCTAAATTTTACAGATTCACTGTCGGCCAAGTGTGAGAAATGGCTATCGGAATGTTCCTCTTTTTTCCCCCAATGTGTCTGAAGACAATAGTGAGCTCTCTTCAGAGATCCCATCATGACCAAATATTTATGAGAGCTGTAACCAAGTCTAACTTATGGAAACTAAATCTTTAAACACTTGGCAGACGTTTCACACCGGGCTGTATTACGGGAGAAATTCTTTTGTTCTTACGAGGCTAATAATAGGGCAGTAAATGTAGATATATTTATAGCCGACTCACCACCCTCCCAGACAAGCCTTATATTCACTTGTATTTCCTGTGTTTATTATATGCTACCCACCACCACAGCTCTGTCATTAACTAACTCACAGAATATTCCCAGAACATCGTTTTATCTATTAATCTTGTCCATAAAGAATTTATTGATGTCTGTGGTGTTGTTGGGTAATGTACTACACATATATGAGCTTTCTATGAGCTGGTGTGTGAGTGTGTTTGTGCTACGAACATGCTAGCATATGCTAGCAGCAATTGTTTACACAGGTGCCGCTGTATAACCATACTAAACTGTTAGCGTAGCATTGCTAATGCTTGTGAAATTGAAATAGTAGATTTCACTTATTTGCATGTTGATCTGTAGCACCTTTGGAGAAATCCACAACTCACTACATTCACATTCTAGGAAACATAGCTAGATAAATGTGAGGGGAGGCTTTTCACAGCATCCATTTACTCACATTAAATCTGAATATATATCTCTTGCCTTTATGTTCCACCTTTATTTGAGCTCTCGATAGATGAAGCTTGTTAAAACCACAACGTTATGTGGGATAAACCTCGATCAGCATCACAAAGCTCCGTGGGTAACAATAGATGTACAAGTGTTCGCTAATTAGAGTCAGGAGTGGGTTCAGACTTTCTAGTGCTACCTTTTTTTTGTTTGTGGTTTTTCCGTTAGCGCTCCAGCATATGATTTGGCGAGGGCACATGAGAGCTGCGCTAATTACAACTTCACCGCCACACTACGACTGCTAATGTCAAATTCGACAGCTACGCCCTTGTCTCTTTTAACATCTATTGTGCAAAACAATTAGCCAGGGCGAGAAAGTAGTCATAACATCAAGGGGAGGCTACTTCACCGCGGCGAAAGGTGAAGTGCAAACACAATTAAAGGTAAATGATACAGACACCAATTAGCCACACACAAATGCTAATCCACGCTAAAGTGGGAATACAATGCTTGAGCTAAAGAGCGCGAGAATGGATAATAAAGCTCTATAGGTAAGAGCACAGGGATGAGCGTAACGTTCGGCTTTGAAAACTGAATAATTTAATTATGTTGGGGGGGAAACTGTGCACACAAAGTTTTATATCTAAATCTAAGAGTTTAAAGAAAATGTAACATCTGATTGATGGTGAAATGGTGGATAAAGATTGATGAAAACAAATTTATCAGTGTGAAAACTGCAAAAGATGTTATTGTTCTCTGAAATGTACTGTACTGTATTTATATTCACATGATCGGCTGTCATATCTTTATTTCTTCTCTTTTTTTAGCCACCAACAATTGCTGTAAAATCCCAAGAGGAGCTAATGAAGACGTCAGTGGCACTGAATATCCCGATATCAAAACATTTAAAGTTGATATCCACCCCAATCCTAAAAAAGTGAGTATTTTAATACACTATTTTGACAGTATCGCATCAACGTCAGAATTTACTACATATTTCAAATAGTCATAGTCAATCCTCAGTATAAATGCATTCTAGTCCATCTCATGAGCTGTTGAATGTAATGAGAGGAAAACAATAAGGTGCCTGTAGCTGTACGAGCACAAAATGAATGATTTGAATTGGGTGCTGTCAGATTTCCCAGTGGCATATCAAAACATGTCACGGGCGGGTAAAATACAGCATGCTCACGACCAAAATCTTTCACAAAGGCAGACATGCACGAGTTACTAAAACCCTCACAGTCTTCTCAATCCCATCAATATTTCTGTCAGGCAGAAGTGTATAGAGAAAAAAAAGGTTAAAACAAGTGAAAATAAAAAATGAATGGCACCAGACTGGCCTCTTCAGCTGGTGTAGTAAATCGTCAATTATAGATCAGTGTGTCAATACATCATTCGAAATACTAACACAAATACACTATGTATTTTTCAGGCCATCCCAAAAAAGTCCTCACAAATAGCCTTGAGACATTATTTATGGAAAACTAATTAGCTGTCCCGTCAAAGAGGAACATTTGTCTCATTCATATTAATACTTCAACTAGTGCACTGTAGTGTTGAGAAAAATGAATGCTTTATGCCGTAAGATTAATCAAAAACATTATATTCTTCAAACACGTGCCCTAACCAGATGTGATGCGATAAGATTCCAGCGACAAGCAATTTGTTTGTTCACACCTTACGCAATGTGACAACATCAATCAAAAATCACAGCCAATCAGAAGAGCGTGTGGGCGGAGTCTCTCTGTTAAGCGCCACTGCAATGGATACGTACATAATCAAATACATTTAACTATTACACAATTTTAACATTATTAAAAAATACATACCGAGTAACTGAAAGACTTTGTCATAGAATATAGATTTTTGTTCACATTGAGTTGATTCTTTGAACATTAAATAATCCTTTAATTTTGGAATTATCCATTATCGCTTTTAGTACGGCTATAAAGGTCACGCAAAATTATATTCAAACGCACATTAGATGCTTTCAACATTAAATAAAGCACACAACCAGTGCCTGAGATTATCATTGTCATACGTTGTATGTTTTTGTCACAGAAAAATAGAATATAGAATCTAAAATAGAATCGTTGCGTATCGCCATCGCGACGTTCTGATCAAGATGGAAAAGATACCTTTTATCGTGTTGCGTCGTCGTGTCCTGACGCATTTGGTTAGGACACAGCAAAAATGCTAGCTATAACGATAGCTATATTAGCGTCCACACCAACGCACCTCATCTGCACTTTAAATACTCGAGCTCTTGAAAGCAGGAAAGATTCTGATTGGCTGTCAATTGTCTTACTCATTCATCAGCTGGAAAGAACGTTCTGAAAGTGATTCCAACAATATATGTCGTTACTGTTATAGTTCCCATAGAATTAGAGTGATTACTAAAACTTTATATGTATTGCTTTCATTATAGTTATTCCCCTTGGTGTGAACAGTCCTTATATTGTTACTAAACTGCAGTACTATTCATTGAACAACTTAATTCTGGTATGTTCCCAGATTTGTCCTGAATTTTAGGCCAACAGACATCCATGCTGATTCACAACGCTATGTAAAATGCTTTTAGATCACTTGAAGTTTACGACCACCAAACTTTACTGTCTTTACTTTACTGACGAACAAAAGCATCACATACCTTCAGTTCCCGGAAGAAGATGCTGCTCCTGGCCCACTCTACGATGGAGAACAGTGTCTGGTCGGCCATCTTGCACATGAGGCCGAAAGTGTTGAGTTTCTCGTGCTTGCTTCGGCTGGCCTGTTCCTGCTGCAGGTATGCTAGGATCTTGGTTTGCACCTGGGGCTCGTCCGGCTCGCACTTGAGCAGCTCCACCACCAGGTGAGGAAAGCTGGGCGGCGATCCGCCCGTGTAGGCTTCTACGTACGGATATCCCATGAGGGACTCCGGCGAGCTTGTGTAGGGGTCGGGGTACTCTGACTTGATGGTGCGGCTCTGGAAGTGGCCGTATGGCTGGTAGCCCTGCAGTCCTCCAGGATGCGGCGGCATGGCCATGCTGACCGGCGAGGTGACGAAGGGGCTGCGGTCAAAGTCTGCAGGTGGCAGGCCTGCGCTTGTGGAGCTATGGTGGTGGTGATGGTGGTGGTGGTGGTGATGGTGGCTCAGTGGAAGCCCCTTGGAGGCCGAATGGATGTTCTGAATGGCAGAGGTAATGGTGAGGTCCGCTGGGACAGTTTGCATGGCTTGCGTCATGGCCTCCAGCTTGAGTCCATTGGCCCGGATCAAGGCTTTCTTCTGTTGCTTGAGTGCCCGGTCTCGTTTGTACATGGGGCCAAACTTGTTGCGACCTCCTCTCATTCGATCGGCCCTCACAGCTTATAAAAGGTAAAACACAACATGAGATGGGTATTAATTCATCGGAAAATCACAGAATTCTAAAAATCCACTAATGCCGACAAACGGAATTGCAGAAGTAATGACGTCATTCAGAAACCGCGTTCAATTCCTTTATTCCAGCTGAATTTGAATTGAGGTAGTAAACAGGATGCCGAACTGGAATTCAAATTTAAATGTCAGCAAGCTAAATAAGTAAATAAATCAGCAAAAAAGTTACACACTTCACCTTTAAACAATAAAATAGAGAAGTTTTGAAGTTTGGTATGTAGTCTCAATCGATCTATACCACAGCAGAGAAGCCATTAAACTGGCCACACGCTTTTGGGGCAGTTGCTTATTTGCAACAAGCAATCTGTGTACATTTCATGTGTGAATTTGAATTGTGAATTGACCCGTTTTTTTCAAAGCCAGACCTAGAGCGAACTCAGCATAATCGAGCCAGAGGACACAATTTAGAGAGAAACGGTGCTAATGATTCAATATTAAACTGAAGCGAGACTAAGTCAAGCGGACGAGATCATCATTATGGCAAATAAATGAAGAGAGCGCCTTTTGCCCGGAAGTGACTCTGATCCCCGCCACAGGGCAGTAGACTCCACTTTCGTCTGCTGGGTCCCATGTTAATTATTTATGCTTAATTATTCCTCTTTTATGCTCCACGTTGTAGGCAGGTGGATGGCTGGAGGATCCAGCAGGGTGTTAAACACACAGCATATGCGGAGAGCACGCGTTTGTAGACGCGTGTGCGACTTGACCAGCGTGAACGCGCTCGTTAGGCCGTAATATCTCACGAACGGTGGATCTTAAGAAAAAAATAAAACAATTAAAAGAAAACCCCCCGTCCAACAGCTGCCTTGGGAGTGATTTTAATGGTCCTTGTCACAGCGGTGAGTGTTTGTGTGTGTGTGGTTGTCACTATGTGTGTGATCTGATTGATCTGGTGAGAGAGGGGAGGCAAAGTGTTGCCAGAGCGATCCCGCTGACAGCTCTCGTAACATCCGAGAATTATTCCTGGGCAACTTGGTAGGAGATTTTTCTTTTTTTTTTTTTGGGTGGGGCGGTGATTTTGTGGTGATGTGGTTGTTAAAAATGTATCCAATGAGAAAAACTGTGGTAAGTTTAACTATTAATGATTCCCAAGCAACAGGGTAATTAATGATCTGGAAACTAATAGTCGGCCCTTATGGGAAATCACAATTAGACCGGCGACTCAGATCATGAATGCATGCCGTACCCCCTACAACCCCCCCCCCCCCTCCGTGCACATGCACGCTTACACACTCTGTCTGACACCATCCCCCTCTTCCTTTTTGTCTTCTGATAAGATTTTTTTTCTCACAGCGTCTAATTAAACAAGGCTATTTACATGCATGTCATACTGATTTTTTTTGGCATAAGACAAGGGGATTTATGTGTGTTTCTGGGTGTATTCATAATATTACCACATCACTATTGCTTCAGTATATAGTATGTGTACTATGCAAAGTATGCAAACTAATACATTTTCTTTGCGTGTACATTTCTAGTTATATTGAAAATTGCATACTACCATATTACTAATAACGCTGCTGTATAGTATGTATACTATGCACACAGTATGCACATTTGCTTTATGCATAGAATGGTCTTCTGTTTGAACTAGTATACTACTTGTACTATTATTGCAGTATATAGTATGCATACTATACTAGTAGTACTGCCTACTCCATTTCTCCTAATATTCAGATTTGCATACTGCTATACAACTTCTATTGTTGCAGCATATAGTATGCATACTATGCACAGTATGTATAACCTATGCATTTATGGCTGTTTGAAACAGCATACTACTTTGACTATTGTTGCAGTATGCATACTTATACTATGGACAATTTTCTGTATGCGTATAATGACATTTCTGTGCGTCTGGCTATGTTCGGAATAGCATACTACCTTACCACTCTTACTATTGTTGAAGTATATACTTCATGCAAAGAACGGCCTACTACATTTACAAAAATAGCACACTACCCTGAATAGCATGCTCTATATCCCACAATACAATGCGTTCATCTTGACCTTCAATTCCTATGCTGAATTCAGAACCGCATACTTGCATACTACTCTTACTATTTCTGCCACAGAAAGATGTGGTAAAAGTAGTATGACTAGTATGCTGCTCTGAATTCAGCAACATTGTGATAAATTAACCTAAAACAATATCAGCAGCAATTTAAAAAATATATTTTATTGAATTTAATTGGGATTGCAAAGATGTATTGGAAAAGATGTATACAAAAATAGAAATTTGATCAAAATGCAAAATAAACATTTATTTTCAACATTTATTTTCGTGATGAGATAGCATACTACATTTTGGAACAATAATTTATTGTGGAATAATGCACTACTACGATTTTTTTAAATGATAGTATACATTGTTCAGTATTCAGTATGTAGTAGGCTAGTATTCTATTTCGAACACAGCCTGTTTCTTTTATGTAAACTGTGTGAGTTTGTATATCTATTCTGTATGTGTTAGCAGCCTGTATCGAGCAACTCTTGTGTATGTGTAGTACACATGAGTTATAAAACCAATTTGTGACTTATTCAAATGGCTTGCGGAAAGCAATTGCCTTGGTAATAAAAGCAGTTGCCTGATCTAATTTACTTGAATTGGCAGTCCATAGATGTTGTTTGTTTGTGCGTGTTTTGCGTCTCTGTAGACGGGGGCCCGTCTGGGCAGATTCGAGCGCTGCTTATTGTCTGATTTATGTGTGTTTAATATACAGGAATATTAAGCGTTGCTTGGGCGAGAATCCCTGTCCTATCACAGGCATATGAATGCCTCCCCTGGCCGGCTCCTGACACACAGTTTGTCATGTCCGCCGGAGCTCTACTCTGAAGGTGCGTCGTTCCATGCGCACACATGAATAGCTATGATACCTATGCATAAGTAATGGGACAGCTTGCAGCCGCCACCACCAGAGGCTGGAGATGGCAAACGAGTATCAGCCCCAAAAAATGACAAAGTGCGCAGTGCAAAGCGTGGAGTAAATATCCACAGTAAAGCCGTGCCAGATTGTCAGATTCATCAAGGTACTTAATATGGATAACAGACGCTTGATGAAATCTAAACTATTTTACGCTCCACTGTGCACAACATTGGGCTCGAATGGAATGAATAAGCGCACAGGCGAGGCTATGTAGCTTTCTTTCCACTTCCTCAACTCCACACTGATTATATGATGGTCAAAACGGTTGGATTCTCTTTCTTAATCTGAAACTGAGCCACAAATATATAAAGGAAGATAATTACAGGCCTTCCTAGGAAGACATAACACGCTCTCCCGTGCTTTTTTGAGAACTTTAAAACAGCAGCCTTTCCTTATCTGTAATGATAATGGAGCTTCCATGGAGACATAGAAGGCCACTTGTCTGTGTCACACTGATATGAATGTTTTGTTTTGCTACTTGCACAATTATGGTGAGTAGTGCACTCAAATCTGTTTGCTGAAAGCTTCAGATAATACATAAAAGAAAGATTTAAACTGAAACGTTTATTTCCGGTACGTCCATCACTACAAAATTCATGGTGTGCAGGATCCCCAACTAATAGGTAAACTATACTTTATTATTCTTAAAAATTATCCATCAATTCTTAAAAATGCCATTCATTTTATGACAAAATTATGTCATAAGTCATGGACCGCAGGTCCATCACTAATGAATCGTTTTGTCATAAAATTGATGGCAGATTTAAGAATTTTAAGTTTATACAGTAGCTTACAATTTATAGCTTACCTATTAGCCGGAGGGCCCAGCTTTCATATATTAAATATTTGTATGTAATATATAAAATATATTTTAAAAAATAGAGTACATGATCAATTTTGTGACAAAAGGATGTCAAGTCATGGATTGCAGGTCCATAAATTCCTCTTTCCAACACTCTTTCCAAAATTCCTGGGGCCCCTGAATAATGGCATATATGATTATAATTTTTATTGTTACTAATATATTGTATTTTTTTAAATATTAAAAACAACTTTAAATTATTACATTTTAAATCAGGTGTAATTAAAATCGCCATCAGTGCATCACAAAATTCTGCATGTTTTTATACTAATAAATATAATTATTTTTGCAGTAGTTCTGTTTTCAAGCGATATGCATGAAACTTACTGCTGCGGTTTGTATTCAAAACAGCATTTTGGTTAACATTTTCCATCTCTGCAGCTTTCCTTAGGAGAACGAGCTATCAGAAGAAGCCTGTGGGGAGTATTAGCGAGCGCTCATCTCTTTGGACGGGTCTGACAGGGCGCTGGAGGGCCTCGTATCCTGTTGGTAGCATGCGGTAGCAAATCAAAGCCAGCTAGCTATAAAACGACACCGCTAGAAATTCTGCCCTCCAGCAGTTAAACAATTAACAGTCGTACATCTACATACTAAGAAGAAAGAATCGAACTCTTAGATGGTAGTTGGTTATGTGTTATTTCCAAAATTTTAGACACTCTTTCTTGAGGTGAACACACAAAAAAAGAAGTTTAGCAGAATGTTCACGCTGCTCTTTTCCACACAATGAAAGTGCGGATCAAAACAGTCAAGCTGCAAAAAGTGAGTCTATTCCTGTACAAAGACTTGGAATATAGTGCATATGTACCACTTTTTTAAGTAAAAAATAAATAAATTACTGCCTTCAATTTTTAAGTACAATCAACTTTGCTATTTAAGTCAATTCAACTGAAATTACATTAAACTGACAAAAAAATGAATTGAATCTTGTATAACTTGAAAATCGCTTAACTTATTTAACTAATTTTTTATACCTTATTGGTCATATCTTTTTTTTTTATGGAAAAGAGCAGTGAGAACATCCTCCACAGAAGAAAGAACATCCTACAGGTTTGCGGGTGAGTAAATGATGACAGAAATGCTCTTTAAAGAGATAAAGCTGTGTTCAGTTAGAGGAAGAAATGCATGGATGAACTAAAAAGACTTCTTACCCTCCAGTTTCATGCCGACAGTGAGGCACTTCTGGAAGCGACAGTAGGGGCAGCGTTTCCGTTGGGTCTTGTCTATTTGACAGCTCTGGTTCTCTATACATGTGTAGCGCTTGTTGTTCTGCACCGTGCGCTTGAAGAAGCCCTGCAGAGTGAGGTGAATGAAGATGTCAAACTTCTGACCTCCGGTGTTTGTTAATGTGCTATTCAGCCACAGACAACCCACACACACGTATGAAAAAAATTCCATTCACACAGAAAAAAAAAAAGAAAAAGAGGTGTTACACACTGCCACACAAGTAGACACGTATAAAAGTAGAGCCACGGGCAGAGAAACGCTCCCTCAGCAGTCGACGCTCACTTGGATAAACACAAACACACACACACCCACACAAAAACTGACATGTGCACCCACACACACACTTGACATGAACAAACAGAAATACAGGCTGAGGCTGGATAGAAACAGATTGAGAAATGTGAGATGCCGACCATAGAGCGTACAAAATACTTTAGGTGACCCGCTTGATATCCCGGCTAATATAAAGATCCCCTTCACCCGCATTTAGCATTGTGACATACTAATACTACATATTTTACGTCTCTCCTTGAGCTCCTCTTGGAGTAATTATGACCAGAGGCTGTAGTGCGAGCCATAAAAGCTAGAAGAAAACAAGATCTTTCGGTGCGAAAGGAAACTCAGATTTGGTAGCGTTCTTTACATTTTACTAATTATGTTCTTTAAAGCATTGAACATCCAATCAGGGGCATGCAAACGTCAAAATGTCTACCAAATAAATTCCTGTTGATCCTATTATACATTCTGCAGAAGCAAAAAAGAAACTGAAAAAAAGAGAAACAAAAAATCCGATGAATTATATCCATAATTTACAGCCGTAGGATTACAAGATTCCATCTGCAACTGTTCTGAATTCATTTTCAGGGCAGGAGAGAATCAAACGAGGAACGGCATTAACTTATTCTTGATCAACACCGTAGGGAGACCGGCCCATTTAAAACTAAAAGGATCAATACTGGCCAGAACTCAAATACACACACACACACACACACACACACACACACACACACACACACACACACACACACACACACACACACACACACACACACATAAAGTGCTTAACCTTGAATGTAGACTATCATTAAAACAAGTCAAACTTGAAATGAAATATGTAAGAAACATATTAAATACAGCATATTAAAATCTTAAACAGAATTTTAAATGATATTTAAATTCTTTTAAATGATAATATCTTTGTCAAAACTCAAAAAGATGGTTTTAAATGGCAAATCATTTTCTCATGTTGTGCTTCAACTCTTAAAAATGAAGGTTCTTTATTGACATTGATGGTTCCATGAAGAACATTGAACTATTCCACAAAAGGTTCTTTGTAGTGAAGGGTTCTCTATATTAAAATTATCTTTACACTACTTAAAAAAAAATCGCTAGTTAGCCACAAAAAATTTGTTAAAAGGCTCTTTGGAAAATCAAAAATGGTTCTACATTGCTGTGAAAACCCACTTTTGGAACCTTTATTTTTAAGAGTATATCTAGCACCATATACAACCGTGTGTGTGTGTGTGTGTGTGTGTGTGTGTGTTGGTTTATAAACTCTAATGTGTATCTCTGAACTACAAAACACACCATCAGTTTTCGGCTGCACTGAAAAAAAAATGAAAAAAAAAGACAATTTCTTTGTTTACTCAATATGCAGCCTTCATAACAACATCCCATATAATGCTAATAAATAACTCGGCAAAGTCCACATTAATTGGGTTTCAATAAAAAAAAAAAAAAACTTGGTTTAAAAAATGAATAACAGGAGCACATTAGATCAGTTGAACTGGTTTTGGACATCAAGTGGCAACCCAGCACATTACAATATATATGCTGTACATATATTTATATAAATATGTCCCTAAAATCAAGGTAATGAATTGATACTATGGTTTTCAAGGACAATTTTTTTTTCAACAGATGAATTTGCTTCAAAATATCACTTGAGTGGCCTTTGAGGTCAACAACAAAAGGTATGGAAAGCGTTTTCTTCTCTCGTTTAAAAACAAGCAAAGCTATTCATTTTGCTGTTCTAACAATGGAAAATTATATAGTTCGTTTGATCATCGAAGCGTTTTTAGAATTGTTTTTTCACCTTATCAGAACAGACCTGGGACCCGTTTAGGTCACGACGACCCGCCAGTTAAGAAGTTAAAAACAGCTGATGTTACGCACCTTACAGCTCTCACAGGTCAGTAACCCGTAGTGATATCCGGACACCTTGTCTCCACACACTGGACACATCTCGTCTAAGTCTTCGTCGTAAGAGTAGTCCATCATTTTAAAGTGGGGGGCTGAAAATCACAATCAAAATATGAGTACTGGGTAACAATTCACATCACAGAATCCATGGTTTTGTAATTATTTGTAAAAAGTGATGTTATAGGATAACTTTTTTAATGTTCATTTAAAAAGATAGGCTACTTTTCTAATAGAACCCAAAAACATGAACACTCATCTGAAGAACCTAAAAAAAGTCAAGAACTGTTAAAATATCTAAACAACAATTTAGCTAGCTCAAAAACCCGGAGACAATATTCCTGAAAGCTTGAAGAACCTTTATTTTTAGGCGTGTAAAGCACATATTTGTATTTTAAATATTCTAAGAGTTCCTTTTTTATATATCTATCTCCGATACCTTCAACGTGTAGCCTGCAGTTTTGCAAACAAGTAACAAAAGTAGAGGAATCACAAATGGTGAGCTTTGTAAAATCCTAGCCTTAAGAGTGAATTTTCTGGAAGTATATGCAGTTTTGGGGTCTCTGGGAAGCTTTGAGTCGGGTCTTGGTCGCAGACAGGGCAAAACTTCAGTTTCGATCTGGTTAATATTCATGATGGCTCGTAAATTGGTGAGGGAGCGCGAGAGAGAGGCTGCTGTCTCGCGCTGGAGTAACGTTTAGCCACGAGGCGAATGTAAATACACGAGTATTGTGTAGTGCTACCAAAACAAAACATATGTATTTTGTCTATCTGAGACTATTCTTCTCTCTATAAAGAATATAAATATGTTCTAATTTTAATTAGCATTTACATGGATGAAGTCATGCAGTTTGAGCGTTCTAAATAGAACCAACAGCTTCCACATAGTGTTTTTGACGTTAACCGAAATGTGAAGGGGGGAAAAAGACATTCGAAAAAAAGGCAACTTCGTTTGAAAAAGAAACATCTAGGCTACTGTAAAGCAAAACTGTAAGCTATAAAACAGAACGGATTCGTTTATTATTACTCAGTATTATTCTAATATGGCCATGAGTTCAATATGTGCAAAAATTTATTTTTGCAGAAGCGCAACAAGTGGTATTTTTTGTGTTTTTTTAACGGCTGACATTTATGTAAAATAAATAATTCCACGAGCAATACGTCTGAAGCATTTTCATATCGTCGATAATTCCATATTTTTTATTTCATTTTAAAATGTGACTAAAACATGCCGGTCTGACACGTTCCTTGATTTGTAAACAAATCGTTATTCATAACGGCTTACGCTGGCTTTGTTTTATGACGTGTGCTCGAGCAACGTAAAATAGAATAGGCTAGAGCAACATTTAAATATTTTTTTTCAAAATACATTATTATTTTTTTAAATGCTCTGAAAAACTACACATTCCACGAATTTCTCACCTGGAATTTTTTAATTGGAATCTCTCCTAGCCTATTTAAAAATGTCTCGAGTATAATAATAGAGCATAATCGGTCTGTTCCAGTCACTTATATGCCCGTTGAGATACAATTTGTTTTCTACGACTATAAATACGCTCTTTTTAAAAAATAAACCTTCTTCTTTACGAGACAATCATTTGTCGCGGGGTTCTCGAGTTGTATGATTCTTTGGAGATTAAAAGCATTATGGGTTGGTTCTTCAGATGTGTATTGGTTCCAGTACAGATATGTTTTTCTAAATCTATTCTGTCCTAACTGGAACCTTTATTAAAAAGTGCAGCTTGACATAGGCTATCCTATTTTGGACTAGCAGATTTATGTTAGCTCTGTCATAGTCATTATTATGGTTTCGTTTTCCCCTTCTGTTGTAAATACGAAGAGCAAATTCATTGGCAGGTGATGCAGATCATGTTGAGTTTGTATGAGTTCACTAAGCTCAAAATAATTCACGCTCTGCTGTTGCACAGCAATTTACTTTGTTTCCTAATGTATCTTTACGCGGCGTTTAAGTGTGAGTAATTTATAGTAAACGTAAACGCAAATATTTAGTTCTAATGCTAAACGTAAGTTATATATGTGGCATGCAATGCAATGCAATGCATGTTCGTAAAATATCTGACATTGGTGAGGCGTAATATGATGTGCATGAGTGAAGGAAGGTGTATGGCGAACATTATCTGACATCTATGCCGCTTACCTTGCATGTTTCCAGGCATATGCCCCTGTTCCCCATGCGATCGAGCGAGTCCCAGAGATTCTGACTCGACTTTAGGCAGCATGACAGCTCTGCTGAGCCGATGATGAGCACGCGCCGCTCCGCCTGCGCGCGAGAGGAACACCAGAGATTCTCAAAAACACCGTCCAAACGTCCGAAACTAATCCTGTGCGCGTGGATCTACGAGACGGCTTGAGGTCGACTGCCCCTCTTTTTTTCCTGCTAGTTGTTCACAAGCTGTGTAAGTTCATTCGGGTGGTCTTTGCAGCGACTATGATGCTGGTCTTTAAACTGGAGTGCGCGAACTGTCAGGAACTTCGCACGAGCCCCTCCTCCGCGCGCTCTGTGTCGCTCTATCTGTGAAGTTCAAACGGTGCTCGCCGCTTTGTTACGCCGCACTGACACCACGTCGACCAATCAGCGCTGAGATCGGTGCGCTGGCGTCACGCGTTTGTCCAATCAGAATCGAGCCCGAGAATCAGCGCCTCCGCTCTCTGTTCACTTGCGCCGGCAAACACAGACAAACTAAACTAATTGAACATTACGAGACACGCAGCGCTGATAACTGGAGCACCGGGAGGTATGTGATGATGTACCGGAGGGTGAAATGTTTGTGTGTATTACAAAAAATATTGATGCAGAGGAACGGTAATAGAAAGCATGACAAAATGACACAAATTTTGTTCTAAAATTTACTTTTTAATTTAATTTAGGCGATAGCCTCCTTAATGGCATTAACATGCTCTTTAAATGCTCTGTGGTGTTTTAAAGTTGAATTTATAGAAAAAGAAAGAACAAGAAATACTAGTAGCCTAGGCTAAATGTCTTGTGTATAAAATTGTACAATGAAAATAATAGTTTTGTCATTTGTTTTATTTTACATAGGCTATTTAAACAGTTAGTAATTTTATATTTTTTTCATTTAAATTGTATTTTAATGTAGGCCTAAAATATTTTGGCGAATAATGATGTAAGGAACGCTTTTTAAAAAATGTGAATTCAGTGCGTGATGTTATCATGGCAATAGACTCATATAGCCTAATGCAGCTAATAAAATCATAAAAATCATTTAGACAAAACACATGACATGATAACATACATCGGCATAATAACGAAAATAGTTGGCACATAGCCTACGCAGTATTTACATAAAAGCCAGACAATCAACACAAACTCACACACATTCTTGCACCCGTTAAAAACTCGATTTTTAGTTTCCTTCCCTTTCGGTCTCACACCTTTATATTTCAAATATTTCATGAAAGTTTAAATGTTTTCCTTTTATAGACTATCATATTATGTAATATTAAATAAGCTACTATTCTATAATAACAATAATACAATCTTAGTGCTACTTCAAAATTATTATTATTAATAGCCTAGATTCCGCTAATTTTCCGCGTGTCAGCCGGCTTATCAGTAACAAAACAGCACAATAAAAAGCGTAAAATGCCGTTTATGTTATTGCATGCGAATGCGATATAATATAACACGCTATACATCCTGGTTTAAAAAATTAAATAAATCTTAATACCACCGTTCATAGAACGTATGAAGACGTTCATAGAAGATAAAGAAAATCGTCAACAGGCCATGGTTCACATCTGGCCAATTCAAAACTCACACACATGCATAGACTGCCCATATTCTGTTCAAATCTGTTGAATATTACAGTGATGAATGAATAATGTCATTTCATCATAGCAAATATACTACTTACCCAAGTGTTTACTGGAGTCCCGTTGTCCTAATTCACTCTCAAAACTAGTGGACATAGGACAAGCTGATCCACCTGAGCAACTATATCCCACTGAACATCTCCATTCTTCCAAACTTTTTAACCTTCATCAATAAGCTTCATCAGATTCCGTGAGGTGTTTTTGACATCTCTCCCTTTACTTTCACACACGCCACTCACCCCTCATCCCCCCCCCTCACCGTGACCTGCACTAAACCTGCATATCTCACCTCCTCAACAATATTCAAAACTTCTGAGGTTGATAGGTTTGCCCAGATCACGTGGAGTTAGACCAGATTGATAAGAGCCAGTTATAAAGTGACACACAGATAGATAAGCCAGAGCGGACAGATAGTACTGAAGGAATGATTAACCGGAGGTGAAGAGAGTTAGAACTGCCGTCCGAGAATGGAAATAAGACAGGTGGTAAAAGGCAAGATCAAAAGAACACAGCAGGTAAATACCGGGCCGCAAACTTTGAACTGCTTCTGCCGAACAGCAGCACGCACTGAGCATGTTTTATACGGGATGTGTGGCGATCAGGCCGGACACGCGTGTTCAGCGGGATAAGACATTTTGATTTACCTGGAGATGTTCCAGGATGGAGTCAGACAGGGCAGTCCCCTCCTCACATATGCTAATAAATGGAAATGCAAACAAACTTCCAGTATGTATATGTTCCATCAACCCGATCACACTAAATGCGTCTCTATAGCACGCAGTGTGTTTATCGTGTAATTTTTACGCGAAAATTAGTTTTTACGTGATACGCATGGGTTGGTTAGGGTAGGTTAGTGGTGTGGGGTGCGTGTGTATTATACGTTTATAGGTTTTACAGAGGCCTACATGTATTTATTTATACAAATGTATATATTTTATTTATAATTATAGTAGGCTATATTATATCTATCTATCTATCTATCTATCTATCTATCAGATATCTATCTATCTATCTATCAGATATCTATCTATCTATCAGATATCTATCTATCAGATATCTATCTATCTATCAGATATCTATCTATCTATCTATCTATCAGATATCTATCTATCTATCTATCAGATATCTATCTATCTATCTATCAGATATCTATCTATCTATCTATCTATCAGATATCTATCTATCTATCTATCAGATATCTATCTATCTATCTATCAGATATCTATCTATCAGATATCTATCTATCTATCTATCTATCTATCAGATATCTATCTATCTATCTATCAGATATCTATCTATCAGATATCTATCTATCTATCTATCTATCTATCTATCTATCTATCTATCAGAGTTCTATATCAGAGCTCTCTATCTATCTATCAGATATCTATCTATCTATCTATCTATCAGAGTTATATATCAGAGCTCTCTATCTATCTATCTGTCTATCTATCTATCTATCTATCTGTCTGTCTGTCTGTCTGTTTGTCTGTATCTATCTATCTATCTGTCTCTCTGTCTGTCTGTATGTAGGCTATGTCTGTCTGTCTGTCTATCTATCTATTTAGGCTATCATCTGTCTGTCTATCTATCAGAGATCTATATCAGAGATCTATCTATCTAAAATGATAATTTCTGAAAATATGATCTCTTTAGACAGATTAAAATCCTCAAAATTAAAATGTGTCTTTTTTTTCTTTCTCTCTCGGTTTCACTTAATCTGCAGCGCTCTACACAAAAGAGCAATTTCGTGCAAGTTGGGGGGCAACAATGCTGTCTAAATTTGGCGACAAAAGATAAAGAGTCTCGGGACAAGTGGCCTGGCAAACACAGGGCTGTTGACTGAAGCGCGGGGACCTAATGACCCTCATGTCACTGGCCCACAGCAGCTACAAGGGAGAAGACAACAGAGTGAGGCCGTCTTGACTACCATAAGTGGACGCGCGCTGATAACACAAGGGGTACCTGAGAGCTCTTTGCTTACCAGAGAGATTACCGGCCCGCTGAGGCTCAAAGCTGGGGGATTTGTCAACTTAACCCCTGTCCCCGCTCTCTTTTTTCCCTTCAGCCGTGTTTTACGATGCTGGATGGACCCCTGCACTAAACACAGAGGTCTTTACAGCAGAATAAAACATGGTTAAGTGTAGCGGGGCTGGGGTCAAGGTTTCAATCGTGGTGAAGAGGGCTTCAGGAGCTAATGAAACCGGCTTCTTGCACTGCCAGACATGCTCAGTAATCTATTCAAGTCATGTGCATGCTGTGAGACATGTTTATATCTGCTAAAAAGATGTGGTGACTTGCAAAATTTGTTTTTCTTCTACCTAACTGATGTAATATATATGTATTCAGACATATTAAATTATTTAAAATAAATTTCAAACATTTTTGCATATATATATATATATTGATAAAAAAATCTGTAATTAATCACACCTAATTTTAAAGTTTTGAATATACTTTCATATTGTAATAATTTCATATTTAATCTTTTACAAATTAGAAACAACATAAAGACAGTAGCCTATATTTAAAGTATTTGTTTAATGGCATATTTTTCATGGATGAATCTTCTCAATTTTAGATATTAATTATAGCCATTCATTATTACAGTATAATTGAAAGCTATAAAATGTAACATTTATTTGACGTTTAAACAAATACAACAACTTTTAATTTAAGTGAACTTTAAACAATCTTCACATAAATCCGTTAAAATGAACGTCATATTTGTCTTTGCCCTTCAATATATCAGGGCTAATTTTTTTCTTTTGGCCCGGTCAGACCGGTTCATTTGTACTTGCCCTGTCAAAATGCACAAAAATGTATTGTTTACATTGTTGTTGATCCATGTAACCTTGTAAACAGTAAACAGTATAAGATATTCAGGTCTAACAGGATATATACAGAAATCGAATAAAGTTATCAAACACTTCACAGTCTTCACTTATAAATTAAATACAGATTAATCCTGTTAAAGCAACAAAAGTTATTCAGTCAAGAGCAGTGAGTGATTTTCTCTTTTTCTTTGACTATCCTTAATGACCGACAGCAGCAGCTTTATTAGGCTACTGTCACTTTAAGACCTGCCTTTTTAAAGATTAGCTGTTTTTATTTTCTCACAACCCTTTACGCTAATTTAAGACTTCATTTAACTTATTTAAGACTGTGCTTGCGTATATATAACAAAATGCGATATATATATATAGTCAGTTATTATTATTAATAATTGTATCAGTCACACTGGTGACTTTGGCATATCACTGCCTTATGCTGCCTTATATCTTTATGACTGTAGTTTTAATTTTATTGTACCGTACTATTAAAATATGTAACCTATTATGTGGTTATATAGGCTAATTCAGTAAAAACGAGATGGGACGCATTTCTTTTTCTGATAAAAATCTGTGGACACGCGCTGAGGTCACACCCATTACCACCGACTATCATTCAACATGTTCAACACATCCCTTCCATATTTGTTTATTAAATCTTTTGGCTAATTTTAACTTGCTTTCAGCGACCAGAGTTCTGTTTAACCTGAAATCAGAGCGGAAATGTGCAAAATTCACCAAGATAATGGTTTAATTCATCTATTGTATTCCAAGGTTAAAATTTGACGTGATTGCTAGTGAAAACTATTTCCTTTTGCTCTCCCACTTGTGTTTCTGTCTTTCATTGTACATGACAACAAAGCTCGTCAACTGATGGGTCATTACCTGATGCGCTGCTTCATCCCTGTCGATGAGTAGTTCTCAAAATAATCTGTGTGCGATTATCTAAAAACCTTACGTGTGATATAATGTTGACATTTGAAGCGTAAAACGCAATGAGCTGTTCTCACGCTTCCGCTTCAAAGCCGTTGAAATGCACCTACACGGGGAGATGATGGAAAAAAAAGCCAAAGGGCGTGGGATGTTGGGATTCAGTAGATATTTCCTGGCTGTGACAGTGCTAACGCTTTGTTTTGTGTAGTGTTCGATGAGTGAAACGAGTGTGTGTCGTTTTGTTGACCTTCTGTGGCTGTCATCAATGAACAGTAAGAACAAGGGGATGGCCGAGATGAGAGTCGAGACTGAGGGCGAGTGTTGTCGGGCATTGTTGGGAGAGTAAACAGCGCCCGGAGCCTGGGAAAGGGCTGGGATGTGTGCCACGGCATCTCTGAGTCATGCGGTCCGCTTATCGTGTTTGTTTCGTGTTTCTACCTACGACGTGTTTGCATTAGCATTCCTGCACTGTACCCCTGCAGCACGCATGTTCCCAGCGAAAGGAATGTCAGCTCCCGTCCGATCGGATCTGGACTGTCCGTGTTTAATTAAACCCCATATGTTTTCTTCGGTTTCTCTCTTCTTCTTCTCTGGCAGAGGAAGAGAAAAAACGAGAGAAAACAAGCTGCTGGATCCATTAGCGGGTCAAGCAACAGTCATTGTTCATTGCTTCCTATATGCTTCTATTTTCAAGAGCTTCGTGGAACAATAGTATTTGCGGTTCTGTCAGGTGTTTGCGGACGCCGCGAAAACCAAAACAAAGCACACGAGAGGGAAACAAAACACAGTTTGACACTTTCTAAACGACAACATGGGAAATCGGGTTTGATCCTGATCCTAGAGTTGAATCAGAATTGATAGAGGTCTCAATTGTACAATGTTATGGCTGCAAATGTAAACCGCGTGTTTGGAACGTTGAAAGCGAATGATGAGAATTGTATCACACTCTTCAGTGAATGGATGAGGTATATTTTGAACGTTTTGTGAAGGCATTTTGAGCTGACACATTGAGTTTTGGTGCTCATGTGGGGAATCCAGGATCGAATCGGGCCCACATTTCCAGTCATGCCTCCCCCGTCCCCCCCTCATTATTTTCAGACATGCTTCCCCCGTCCCGTCCCCCTCATTATTTTCAGTCCTCGCTCTATTATTATCTTAGCTGAATGTCTGAATGTATAACATAATGGTTGTAAATATGAACTTGCTTGAAATGTCGAAAGGGGACGATGAGTATAGCAAAGCAAAAATGATACATTTGACATGGCAAACATTGAATTCACATTTTTACAATTGAGGCATTTTGAGCTGACACATGCTGCTCAGGTGGGAAATCTAGGTTCGAATCGGGCTCACATTTCGGAGTTGCGTTTCGGCTTAATGAATTTGATGAATAAAATAAAATTTTAGTAAAATGTTTTGCTTTTTTAATATATGAAATGTATTAGTATTATTATATTTTAGTGCTGCCAAAACAATTAATCGCATCTAACACAAACGTTTTTGGTTACACAATATATGTGTATATATATATGATTATATATACATATATATATATATATATATATATATATATATATATATATATATATATATATGTATATATACATGCATACAGTAGGTCTGTGTGTGTGTGTGTATATATATATATATATATACAGTATGTCTGTGTGACACACACACACACACACACACACACACACACACACAGTATATTATATTTATAATATATGTTAGATGTGATTAATTCCGATTAATCGCTTTGACAGCACTATATATTTGTAATAATATAATAAAAATATAAAGTTAAATAAAAAATAAAATATGTTTGGGGTTTACATTTGAAATGCTGAATATTTTAATCATTTTCACATTTGAAGACATTTTGAGCTGACGCATTAAGCTTTGGTGCTCATGTGGGAAATCCAGGTTCGAATCAGACCCCGATTTCAATCAGTTCCCCGTTATCTTCTGTCCTCGCTGTATTTTACATTTTGAAAAAAGTTGCAAAATACAATAAAGATTTATGCAAATAACATTGTTCAAATATAAAATAAATAAATAACATTTCAATAAATAAAGCTTTTAACAGTTATTTATTTGTAATAACCCCTTAAACTCAACAGGCCAAATCCTTTTCAATTTGCTGAACACCACCATGTTTGTTTTAAATCATAGCTGAATGAGCTCCTCTGACAGGCCGCCCCGTCGCCTCTACCTGACCCCTGCGCAGGGCAATAGCCCTCCGTACACCCACCCCTCGCCTAGCAGAGCAGAACGGAAAACCTGAGCCGACGGAGCACGAAAGCCTCATCTTACATCCTCACAATAGCCCGATCCAGCACTCCACTAATGACTCAGAACTGATAGGAAGCTACTAGAAGCCTCTTAAGTCTCCTCAATTCACATCAGGGAAACATTAAGATATTCCTTTTTTGTTGCCTCCCAAGGACTTGCGCAGCCCTAGAAGGGCAATTATCACCCTGCCAATATTGTAAATCCATTCTGTCATTTTCAATGATATCTGCTTGTGTCAACTGTAAGGTCTAATAAAAGCTAATTGCACATAACAGCCCAGGATCAATATATCAGGCTGGGAAGGTGGCAAGATGTGCCCTCTTATAGGCTTCAGGAGTCGGACGCAACACGCATTTGTGTATTATTTGCTTCCTCGTTAGCACTTCATGTTGATTGTATTGAGAATCTATTAAGGCATAAAAACTGATTTTTAAAATAGTTTATAAAGCAGATAGTTCTGGTTGCGGAATCTTCTAGTGGAAGGAAGCAACTGGCATTTAACAAATTTGATTAATAAAATGTAATTTTAAGAAAATTTGTGTTATTAATATTTTTCACATTTAATAATATTTTCACTTTTTCTTATACTGCTAACAGCTCACACAATGCAAGCTAGAAAAAACTTTGTGGTAGCCACACTGTAAAAAAAAAAAAATAATAATAATTTTACAAATCAACTACAAAACATAATATGTAGAGTTTCTGTTGTTGAAACCAATCTCATTCATTGTATTAACTCAAATTTTTTCATTTAAATGAACTCAACATTTTAAGGGAACCAGGTAACTTACTTTTTTGAGTTAAAGTAACATTTTTTTTTACAGTGTTGCACGGTTTTATTTTATTTATAACCAATCAAAAAACTTGAGATTTTATGCGCTGAAAATGTGATTGCCTATATTTTTTTCATATTCACAACTTATTAAAGCAAAAATCTGGGTTACAGTGAGACACTTGCAATGGAAGTCAATTTGTAAATGTTAAAATACTCACCGTTTCAATATATAGCCCCAAGTCATAAACAATATGAGTGTTAACATGATATTTAAAAACTAATAACCTTACTAATCTTTTCTGTGTATAAAGATATAACCAGTTTTACAACATTTTAAAAGTTATAACCAGTTTTACCTCACAATTACAATGGAACACTGTAAACTCTGACAAAGGTTTTCACAGAAGACTTAATGCAAGTTTTGAAAATAGGCTTTTAAATCATACAAAAATGTTCCCTATACTGACTTCCATTGTATATGGAAAATTAATGCATTTTATTTATTTATTATTTTGCTTTATTGGCCATTATTCAACGCCAAACACAATATGTATTGTATCGTAGGCCTGAACATTCTTTGCATCTTCGTAAAAAAAAAAGAATGAATGAAAACGTTTTTTTGTTAATTTGCATAT
The DNA here is from genome assembly GCF_949152265.1 of Phoxinus phoxinus. NCBI lineage: Eukaryota > Metazoa > Chordata > Actinopteri > Cypriniformes > Leuciscidae > Phoxinus > Phoxinus phoxinus. The sequence continues at coordinate 14,065,553 of NC_136895.1, read as the reverse complement.
ATCCATTCCATTTTCTTTCATGCTCCAGTCCAGGTTTTGTTTGACTCTGCAAAAATAGACACCATATTTGTCTAAAGTGATTTTAGTTAAACAAAATTGCATTTATTTCTTTATAAAAGTGTTATTTATGTACCTCATTTCTTAATTAAAGCAAAAGTAGGCCGTAATCTCAATCTTGCCATCAAGGAATGATTGGTGTCTAACCTGCTGAAATGTTTGCTGACCTTTTCCTGAGAGACAAGCGGCGGTAGGACTTTCTGTGGCACTCAGACCCATTTAGTCATCCTCTTTTTGTCTGCTTCCTCTATCATCAAGGGTCACTATTGTGCCGGCTCAGGTACCGACTAATGCAGAGCAAATACTTCTACCTAACCATTAACACAGGGCCACTGTTTGAACAGCGCGACACACTGGAATGGCATTTATGATGGTGGGCCGTTTTGATAGGGAAGAATCTTCATCAATTAGCCCTCTACACTCTTCCCAGGGTAGATTGTGTGTGTGTGTGTGTGTGTGTGTGTGTGTGTGCTTGTGTGTTAGACAGAAAGAGATACAGTTTGCCCTGCGTTTAATGGCACTCTAACTTGAGAGCCGATCATTAACCCATTAGAATAACATGTCTCTGGCTGGGAGCTTCTTCGAGACGGGAAAGCCCTGGGAGATTTGCATCACAGCGCTTACTGTAAACCTCCGAGACGCAGGGGAGATGTTGAGAGACTCATAATGTCTCGTGTTTGTCTCGGGACAGAGCATGGCTCATTACCAGAGGTGTTAACAGCTGTAAGTTATGAATGTATGCGCTTATGCTCTATAGGGAAATGCAAAATTTTCTTTTCACTTTCCTAATGGTTTCAAAAACAGTTATATATAATAGTTGATGATTCCGGGTTAAAGTTGAGCTCAATCAACAGCATTTGTGGCACAATGCTGAAAACAACATTTTTGTAAAATAAATAAATAATCACTGTTCCGATTACTAATAATGAAAAGGGCCCATTTTTGGAGGATTTAAAAGCATAAATGTGAAGGTTATGATTTTATCAAAGCACTTACAACATTCTACGGTTAAATCTTGTGTATTATTTGAGCTGTAACGCTGTTGAAATCCATATTTTACAGTGGTTTTAAGACTGCAAGAGTTACGAGCTATTGAGCCTATTTTCAATTGCGACTTTAATTCTCGTAATTGTGACTATATTTAACAGTTGAGACTTCAAATATCATAATTTTTTCCCAACTTCATTTATTGTATACGCGTATATCTCATTATAATGATTTCTTTCAATGCCGACTTTTGTTTTTCACAATGGCAACTTCACTTCCAATAATTGTGAATTTATATAAAAAACTTATGACAACGTTTGTTTTTACATTGCTTTAACTCATCAAAATAAGTTAAGCAATAACTTTTTTATGTTATACAAGATTCAACACATTTTTTAGGTCAGTTTAATATAATTTAAGTTGATTGTACTTAAAAGATTTAGGCTGCAATTTTTTTTGTTTTGTTTTTACAGTGTATTGAACCCATTATATTCCTTTAATAGACCAGTTGAACTCACTATAACATCTAATAACATACATTACAAGCAGATTAAATTATTTGGAACTCTTTTTAAACATTACGTGCCATGGAATATGCACTTGTAAACAAAAGATAGTCATTTTCCAATTGGCTCTGACAGAAACCTCAAATGCTTATTTAAAGTAAAGCGTATCATGTTCTCAAGTCTTCATTCTGAAGAGCCGCACTATTGACATCATGTCATTAAGGTCCGTGAGATTGTATTTGTTTTGGCTCAAGCGGGCAAAGCATTGCGTTGAAGATTGCTCTTATTTCTTCCTTCTCTATACAGCCTCTTCTTCCTGTTTGGCAGCCGACCCGTTCGCCTAGACCTGGAAGTTTTCCCGAATCAAACATGCGTCTTCAATTTGGGCCTACGAAGAAAACAATCACATTTTCCCCTCCCTCAGATTCAGTTCCTGACAGCAGATTGAGATGTGGTCTCCCCAAAGAAGTCTGGGTTTGACGGAAGTTTGGACGGAGTATTTCAGGGGTCCTGAATGTAAATTGGGCTTAAAGGGAGATGCTTGGCAGACTCGGGTAACCTGGTCCAAAACGTTGTATATTTTTGGAGCAGCGCGGCTGGTGGGAACAGATTGAGGTAAACGTGAGGTGGACCACCCATGTCCGTTCTGTCCAAGAGAGCTGCACCACCGTTAATTAGAGCCATTCTCCGAGGTGGATTCTGCGGCCGGGACACCTGTGAACTCAGAAGTGGGCCGTCGGCCCGTCGCACATGCAAAACGGCCACTGAGCACCAGCGGCCAATAAAAAATGACTTCCTCCAGACACCCAGAAATCCTCCACACCAGGAAAACCAGCGTGAATATTTTAATAGTCCCTTCAAAGGCGTTTGTCGCCCTAGTGCGAAAATAAATGTTGTTCTTCTCGAAATCCAGGCTCCCAGGTCTTCGTTGCGTCCCTGATGAAACATGAAATATTTTACTGGAATCCAACTGGATATAAATGGGAGTTCAATCTCTCTCCGCAGTGGTCCGGGGGCCTTTACAGGGACTTTGAGGTGTTTTGCCTCATGTGGATACCAATAAATCTGTCACCCGCAGAGATTCGTCTCCCGCCCTCTGTAGGGAACAAATTGTGGCGTTCGGGGAGGGTTGAGGGGGGGAGAAGTGACCTGTCAGAGCGCTCCATTTATCACAGGGACAAAACGCTCCCGATTCTTTCTGCTGACCGCCAGGAACCTTCTGCGAAGCACATTCGGGAGATGCACGTTTCTGAATATTTTCACCGAATCAATACACCTATTTGCAAGTGACGTCAAAACCTCTGGGTAGAAAGAAGTGGGGCAATGAGACTATTATATTTCAGATGTAGTTTTCAGATAGGGTATAAGTAATCATAATGTGAAGACGTAGACCAATTAAAAAAATCCAACATGTCAGATTTACTTTAAAGTAAATTACACAACCAGCTACAGAAATGATTGTAATTCAACAATGTCAACCGCAATGTCATATTTTGTAACATTATAAATGTCTTTACTGTCCTTTTGATCAATTTAATGCATCTTTGCTGAATAAAAGAATACATTTGTGGTTTGACACAAACCAACTTAGTTTTTATTAAGGTTTAATTTCTTATTAAGGTTTATTTTTAATCTATGCAAAATCCTTGTGTTGCGACAAGACAAATGACTGAGGAAGAATCTGTCAAATACTGTAGATGTGTCCGACCAACTCAATTCAACCACTTCGCTGCTCAACTTAAATGGTTACGTTTTCTTTCACCCTTCGCAGGGAGTTTGATTGACAGGCGATCTGACCATTCATTAATCCGCCGAAACCGCCATTTTGTCCAACAAAGCAGTCAGTTAGTAGATTAACGTCGGTGGACTTGAACTTGAAAAACGATATGAATTACTTTTTTCGCGGTAAACAACAGTACTTCTTGGGCCCTATCTTGCACTCAGCGCAATTGACTTTGTACACCGACGCATGTATCATTCCTATTTTGCACCAGGCGCACATCAGACTTTTCCCTCCACAGACGCACGTCGGTAAATTAGGAATGAACTTGCGCTCCCGGGGGCGGGTCAGCGAAAAGAGGAGGCGTGGACCAGGAAAAACCTAGTCTAAAGTCAGTGGCGCGTTATTCAGATGCTATTTTAAGGGCGCATGCTTGGCCATAATGTAGCTTTGCTTCTCTTTTCTACACAGACGCAGCAGTTACCATTTTTGCAAACCATACATAATTACAAGGAAAAATATTAACACACGAGTGAAATCATTGTGGTGTCCATGAAGATGTGAAAAAATAGGCATAAATCTAGCTTACGCATTTACCCAAATTGTTCAGGCTAATTGTAGTACTGACGGATCAAATATGTTTGATCAATAGTGGCAAGACACTGACAAAGTGCGTTGTCCATCAAGAACCAGGAAACAAAATTCTGAAGACTGCGAAATCACCTTTACCATCATGCCTGGCAAATCCGCCATTATAATAGCAATCCGCCATGGAACAAGCGCGTCTGCTTTTAAAGAGAATGTGAGATGATGCTCTGATTGGTTTTTTTCCCAAGAGTCATTTATCCCGCCGAGATCCGCCCACGAAGTTACTTGCGTTTCAGATCGTTAAAATAGGGCCCAAAGTCTCAAGTATAAGTCACAATTACAAAAAATATAGTCGTAATTTACTTTGAGGTGGAAACAGACCTTTTTTCTCTTGCTTATTAGCATGCTAACATTACAACTACAAATCCTATGTCCTAGTCCTTTTTGTGTGTGTCTTACGCCATTTTCTGTATAAATGATACTTGTACAAAATTTGTGGTGTCTAATGAAAAATCCATTGAATACATCAATGCAAATGACAGTGTTTTTATACTAAATGATTCATTGAAATATGTTGAAACTTGCCGATCACAAAGACAACCTACTGATAGAGCGTAGGAGGTCCCAAAAGCAACACAGCATATTTGTTCACTATTGACTCGCATTCAAATCAGCCATTCTGACACATAAGTATTGACCTGTTCATTTGGGTCAGCAAATTATACCTGATGAAATATTCAATCACATTATTCATAGTACTGTCAGTCATACCCTATTATGCATTCGACCGAATTATAAAGCAGCCGGACTGCGTAAAACGTGATCAACGACAAATAAACCAACAGGCGTAAATTGGACTAAAGCAAAACCCTCTCTCATTGGTCGATGAGGGCAGGCTGCGTGTGCGCTGGCGAATTGCACGTCTTGCATGGTATGATTGATTGGCCATCCACCAATGGCAGTCAATAAAGGGCGTATAAAGAAAATAAACAAAACTCATTCTCAATGGCAGGAATCTGGGAAGATAGATCACGGTAACAGCCAATAATAAATGGATCATGCTTCTATGTTTTTAAAACCCCTGGCAGATGTATTGAATGGGAAACCTTGTGTGGGAGAGAATAGACTTTTATTGATCAGAAACAAGCGGTGCGGGGAAAAAAAGACATGAAAGGAAAGGAATTGGAAGCTGCTAATGCTGAGCAACAAAGGCTTTCTCGTGCAAGGTGTATGCGGCGTCGATAATCTTTTTATCTGATGTAACCAAAGCATTGATTTGGGTTTAATATGAAAAGACCATCTTGCACAATCCACTTGAAATTGAGATTAATATCGGGATAAAGTGGAAAATGCCATGTATTTAGTTAGTTAATTTGCAGACTAGATCTAGAATCCGAATACGTCTTCCACGTAACATTCTTCTCAGTCGCCGGCGTGAATTCCCAAATAATCCCATTTTCTTTCCCTCCTCCTGAGAACGGCTGCACGCAACCCGACCGATCTCGACCAAACCTCTGGTTCTGGCCCAAACGAAACATCCAGGTCCCGAATAAAAAGCTGGCTTGCGATGGTGCGGTCTCAAAAATACTTTGTCTGTGGCCAGACAATTAAGGACTTAGGTGTGGCAGAAGGGAAGAATGTGGAAATCGGATCTTTGCAGAGAGCACGGCCCCACACCCTGTAGTCTTGGCTTCCTGCAAATGCCACATGCACCCGTACGGACTAGCGAGACTCCATGAGGGTTGTCCTCCATTGTGTTCGGCTCTCTGCTGAGAGATCTAAGGAGACCGGGGCCCGGCTCTTCCCCCTCCGTAACCCATGGGACACCAATGGGAACCTATCCATCAAACCCAGTGACATTCGACCCTTGTTTTGGGAAGAGCTGCTTTCGGTTGCTCTGGATCCCGGGTGTTATACTGTATGTGGTGGAACCCTAAAATTTAGTTTGCGTGTAAAACTTTGTAAAAGTGTAGTAAAAAGGACGCAGACACGGCCGATGCCCTGATAACACTAGACAAGATAAATGGCTCCAAACAGGAAAAGGTACAGCCTGTTCAGCTGTACATGACCCCCAAGGGTCACACCGATATCCTCCCTTTAAAATCTGACCGCATGCTCAGACCTCCTGTGATCGCACGACACGGCACAGTTACAGATGGCCAAGTGTTAGGGTTTAAAAAAACATAAAACAAACTCACAAATCAAACACATTTCATATTACAATTCTCATCCTGATATTCATAAATGTATATATTTGTATACGTTTTCAAAACTCCAGTTTTAATGCCGTCTATATAGTATATATATATAAATATATATATTTATATAATGTTGGCAAAACGATGAATCAATATATATACACACATATTAAATAAACTTTTATGTTAGATGCGTTTAATCGCAATTAATCGATTTGCCAGCACTAATATCGAGACTTAAAGGGGTGGTTGATAGTGATTTTACTTTTCTAACTTTAGTTAGTGTGTAATGTTGCTGTTTGAGCATAAACAACATCTGCAAAGTTACAACGCTCAAAGTTCAAAGAAAAGGGAGATATTTGCTTTTAAAGAAATATATTTTTAAGGACTGCAACAAACGGCTGGTAGGGACTACACGACATTCCTCCCGGGTTAGTGACATCACTAACCCTAAAATCTACACAAACCCCACCCCCGGGAACGTGATTCATAGATTATCATGACAGAATAGGCTTATCAATGACTAGAAGATAACTACACATAAGTTACATAAATTCATCAAAAGCATTCAGAAATGTCCTGTTGCATTCTACGTTGTCACTTCTTCTTGAGTCTCTCCATCATTGACTCCATTGACATCATCTGACTCCGGTTTGAACATAAAAGTCTAAAAGTGTTTGAAATTTTCAGTGCATGTCTGTGTGAGGTAAAAGGACACAAGCTGTTGTAGCTCCGCCCCCTGTGACGAGAGCATCAGCTCATTTGCATTTAAAGGGACAACTTTAACATGCTATATAAAAATATCTGTGGTTTATTTTGAGCTAAAACTTCACATACACACTCTGGGGACATCAGAGACATATTTTACATCTTGTGAAAAGGGCATTGTACCACCCCTTTAAATAATTACATTCAAATGAAAATTCAAAGTATTTTCACAGGTTGTCTCACACTTTAATTGATATACTATATACTATATATTTATTTCTATTTTTAAAATGTACATTTTATTCAAAATATATGAAATAAAATAAAATAATAATATAGTATAATAAATAATTAATGTTACATTCAGTTATGTGTATAAATACTGTGTATATATATATTCCTCTATATATATAAATATAGTATATATAATACAAATAAAATAGCCTATATAGTATTATATAGAATTAATAATTTAAGTTTATATACACATAATACAATTAATAACATGTTCAAATATATTACAATTAAAAAATGTAATTAAAAATGCTAAATGAAAGCATTTTCGCTGTTGGTCTTAATAATTTCTTTCTGAGAATATCACAGTTGGATCAAAGTAACTTTTTCTTGGTGCAAATCGCCAAAAAAAAAAAATCGCACTAGAAATCAGATCTGGTGGGCAGAAGAAAGAACAAATTGAATCATCCTTCAAAAGGTGTGATATGAAGTGACGTCCAAGAAATAGGCAGTGCAGTAATAGGCCCTTTACCTTGACTCTGGCAGACTCCAGAAGTACAGGTACAGCGCTCAGAGTGGTTTCTTTCGGGTTCTCTCCTTCTCATCAAGGCTCTATAGTCTGCAGTCAGACCTCTTTTGATTGATGAGCACTATATAGCAGCACACTGTTCAGAAGGACACTTTGCCCCCTTCCATCTTCAGAGCTATATTAAAACTCAAATTCCCTCCATTTGATTAAATATGCTAATTTATTAGATTTTTGATAAAAAAAAAAAAAAATCCTCTTTTTAAAAATTTTTTTTACGAGGATTTTTGTTCCAAACTCACCTGGCTGCAATGCACTGATTTTTCCGACCGAGACAAACCTAGCCCGACTATAATGGCCTGTGTTAATGGAAACTGGAGCGGAAACTAAGGAGGTGTGGGTCATGGGATTTCCTGACATGACTGTATCAATACGTTTAACATGTTCCTCTTCCATGTTTTACAATCAGACCGCAGGCCCCCCTCCGGCCTACCAAGCCCTTCCCACATAAAACAAGTCAGCATGTCCGTTCTCTGGAGCTTGGAAAGACATTGATGAATCTTCTGAGAGGAACATGCCCTCTCAGTCTGCTCTCCACCTCTTCATGAAGTCCTCCTCTTGTCCCGGGACTATCAGTGCTCCTCCTGCAGACAACATCAGCTGACGGCTCAAGCTGCTCGCATTGTGTCCACATTTATAGTTCATCTATTCTATTCATTATTTTATTATTTTATTTATATTTAATAATGTTATTACATGTTGTATTATTATATTTCCACTATGTAGATTTTTAAATGACATTTAAATTTAAAATAGTGGAAATATAATAATACTAGAATCAACATTAAAAGTAAATGTTCTTTATTACGTATTTATTATTTATTATAAATTATAATTTATATTATAGTTAATAATTTTGCTATTATTATTATAATATAATATTTATAATATTATTATTATAATATATTTTCATTATTTTCATTACATAATTTATAAATTAAGTAAACGTAAAAAGAATAGAAATATAATAATAACAATAAAAACAATAATAATAGGCCTAATTATTTTTATTATTTATTTATTAATATTATGTTATTACACACACACACACACACACACACACACACACACACACACACACACACACACACACACACACACACACACACACACACACACACACACACACACACACACAGCCTACATATATGTGTGTGTGTGTGTGTGTAATAACATAATATTAATTAAATAGTATATTTATATTTAATTAATATTATGTTATTACATATTTATTTATATTATATTATGTAATTTTGAGCTAAATATAAATTTGATTAAAAATCAAAATGGTGGAAATATAATAATAATAATAATAGAATCAACATTAACAGTACTTTTTCTTTATTTCTCTAATTTATAATTTATTTAATTTAGTATTTTTATTTTTATTACATTTAATAATATTATGTTATTACATATTTATTTATATTATTTTGAAATACATATAAATAAATTAAAAATCAAAATAGTAGAAATATAATAATAATAATAAAAATTATAAAGGAATAATGTGCACCAAGCGGGTCATTATTGGAAAATATAGTTTAAATCAAGAATTAAATCTAGTAGCCTAATTCAAATCAAGTATTCCAGAGAGACTTGTAAAATATAGTCTTTTTATTATATATATAGAATTGAAGTAGACTATATTAATGTTGTAAATGTCCACTTTAAAGTTCCAGAATATATTTATATCACTCACATATACCACTACATTTCCAACTGCATCTGCAGTTCAACTGAAATTCATTCATTTTTCTTTTTGTCAGCTCATGTTGAGTTTTACGGGAAAAGTCTGCGAGCGAATTTAAACGGGTCTGTTTTCCTCAGGAAATATCCGTGGAGCAAACCAACAGGGCAACCAACAGTGTTCGCTGGGGATATGTGAGAAGAGAGCTGAAGCAATGCTTCCTTCGAGGAGATGTGCACCTCGAAAAAAAAGTAGTTTTCCGATAAAAAATAACCAGTGTGGGGTCCACAAGGGATATTTTCCTTCATTCGTTGTTTCTAGATTAAGATAATAATAATGAATCATTTCAGATTCCTGGATGATCAAGAACCATCGCGGACAAGTCGCTTAGTGAAACACTGCCACTTACAATAACAAAGACATGTATATTTGATATACAGTATATGTGCTGAAGCTGGTTACGGTAGTTTATTAACTTCTCCTTCTGTAAAAATATAGAAGTGGAAATGAATCTGCACCGGTCTAGCTGTGGCTTGGGAAAAAGTGCACATGCCACAGTTTGCAGAACCTGGCATGGCGCTGCTCCATGCCTCCCGTCCTTTCCAAGAGGGCTGGTGAAAAAAATACAGGAAAACCAGCGATGAGAAACTCCAGATTCAGTCGTGTTGACCACACAGGGATTTGGGGATTACATCTTGATTACCATGTTTCAAACATCATCTTGTGGTGGAGAACGACATTAATCAGACCCGAGAAATAACACATTTAGAGACAACAAGACAGACTTTGGCAGGAGTCGGTTTCAAAATAAAGGTCTGAAAAAAAGGAGGCCCACGTGGACCTATTTCATGTGAAGGAGTGCTGAGGCAGATGTTCTTATACGGTGTATTTACGGTGTCGTGTTACCCTCGAGCAAAAGAGTCTAGCTTATAGAAGAGAAACGTTTCTGATAAATGAATCTTTGAAGAAATCCTCGCCTTAACAGGTGAACAAGGGGTGAAGATTCTCCTCGGTTCAATAGGAAACAGCAGGTAAAAATTGAATGAGGTCAAAGGAGAAGTCAAGCCTCCTGGTTCTTCGCTCCCGTCGACCACAGGAAGAGATAGGAAGCCCGGGAACAGGCTTGATCGATGTCGTGGAGTGCAGAGAGGAAGAAACAACATGGAGGGGTGCAGAGGGCTTGGCTATTTTTGCACCGTCGTACGGAAATGAGCCATAGTCCAAAGAGGAAGCAGATAGGCCAGAGCGTGTCGCGTAGCAACCATAAGCAGGAAAGAAGCTTGTGTTTGTAAACATCTGTTGCATCTGCGTGCAGAAGCAAGAATCAAAGTCAGTCTGGCCTTTATTATGTGTATATATTGATAATAGTATTTCCCTCAGTGTCCCCTTCACTTTTGACATACCAGAACTGATGCTTTGTCCCTAGTGAACATTTGACCTTGCTGTATACATTTACATTTACATTTAGTCATTTAGCAGACGCTAAAGCAACTTACAACTGAGGACTACAGCAAGCGAGTCATCGAGGCTGTACAATGTAAAAAATATGATCAATAAGTTATGACAACATGTTTTTACGTTGCTATATATATATATATATATATATATATATATATATATATATATGAATTAATTTAGAATAATATTTAAACATTATTAAATATGACAAAATGTAATATTTATTGATAATAATATAAGACATGTCAATTTTTATTTAATATAGTATTTATATGAATTTATAAAATGAACATTAAATTAGTATGTATACAGTATATATTTACAAACACACACACACATGCATTTGACCCTTCACAGGGAGCTTGATTGACAGGGGATCTGACAAATCATACTTCGCCATCGGCCATTTTGTCCGAAAAAGCAGTCAGGAGAGTTAGTAGATTAACATGGGAGGATTCGAACTTGAAAGGCGGAGTGTATTGACGCCTTTCCGCGGTAAAAACAACATTGCTTCTTATATTTGCATTGCATTCATGTTTATTTGATGCTATAAATGAACTAGAAGGCAGAGATGATCGGTTCACAAACAGCTTTAACTGAGGCTCTACAGCGATCTGTCAGACACATTAGAGCCACAAAACGGTATTTATTGTTTAAATTTCTTTTAAAAAATGACCACATTTTCAAGGTGAGACTCTGTTTAATATGTTTAATATCAAAAGTAACCGAAAAGTAACCTGGTCTGTCAATGATGTGTTTTTCACTGCGTGAGAACATGGTGTGGTGGTGTAGCTTGTCGGACATAGCGACAGTAACTAACGGTCAATTAATAATGATTAATCGATTTGACAGGGACTAATTTATATGAATTAATTAACAATATATTTATTGTTTATTTTTATAAATATGTATTGATAATAATAGTGTTTTCCTCAGTTTGACCTACTGTAGACCTTACTGTATCATGTGAGTACACTTTATTTCAAATCTATATAATAATATATAGTTTGTGAAATTAACATTAAAATTAATATACAATTCTTTATTTTACTTAGGCTATATTTATTATTCATTTTAATATTTATAAAATAATACTTGCATGCAAACACAACGATTAACATTGAGAATCACTGCAGGTAAGTACAAAAATCAAAGTCAAGCCACTGATCTCTCATATTAATATTTTTTGGGGAACAGGAGAAACATTATGAGCTCTGTTCAGCGTTCACGAGAGTCATGATTAATATGGCGTCGCCAAAAAATCTCCCTTTCCATAATTGGATACAAATGATATATCAAAATCATTTTCTTCATAGGTGGCACTTAAATGTGCTTTACAGCGATGAAGTAAATCTTTCGCCCGACATCCTCTGCAGGGATTTCCTAAAAATACTGCCCTTTTTCATCTCCGCATCGCAAAGTCTGGTCCGAGGGCCGCCCGTGTGGTCCCACCTTAATCGTTTTCAGTTAATATCACAGCTGGACGGTGTGTGGTGGGCTGTACCGCTTGACGACGGGAGAGAAAAGCCCTAAACCCGCGTCAATAAAAGAGAGAAAGTGATTGCCTTTGACTGGCCAAGTTTTAGGGTCAGACTTGGGATGGTTTCAACAACAACACCGGCGCGTTACTCGTTCACCGACTTATCGAAAAGACTTTATTTAAACACATCCCCACCTCCAGCGTTCCCCGTGGCCTCCTTTATTTTCTGCCTGCAGTTTAAGTGGTGGCTGACCACAGTGTTTTGATGGGGCGGTCGGCTGCCCATCCTGTTCCCACATTTCCTAGACCACGGCGAGGAAGGCGCTTGTTCAACATGTTTCCCGCCTCAATACCTCCCACGTGTTGAACGCTTTCAACGCGAGATGACATCACATGATTTAAGTGACTTGCACTGCTGATTGCAAACAGACGCTGAAATGTCTCTTCTGAGGAAAGCCTATCCTTACAGTGGCTTTTAAAGCTATTTTAAATGCACAATAAACAGTTGGCTCTATTATAAGTCATAGAGGGAGTTCTTAAAGTCAACATGAAATCAAAACTCACCCTATTTATTTGAAATGTGCACATTTCTGTTCTAATTGTCAATGTATTATATTTTAGTACGGGCTACTGAATGCTTGAATCTGATTGGTTGACGAACGTTCTAAGGTGGGCAATTATTTTCAATTGTCAATATATTATATGCTTGAATCTGATTGGATGACGAACGTTCTAAGGTGGGCAATTATTTTCAATTGTCAATATATTATATGCTTGAATCTGATTGGTTGACGAACGATCTAAGGTGGGCAATTATTTTCAGGGAAATGCATGATAAAGTAGTTCCAGGCAGGTATTGACCGCTTACAGTTCCATATCACTTCGCCAAATGATTTCAGTTTTTTTCAAAGGTCCTTACAGACTACAACAACAAAAGAACCAAAACCCACAACGACACTGACCAAGCAAGTACATATAGTAAACAATAGGATAAAAACAACAAGTTATTTCCATGTGTTTAACCACAAAATTACGTTTAGATACTCTCTTTCACACAGAAACGTGTTGTCAGCGCTGCTCTGCTGAATTTATCAGTAAAATAGTTTAACTTAAAAGCTACTTGACATTTTTCTCTAGCGAGTACTTGAAGCAGATAAACTTACAGTTTAGTAGAGTGCTGGCGAACACTGTTGGGAGATGCACCATGTTCTCTCTCTCTCTCTCTCTCTCTCTCTCTCTCTCTCTCTTTTTTTTTCGCTGCAATAATAACTTTATTAGTCTGCTATCAGTGGCTTACATTTTGGAATTAGAAACGTAGCCACCTCAGGTGTGCATTATTTTTCTAATAATTCAATGGTCGTCCTCAATTATTCCTTACTTTTATATTATATTACATAAAAACCATAAATATATAATATGTTTAGTATAATTATTAAGGTAGAACCCTAAACAGATGAAAATAATTCAATGTATATGCCACACACACACACACACACACACACACACACACACACACACACACACACACACACACACACACACACACACACACACACACACACACACACAGGGTAAGTTGGGGGAAAATTATGTAAGATGATCCACCAACTTTAATTTTTTCTCCTGACCATGACACAAAATCTCATCTCAGCGTTTTTGATGAATGGCTACGCTGTTTTTAGTTTTGTCATTTCATCTGAATATAAACATTTGTGAGATTTCGGCAGTTTTGAGGTTAATTGATCTAATTGTGTATCCCTGGAAAACAGTGTTCTATGACATTATATTATGATGTCATGATCCCAGCCTGTGTTCCCCTGTCTTGTGTGAGGACTTTAGTTGTTTCCTGTCTGGTGCCATGTTTTGTAGTTCTTTGTAGTTTTTCATGTTGTTTGTTTTTAGTTCCTGTTGTTCCCTTGTATTATCTTGTTCATTGCCTGGAATCTTGTGTTCTCTGCCTGGATTTACCTCTGTTGTTTTGTTTAAATAAACTCTTAAACTGCATATGGATCCAACCTGCAATTTTCTAAAGCAGCCATACAGTTAGGCTAAATATCAAAGTTTATTTTATTTTATTTTTAAATAAGGGATTTGTGGAAACATTCATGTTTTTGTATTTGTGGAGTAAAAGTTTTTCATTTTGAAGTAAAAAGATCTGAAGTAAATTAGACCTTTGGGGTAAGATTTTTACATTGAATAATTATGGGGTTATTATTCGGTATTTCCATTAATTACCGGTAGGTCCGGTACATTACATCTTCGCTTTAATCAAAACCTATAGGTTATTTGAGTGAAATCGTTAAATTTGCATTCATAGTGTTGCTATTATGACATATCTTTAATTAAAATATGGGCAATTAAATATGTAAATATTCTTATGCCTAATGAGTCACAGAATAATCTATTTTTACTGGGATTCTGCTTTGTCTGACATAAGTTATTCAATTATTCAACTAATTGTCAAAATTCAATTTCAAATAGAATAGTTGATTTAGTGTTTTACATTAATGACACTTTAAAAATATATATAGCCTAAGTATTAATAAGAATGATATCAATAGTAATTTATACATTCTGTAAATCTTTAGTTAAGAGGACAACTTACCCCAGATGGCCTCTTTAAATAATTTGTACATTTTGTTCTATAACCAACTAAATTAGCAAATGTTTCTATTAATAAATAACTAAATCATTTCCTACAACACACAAAGTTCCCCATGTCACTCATATATAGGCCTAAGGTAAACTATGTGAAAGGCTATGGAATATTCACAATTTCGCTTTGGCATCCCCTCTGTAGGGCACAATTAGCTATAGTCGTTTGTCGTGATGAATGAGAGACATGTAGTGGGGGTTGATTGGACTGTTGCTGTGGAGCCGCAGAGACTAAATAGACACGAGCTGCCGCGCTGTCTGTCACTCAGTCCCGTTATTACGGAGCGTCACACAATGAGAGCTGACCTTCAGCACATCACAATACATCTGTCTCACAGCATCACAATACATCTGTTCACTAGAGCGCCTCTCCACCTGAGACTCTCCCCGCGCATGCGCGCACCGCCGGACCAACAGCAAAGTGCGTCGCGTGATAATGCAGCCGAATTGATTCGCGCGCCCATTTACTACTTTTCTCTCGCGGCGAGCATTATCAATTGATTTCAATAAAGCTATTCATTACGCTGACCTCTTCGACGCGGTTCAGGCGCTTTTGTTTTATTTGGAGCGGAGAATCAAATAAATCATAAATACTTTAGCACGTTTACTGTAAGACAAATATGGTTATCGATTAGGTGGCATTATTACAGTCTAGGCTACATCCCTGAGGCTGCAACAAACGGAAGCTGTTCAGCGGAAGACGTCATCTCTATTGAGTACGTTGAATAACACAAATAAAATACATAGGCTACAAGTCGTCTGTAAGTTATGATGAAAAGAATATTAATTACAAAATAAAAGGAAACTTTATGTGAATTAACACATGTAGCTAAAAGCAGATTCCAGGGGCTAGGCTATAGGCCTATCTTGCTGCCTAATTTAGCCTACTTCATACAAATAAATTCTAATCTAAACATGGATCATATCATGCAGTTTCAGTTTAAAAGGTTAATAAAGGCACAGTAAAAACAAAAGTTGCAATAAAACATTGCATCTTGTAAATAAACACATGTAGCCAATGTAGTTACAGGGGCTATTAGCTGAAAAATTATGCTACTTAATTTGCTTAATAAAATAAATATTATATTATATTATATTGCTGTTAACATGGATAATAGCATGCCAGTTTCGGTTTAAATTAATAAAGTTGCAATTAAACATTACAGCAGTCATGTATACATGGCCTATAGGCCTTGGATACAAATGACTAAACATGTCCTAACTAATCATTTTAATTGTAAAAATACGTTTTCTTTTATTGCATCTTTGTCTTCCCGCACAAGATGTGTCCCTGAAACAAAAGCAGGTTTGGATCCCCGTGTCTCCAACTCGACCCCGGAACAGATTTTGACGAAACAGCAGAAAAGAGTGACCTCATTTTTTTTGCGCTGCTTAGACGGGCAATCCTACGATGACCTAGACAGCCCTCTCCGGTCCTCTCTGAAGAAGTCAGCACTTCAGAGGGAAAAAAACGTAATTGTGGATTAACCATCAAAAAAGGCATTTTTTCCCCATCTCCAGCAGATACCTGCAAAACTTGATGTGGTTGAGTGACCAAATCACACCACCAAACCTGAAAATTAACACACGATTTATTGAAACTATGACTCCAAGACTTCCCAGGGTGGTCACTGTTAACTAAAAGTATTTTCCAACCAGGGTTTATGAGTAATAGTGGATCTGGCCCAGGGAAAGTCAAGCTTTCTTAGATGTGGCAAGACGGATTAGCCAAACCTCTCGCTCTTTGATTCCTCACGGCAATTACACTTATACCTTGTGAAAAAGAAGTACACTTTTAAAAGAATACATTTAAGTGTGTATTGAATGTAATGTTTTTGGATGCTTAATTAAGTTAAAGTTCTCCTGTAGTCAATCTTTTTATACCTTAAAACTAATCTTTGCTCCCCAAAATGACATATTGAAATATTTTTTTCCTTGGAAAAAAAATCCGTCATACCTTCAAATAGCTTGAATGTAACTCTACACCCTTGCCTCATTTCGTATATGCGGTTCTATGAATATGGAAATTAGCCCCGCCTCCACTCACCAGCTCAGAGATCCACTCGTTGACGATCATACATTGACCTGATTGGTTACAAGGTAGTTTGTGATGTCAGAAACACCAGTGATTTCAAAAAGCGTTTTTGAGACTGTCTTAGTTCACTGCAGTTTTAAGCAGAAAATACTCACAAATGGTGTTGACTTATGAATTTGCACATGGTTTGTCTTAAAGGAACACTCCACTTTTTTTGGAAATAGGCTCATTTTCCAACTCCCCTGGAATTAAACAGTTGAGTTTTACCGTTTTCGAATCCATTCAGCCGATCTCCGGGTCTGGCGGTATAGCACTTTTAGCATAGCTTAGCATAGATCATTGAATCAGATTAGACCGTTAGCATCTCTCTCAAAAAAATGACCAAAGAGTTTCGATATTTTTCCTATTTAAAACTTTACTCTTCTGTAGTTACATCGTGTACTAAGACCGACAGAAAATGAAAAGTTGCGATTTTCTGGGCCAATAATGATCCCAGAGTTCAATGATCTATGCTAAGCTATGCTAAAAGTGCTAAAGCCAGACCCGGAGATCGGTTGAATGGATTCGAAAACGGTAAAACTCAACTGTTTAACTCTAGGGGAGTTGGAAAATGAGCCTACTTCCAAAAAAAGTGGAGTGTTCCTTTAAAGCATATTAAAAACACCACATATAAACAACATAAAAAACTTGATTTTCACCACAGGGGGACTTTACGTTACACACTCTACAAGTGCACTTCTTTACACTCTACAGGCGATTAAAAACAAGAAGGTATTTTCATATCTATATTCTGTTTGCGTCCCGCAGGCAGAAGGTTGAGGTATTTGTGTTTTAGTGTGAACGCATTTGTCCTATTCAGGGCCCCCAGAGCAATCAGTCCGTCAACGGGGGAAGAGGCTAATTTCCCTCCTCCCCTTCCCTCACCCGTTCATCTCCCGAGACGAATGCTTTGGGTAATACGGATAATCAATACACTTTCTCGCTCTCTGCAGTCTCCTGCCGTTATTAGCAATTTGTCATTAGGCATGAGCTTTTCTTATCAGACATTAGCATCTTGTTTACAAGGCGTGCCGGACCTCCCCTGCGTCCCCGCCCCGTCAAGATTACCCACGGGCCCCACTTCAGGAACACACACGCTCCCCGAGGTGATGAATAGATACATCTACACCCTGACAGCTTACACATGCACACTCTTGACGTGATTTACCCCGAGAAAATTAATGAAGCAGTGACAGGAAGAACAACACGACGACGGGAGAGAGAGAAAAAAAGCGTTTTCTTGCCCTTGATTTCTCAAGAGTCTTACTAATGACATCTTTTCCTAAGTAATTAATTGATGGCAGGGGAAAATACTTTTCTGAGGGATGTCTGAAGTTGTATTTTTATCCTCTTTTCTAAAAGTACAGCTAACTTTTTCTTTCATTTTCGTTGGACAGGCCCGTGCAAAGACTGACCCCTTGTCCGGCACAGTTGTGAAAGATACCAACTGGATGATGATTCCTGTGCAATCATCCTGTCCAGAGGATTTTCACACTTTATACAGTATTAAATGCTTCTGGGATCCAAAATTAACACTCCCCAAGCGCCAAATGCGAGCAAAAATGGCTTTGGTGAGTAAATAAAGCCAGTTGGCTGGTAATTTGTTAGGAACTGCAATATAATATCTTTGCTGATGTAAGCGAATCAAATTACTGACATACTCAAAACATTTGTTGCAAAAACTTTTGGCTCTGTGGAGAATGTACCATCAAAAGTTAATCTAGGAAGTTTTTCTTGACATTTTTTGGAGACTATAGACGATCACATGCACATTGACCTTCAACAGAAGTATACGTGTAGAAAAATAGCTAAATCATTTTCAGACAAATCTCATTTTGTTAGATACTTGTTTTTAATTGATTAAAAAATATATTTCACATTTAATATATGACTTAAAAAATTAAAATTTTAATTACATACTCTTACAATAATGCAAAATGCAGTTTTGTAGTAATAAATATTTATTAATTCACCAGCCATTGGCAATTGTGAGAAAATTGTATATTTGTGAACCCTAGTTAGATATATGATGAAGAATAATCAAATAATTTCACTGCTGGAAAAAAAACTTTTTGCTGGATAATTTTAATTTTTTTAATATTACAAATATTTAAATGTTTTTATAATTTATTATGACTTAATATATATATATATATATATATATATATATATATATATAATTTATACATTTATTTAGTTTACAAATAAATATTTATTAATGGCCTCAAAATAATGCAAAATAGCACAATAATAAAGAATTTGGACAAAATTGTTTTAATATTAAATATGTAAATGTTTTATTTCTAAATGATTTCTAATATTTGAATATTTTAAATATATATTTAAATATTTAAAATATATACATAAATGTAATTTTTAAAAAAGTTATTTAGTCTATACATTTGAATGTTTTTATATACATAACCCCTAAAATAAAGCAAAATTACAGTTTTGTAGCTGGTAGTTCATATTCCCCGGTTGAATGTCTGATGAAGATCAAAAATAATGTTGGACAAACATAATTTTAATATAAATATATATATATATATATATATATATATATTTAGATATATAACATTTAGATGTAAAATTACTTGCATAACCCTAAAATAAAAATTGCTGCCTTAAATTTTGAAGTACAATCAACTTGGATGTTTAAGTCCTTTCAACTTAAATTACATTAAACTGACAAAAATGAGTTGAATCTTTTATAACATAAAAAAAAGTGATTTTTGATTTGATTGAGCAATATCAAAACATATGTTGTCATAATTTATTGATCATATAATTTTTTACAGTGTACGTTTTTGTTGCTGGTATTTTGTACCCTGGTCGCATATCTGATGAAGAGCACCAGACTTCCTCATATTGCTCATTTCCTCTGACCTCATTTCCTGTTTTGACATGTGCTACATGATTCAATTACATACTGCTGCTCATCAGTCTCAGCAGGACAACAAAGGATGGCATCAGTGATTTGAAGCACAGTAACTTATCAGAGCTTTCTTTCTGCACTTCATTTATCTGACAGGTAGGAACAGGTGAACGCCCTCTCTTTGATTTTTCCTTGCCCCGTTGAACGGTTTCGTCCAGAGGGAGTGTGATTCGTCCAGAGGGGCCAATGGTCACTTGACACTGTTGTTTGTCAGGAACGATGCAGTCCTAAATGATGTGGTTCTTTTGAATGACAGCTAATTTATCATTTAGCCGTCCTGGGCTAATAATGACTAATGACGGATGGGCTGTTTGGAGATCTGTGACTAGAGCTAATCAGTGTTTACTGTTCACCGAGTGTGTGTGTACGTGAGAGAGCCAATGTGTATCAAATATGAAGAACTGCGATTTGCTGTTTCCTGGTGGACAGTTTTAAAGAAATAATGGCCGCTTTTCCGGAAGCAACCATATGGTCAGTGATAAAACACAAACGCAGGGAACTGAAAAAAAGAAAAGAAAAGCCATCTCCCTTTGAAAGCACCCTTCGATGAAAATGTGTAATATAAATAAAGCCACAGCCTTTGAAAAGAAAACCCTTCCTTCCTGGAGCTGTCATCCAAAGGGAAAAAGCGCACTCCAAGCTACTCTTAAATTCCCAAAGACCGTTCTGTCATCAGACTCCCAACTGCTCCCTCCAAACACGCGATGGCCAGGCTCCGTCTCCACCGATGCCCCAACAGGCCTTTCATCTGTAGACCAAAGCCCCCAACCCCCTCCGAAACACTGCAGATCCTCGGCTGGAATAGGCACAACACTAACAAGAGCGGAAAGAAATGAACGAATGAGGATTTAATATGTTGATTGATGACAGGTGATTGGATTAAGGGGGCTGGATCTAAAGAATGAATGTTTTTTAATGTAAAAACATTTCATTTTGTTTTATATTTATGTTTAAAAATATATTTCTAAAAAACTTTTACGATTATTTATGACTACAAATATTCAGTGGAAGATGTATTCAAAAATGAAAATGTCAACAAACATGTAATATTTATAAATATTTATACCTGTTGAAAATCTAATGAAATTTATAGTGTGTATTAAAAAATAATTAATAAAAAAATTACAATGTATGTGTGTATATATATTATATTAAATCAAGAATAATTTAAAGAACATTTTAAGAATTTATTGGATCTAAAAGACTAAATCTGCTCGTCTATTGACCACAATCCTCTTTAAAATAAATGTTAAATTATTCCAAAATGCATTGCATAATATAGAAACTTACTGTACATTTATCTTCATTCCTTTCACTCTAAACAAAAATGGTGCTAAATAGCACTAAAAGTGGTTCATTGGCTTGTAATCATATAGGGAACCACTTTGAGTGCCACATAGCACCTCACCTTTGTCAAATGGAAATGGTGCTATATGTAGAACCATAAGAGCACCTAAACCACCCCAAAGAACCGCTGAAGAACCGCTGAAGAACCAAACTGGGCTTAACAGGTTCTTAAAATGGCAGTGGTGCTATATAGCACCATAAGTACTGCAAAGAACCCCTGAAGAACCGCTGAAGAACCACTTTTTTTTAGAGTGTTGGTAGACATTATTAACCGGAGACTTTTAGTGCATTTAAGGTAGCCTACTATGTATAGGGGTGAATACAGGGACACTTTTTGCCACTGCGGCCCCGTTTACATCGTTTACATGGTTATTTAGAAAAAACTGAGACATTTCCCTTCGTTTGTGCGCTTCGTTTACACGCAAGCGGAGAATTCGGCTCTGAAAACGATTCTTTCTAAAAACTCCGGCCAGAGTGGAGATTTTGGAAAACTTTGTTTGCATGTTTGCATGTAAACTGAGAAAAACTGAGTTTTAGGCAGCTGACATCACAGTATGTGACTTTCGGGATTCTGATTGGCTAACGTGGGCTTGAGCTTCTCGTTACACTGCCACCTACAGGTTTGGCATGCTCTTGACGGCATATATACATGGTTCGTGTAAACTAACACTTTTCTGAAAACTGACAGGTGTGCACGATGTTGTTTTTGAAAACAGAGAGGGGTGAAATGTCTGTTTATGAAAATAGCCGTCCACGTGTAAACGTAGCCTGCGATGACTGGAAAAAAGTGTCCCAATTAACCTTAATTCACCCTAATCTGTAATCTGCTGATCCCTATAGGAATCACACACACACAATAGTAAGATCGTGCTCTGATGCACATAGCCAGAAAACGCGCATCCGACTTCAGCTTTTCCTGGAGACTAAAGGAAAGTAAAGGAGTGACCCTCAGCAGTGGGGGTCTTAAATGACATCCTTTTGCTTTGCTCCAGCAACACACAGGCCACAATCATTCCTGCTTTCCTTCAAAATGGCCATTTTACCACCTGCCTTTTCAGCAGAACGCTGCACTGTGCGGGTCAAGGGAACGGGCCTGTGGTCACGGCGGTCAGGCTACGGGTGCGACTGGAGGCCTCAGATTAATGGCCCCTCTCTGGAGGTCCTGCTACCGATTGCCCTGCCCCTTTATCATTCTTTTCATACCCCACAAAGGGTTTTCAGCAAAGTTCAGCAAAAAACACTTTGGCGATGAAGGTTAGCATGCATTTTTGAATAAGCAATGGATCCAGGATACTAATGTTTGACTGAATATGGCAAACATTTTATGTTGACAAGATAGTTTGGATGTCGGGCAGCCTATTAAAGTCAAATCATTGCATTGCTTTTGCAGCTTTTTGGTTTTATTAGCTATTTCATTTCTGCATGATACATAACTTTTAGACTTAAAGGCAACATGTATGGGCTTTTACAACCCATTTTATTGTGTGCAGGATATTCAAAGATAACACATTCAGTCTGGGATTACATTATCCATCAGATATTTAATATTATATAACAATTATATTACAATGAATTAATATTATCCAAAAGTCCGTACAGCGTAAGATTTGGAACACAACTTTTTTAATACTTTTAATGATTCATTATATAAGTAATTATTATTTGTAATTATTATTATTGAATATGTACCCATTTATATGTAATTATTATTATTGATTTCATTTTATTTATTGATTTAATTTATTTTAATTATAATAATTAATGAATTTAATTATTAGATTATTTTATATTTGGTAATTTAAATTAAATTGTTATCGTTTTTTATTTAATTCTTTTAACTTATAAATTATTTTATTTTTAACTTATTATGTTTATATTTACTTTCATATTATTGATTATCATCGCTATTTATATTTTACTTTATTTCATGTTTAAAAATCTAAAATGTACTGGAACATAAGGAATGCCAATAATTCATTTTTCTACATTGACGTATGACAATATATTGTTTTATAGTGGGTTATCAATCATTTAAAGCACAATATTCCAAACAAATAATAGCAGCAAGCCAGCAACTGATGTGTTTTTATAGCTTCCTGACAGAAACTTTTAAAGAGAAAACGCATTGTGTTCGAAGGTGAAAAGTGAGGGAAGCGAGCAGCAATCAAGAGCAGGAGAACGAAAAAAGATTCGTGAGAAACAGACGTAAATAATTGGCAGGAAACGAAGATCAAAGTGTCCGAGCAGGTCCGTTTGTTTTCAGTCTCACCCCTCCCCGCCATCCCGCTCTTTTAAAAACACGCAAAAATGACTTCTGTGGCCCAAAACTGGAGGAAGTGTTGAAAATGGTTACGTCCTATCCTGAGAGTCCTGTGCTGCCATCCCTGCAATGTTAGGATGGAAAGGAAAGCTGTTGCGTAGTGTGCTGTTTGCCAGGAAGAGGCTTCAGAGGACTGTTGTGAGTTCAGAGAGACGGACTGTGCCATCTTGTCTGCTGACAAAAAAACATGTTTATGACACGATTCTTCTTCTGTTGTTGTTACAGAATTTCAAAGGGATCTAAGGGACAAAGTTACATAACTGAAGGACAACCTACGTAAAAAAAAAGAAAAAAAGATTTAGCTTTTAAATGCACTTAAGCTCCATTACTTTAAGACATATTATTCATTATCTTATTTATAAACTCATACGTCTAACCATGCATTTCCAATTTACATGACTTTGACTACTTATCCAGGCTTAAAATTTCCCTGAAAACTTCCCTTTCCGAGAATGTACATACAATACATATAAACATATAGCACACTCTTAAAAAACTGTTGGGTTGGTTCGACCTATTTGGGTCAGATATGGACAAACCCAACTATTAAAAATCAAAATTAAAATTTTAAACCAACAGTTGGGTTGGTCCATATTTGACCCACCCAAACATGGGTTGAAACAACCCAGCATTTTTTGGAGTGAAAATTAAATGATTATGATTATTTCTATATTTGTGTTTGCGCCAACTTCTGTCCTCCAGATAATGAAAGCTTGTGTCCGCCTGAAAAAATATATAATAAGGTAATTGCGACATTTTAATCTCACAAATCTAACTTTTCTCTCGCATTTGCTAGTTTATAACTGAGAAATTTAAATCTCGCAATTCTAAGAAAAAAAGTCAGCTGACAAATCATACTTTTTTCTCGCAATTGCGAGTTTATATATGATATATAAAAATTTTGCAATTCAGAAAAATGTACATCTCGCAATTCTGAGGGGAAAAGTCAGCTGACAAATCATACTTTTTTCTCGCAATTGTGAGTTTATGTCTGGGAAATTTAAATTTCGCAATTCTGAACACTTTAAATCTCGCAATTCTAAGAAAAAAAGTCAGCTGACATTTCATACTTTTTTCTCGCAATTTCGAGTTTATTTCTGAGAAATTTAAATCTCGCAATTCTTAGAAAAAAAGTCAGATGACATTTCATACTTTTTTCTCGCTATTCAAGTTTATGTCTGAGCGATTTAAATCTCGCAATTCTTAGAAAAAAAATCAGCTGATAATTCATACTTTTTCTCTCACAATTGTGAGTTTATGACAGAAATTTAAATCTCACAATTCGTACTTTTTACTCACAATTGCGAGTTTATATCTGAGAAATTTAAATCTTGCAATTCTGAAAACTTTAAATCTCTTCTGAAAACTTTAAATCTCGCAATTCTAAGAAAAAAAGTCAGCTGACATTTTAGACTTTTTTCTCGCAATTGCGAGTTTAAGTCTGAGAAATTTAAATCTCGCAATTCTAAGAAAAAGTCAGCTGACCTTTCATACTTTTTTCTCGCAATTTCGAGTTTATGTCTGAGAAATTTAAATCTCGCAATTCTAAGAAAAAGTCAGCTGACCTTTCATACTTTTTTCTCGCAATTTCGAGTTTATGTCTGAGAAATTTAAATCTCGCAATTCTTAGACAAAAAGTCAGAAGACCTTTCATACTTTTTTCTCGCAATTTCGAGTTAATGTCTGAGATATTTAAATCTCGCAATTCTTAGACAAAAAGTCAGAAGACATTTCATACTTTTTTCTCGCAATTCAAGTTTATGTCTGAGCGATTTAAATCTCGCAATTCTTATAAAAAAAAATCAGCTGATAATTCATACTTTTTTTCTCGCAATTGCAAGTTTATGTCTGAGGAATTTAAATCTCGCAATTCTAAGAAAAAAGGTCAGCTGACATTTCATACTTTTTTCTCGCAATTTCAAATTTGTGTCTGAGAAATTTAAATCTCGGAATTCTTAGAAAAAAAGTTAGCTGACATTTCATACTTGTTTCTTGCAATTTCGAGTTTGTCTGAGAAATTTAAATCTCGCAATTCTTAAACAAAATGTCAGATGACATTTTTTACTTTTTTCCGCAATTCAAGTTTATGTCTAAGCGATTTAAATCTCGCAATTCTTATAAAAAGAATCAGCTGATAATTCATACTTTTTTTCTCGCAATTGCGAGTTTATGACAGAAATTTAAATCTCACAATTCTAAGGAAAAAAGTCAGCTGACATTTCATACTTTTTACTCACAATTGCAAGTTTATATCTGACAAATTTAAATCTCGCAATTCTGAAAACTTTTAATCTCGCAATTCTAAGAAAAAAAGTCAGCTGACATTTCATACTTTATTTCTCGCAATTTCGAGTTTATGTCTGAGAAATTAAAATCTCGCAATTCTATTTTAAAATATTGCTGACAATCCATACTATTTTCTCGCAATTACTAAATTAAATCTCACTATTCTGATTTTTTTCTTAGAAATGTTGGAGTTAAACTTGTACTTACAAGTTATAAAGTCTAAATTGCGAGATATAAACTCACAGTTCTGAGATATAAAGTCGCAATTACTTTCTCATTTTTTTTTATTCCATGGCGGAAACAAGCTTCCAGATTGTCCTTACATGCCCTTTGGCAAAGAAAATTCCATTGAATTGCATATTTGCCATGTAGTGGTCACAATTACATTTGGGCTCCCTACAGCAGAGGTAATGGCTATTAGATGTAACCATTATGGACGCTCCAGTAAAGGGAGAAAAAAACTACTAGTTCCACCTCTTCATTTAGATGAGCAAACATGGAGTCCTGCTCCATTAGGTTTGCTTCATCACTGCAGTAATGGCCAGCAGTGAATTTCTAATGCTTGAGTAGGCTTTCCCACTCATTAACTATGTGTCTCTTTCTTAATAGGGAAGTCAAAGCTTGCTCCTCTGGTCCTCTTTGCCATCACAGGAATAACACACATTTCTGGATGTTTCCTGTCATGGACACTTTTCAATTATTCAATTTAATTGATTTGAACCATCATTTGGGATTGCAGCTGTGGCTCAAGTATCTGTACAAGTCGTGTATATATAATAGTATATATATAATATATATATATGGTATGTAAGTTAGATAAGCTTGCCTTTACAAAGTATGGAAAGTGGCAAATGAGAACTTGCATTAATCACATATTAATCTCTGGCAGGCAAAAATATTTTTACCTTGAAACAATTTCAATTCAAGTGTTCATACAAGCCAGTCTGACATTTACATTACATAAAAATATAGCAATTCTCAAGAAAAATGTGCATTATCAATTCCTGATTGCCAAAAATGTGATGAATTGTGATTGTTCCCTTATTGTATCACATTGCTTACGGTTATCAGTCTATTTAGACATATACCACATTTCCATCTCTGTATGTATAAAGCAGACCAATGGCACTCGGCATTATTCCAGAAGAAGGACTTGACCTCTGATCAATAAAACGTGGCCCCATTTGAAACCAAAGCCCATTGCATTAATAGCATTTTTATATTCAACAGATTACTTTTCCTAAATAGACATCGGGTTAGTGGACCTTGATCCCATTGAAAGGATGAAGAGGAACATCCTTTTTTCCCATATGGGTGTTCAGAACATGTTTTCTGATAGAGGTGGATGCCAATCAACTCTCCATCGTCCTCTAGGGGTCAATCGATACCAGCTAATCGTTGCACTACATGTCTTTTGGAGTGAGGCACAATCTCAGATTCATTATTTTGCCATTGAGATGGGACTGAAATATATGAATGTGTAACTGTCCATCTTCTTGGTCTTCACGCACATTACTCACGAGAACAGTCTCTGGGATAAAGATGGATGCTACTGAGGATGCATGTTCCCCCCCCCCCAAAAAAATGTTTTAGATTATGGTGGCTTTGTGATATTTTCTGATAATAATCTGAACTATTATCACCTACAGTACGTTTTCCCACTGGCGCCTTTAGGTCTCATTAATGCTCTCAAAATGAAACTCTCAAAATCCTATCTGAAATATTAAATTAATATATGTGTGTGTGTGCGTGTGTGCGTGTGTGTGTGTGTGTGTGTGTGTGTGTGTGTGTGTGTGTGTGTGTGTGTGTGTGTGTTTTAAAACTCTCTAATTACCAACTATTTTACATTTTCACCATTCCAAAATCAAAGTCAAAGTCCTAACTGAAATGTTCAATGAATTTATAGAGGACATCTTGTGAATGGTTTACATAGACATTTATATGAAAATATGGTGTCCTCTGGTTGGAAATATTGTGTGTGTGTGTGTTCAAAATCAAATTACCAACTGTTTAAAATTTTAATCATTCTAAAATATTTTATGCTTTTTGTCCTTTTTTTTTTTTCTAGTCCGTGTAGTCTTGGGATAATCAGACAATACAAACCGAGAGCTTGACATTTCTGATTAAAATTTTCTTGCAAAGTGTCTCATGTTCAGGGCCGCACGTTTATTAGTGGTATTTCAGAAACGTGTGCATTCCTTGTCAGGAGCGCGGTGCATTCAAATAATTGATTCGCTGAAACTCATCTTTCATATTTAATTCATTCCGCGACCTAAACTATTTTTTATCTTTTCAAGGCAAAGTTGTTTTTTTAATGAAGAACATGTTCTTACTTACTGGACTAATACGCACTAACTCGCACAAAGCTTTAGGTTAATTGGCTTTTCCGGAATAGTTGTGCTCACTTCGAGACTGTTGATGATTGAAAGAGGAAACACTTTCGCTAGCCGTAATATGTTCAGAGAACTCAGTCAGCATTAGTAGCAAGTTGTGCCCTTAACTAGGATTCATCAAAGATTGTCGGCCCCTACTGGAAAAAGAGAAAGACGGAGAGAAACAGAGAGGAACAGCCGGCTGAGTAGACTTCCTCTGATGAAAGGGTCAGTGGCACCTGTAAATCTGTGGTCTCACGGTGCAGCTGTGAGGACCTCGGCGGCTTAGCACTGAGGGACCCTAAAGTACCTTCCCTCACATCCCCCCAAAACAGACACAACCATTGAGGAATGATGGGGGTGGATGAACAGGAAAGTCTCAGGGAATGGCTTTGGAAACACCCACACGATCTAGCTAAAGTGCTCATGTGTACTGTGAGGGCATGGATGTGGTCATCCGAGGCCCTGTTCGCAGCTGGTATTGAGATGCGTTTTGGTCGATCGGATCACAAGTAGACGAGGGAGACTTTCCCGTTTACACCTGGTGTTTTAATACGTCTCCTCTGTCCACTTTTAACCACTTCTGTCCTGATTTCTTTGAGGGGAGGGTCTATAATGTTGAGGGGCGGGTAAATGTATGGGCTTTTTCAGATCTTTCGATTTAATGGACGAAATCAGCACACACAATATACATATGAACGCGACCGGAGACAACGGGAAAACATACGGAGACCAACAGCTTTGGTTTCTGCTCTGACGGACGCAAAACCAGACCAGACAAACGCTGCGAGTAGGGCTGGGTAAAAAAAAAAGTTTTTCGATTAATAGTTTTTTTAAATGGTCGATTCAAAATCAATTCTCAAAGGCCACGAATCGATTTTTTCACATATTTATTTATCTATCACCCAAAAGCCAGTATTAGTTTTCCTACAGCTTGCAGCCTCCATGTTAGCTAATGCTGTGAGATGTTATGTTTGTTTGTAAACATAAAATAACCTGATCCTGTTTGGTCAAGGCATGCGACTGTTCTGACACATCCAATTTTCAGCATACATTTTTCATCTTGCATCAAAATCCTGTCTATTCATTGTATGCATTTGAAATATAGAGTTGGGTTCTGTTTTAATAGCCTACCCAAGTGTACCTAAAATAAAAACAGTTTAATACAGGTTTGTGGCTCTTTTATTTATTTTTATTAATTGCACTTGTAAACTTATGTTCACTGTTCTTTTTTATAAATATAGAATTTGTATTAAAGCTATATTCATTGAGTCGAATCGGGAATCGAAATCGAATTTAGAATTTAGAATTGAGAGCTTGCGAATCGAAATCGAATCGAATTGTAAGATCTGAATCGATACCCAGCCCTAGCTGCGAGTGTGAGTTAGAAATCAGGAATGGGGAGAGAACATTGTGTTTGGTGCGTTTTTCATCTTCAAACCAAACTTGGGTCTTCAGCCGTCAAAGTTTAAATCCTGCCTGGCTAGTTCGCTTTCCCATAATATTCCCAGAGGTTATACGCTCTTTTGTGGCTGTTCGAACTCATTTTACCACGTGAGCGTTTACACTAAGCAATCCAGTCTTCCTCTGGAAAGTGGTCGAAAGCGTCCACTTGTGATCCAATCGACCAAAACGCATCTTAATACCAAGAGTAAAAAGGGCCTGATGTGTCAAATGAACTCAACTGGCACTGGACATACAGATTTACATCAGTCGATCTTGTTTTTGACTGTCAAAAAAGATCCTCCCCCAAGAGAAGACGCAAATTTTGGACTAAGCTCATGAAGGTTGAGTTATATATGAGTAACATTGTCCTGAATTGGGTTTGCTTTTAACAAATTCTGTATTAAGTTAGGGTTAGGGTTAGGGTCTTTATATATATATATATATATATATATCAAAAGTGACAGCACTTTCTATCCACAAAAGAATCCTTCATATCATATGTGATAAAGGCTATAGAAGGTGAAGTGTAAAATACACCCATGCTGACATATATTTAGACTGCTCTCGATGTCCTTATTTGCTACTCTTTTAAGTTTCACAAGCTCCTGCCTAAAAAGACCAGAGGATTGTCTCCTAAAGTCGTCACTTGCGATTATCTTTGGCATTTGTTCCTTCGTCTGTTCTAACTGTGGGTCTGGTAACACTATACGCTCAATATAACAATGTCAGGTGTCGTGAGCCTGCAGTGAAGCTCTGACAGCAGGCAGCGTGTGTCACTGGAGCCCATTGTTATTTTGGAGAGAGCATGTGTTTGTCTTGTAGTGGCTCAGATTTCTTGGCCTGTGCCGAGCTTGTCCACCGCACCGGGCCCAAGTCGCCGTGATGGATGGCGACCCCGGCTGCCGGTGTTCACCCCCCGATGCCGTTCTCCCAGTACATTCCCCAGGATCTTATTTACATTCTATCCAAAGAGCAGAGAGTCTTGAGATGTCTTTTTATGGGACACAATGGCTCCTCCATGTCACCTCACACCACGTCAGATTTTAGAATAGAGAAGACAACCGAGCTGAACCATGTCTCACCTGTCCTGGTTTGTCTGTTTCCTCAGATTTCTGTCGTTGCTCCAGTGATGTGAGGAGGATGTTAATGTGAACCTGGCAGACAGTGAAACAGCTTTTAGAATACCACCTTAAAATGCTGTATTGTGTATAGGCTATTATTGAGTATAATGTTGCTATTGAGATTATTTTATTATGTAAAACTGAAATTAGGACAGCCTGTGCAGTAAAAAATCACTGTTGGTTTAACGAATAAAAAAGTAACCTGGTTTTGTGTTTCTGTTGATTAAACCAATCTACTTCATTGTATTAACTCAAATACTCAAAATGTTATGTTATCTGAACCACAGTTGATTTGACAATTTTTTTTACATTTTTTTTAAACAGTGCAGTTAGGCCTATTTTCTTTTTATTTATATCATTGTTTTCAACGAACCTTAATATTTCAGCTTAATATTTGGATTTTAACCAACCTGGTCAATTGTGACATTGATTCACTGATCAAATATTTCTGAATTATGACTGTGGCTGGCCAATGTCTCTTCCTAATTTCTACAAATAAGGCAAAATAATTTAAACTCATATAAATATTTCATGTAGCCTACATGCATTTATTAATAAGTAGCTGTAGGGTAGGGATAATGACGTTTATTTTGTGATAATGTATATTATCCCTTATTTAAATGCATCTTAAAAGATGCTATTGTTTCTATTAATTTAGCTTCAAATAAAAATCAACTAACAGAAAGAAAATCTCTGTACCTACGCCTCATTTCATTTAATGATTGTTTTGATGAATGAATATGTATTAGCCATCAGTCCGAAGAATATCAATTGAGTTGAGACGGTTCCCCTGACGGAAATCTTACCTTTAGATGAATATTTTCTGATGTGCGTTTAATATTTAATTCATGTGACTTAATTCGAACCACAATGGGGTAAACATCCGGAAAAAGGCAAAAACAAAGGGAGAAAGAAGGAAAAAACGCATCGCCTCAGCCAAATCTCAGCCTGAGGTCTCGCCACAATTACCCTGAGGAGAACTTCACCTGCGAGTTTCCCGCGCTTTTCCATTCTCAGCCACGCGCGCCCCAACACCGCCGCGCGCCGAGCTCTTCTGCTCACGAGGGAGGAATCCGACGCGCTTCTCCCGGCCCTCATTGCGAAGGTGTTAATTGGCCTCCTGAGTTTGCAGAATTGTCAGGGTAAAAGGTGGTATCCTTGATGTATCAGCACACTTGCCACCGGTGACTGATCCTGTCAAGTCCAACATGCTTCGTGCATATCGTATGTCTCATTAAAAAAGCAGACCATCGATTAAAAAGGAGAGAAAGAAGAAAAATGCTCAAACAATAGCTTTGCCTTCCGCCTCAAAGAATGTCTGTAAGTAATTAATGTTTGTCTAGTACATTCACTTTTTCTTATTTTCCATATACAAACTTTGACTTTAGGCTACCTTTTTCGTATATTATGTGACCTACAATGTACAAGAACCGCAAAAGTATCTATTTTATTGTTGTTAAAGTACAGTTTAATCATAAGAAACTAATTTGTTGGTATAGGCCTACTTTAAAAATCACACTACATAATATCTAAGTTGCTGCCTTACATTTTTAAGTTCAATCAACTTGGATGTTTGTCATTTCAACTTAAATTGCATTAAACTGACTTAAAAAAAACTAGTTGAATCTCATATAACTTTCAACTAAAAGTTGAAAATTACTTAACTTATTTTGATGAGTTAAAGCAATGTAAAAAAAAAGTTGTCATAACTTATTATTGTCATAATTTTTTATTTTTTTATTTTTACAGTTCAAATACTTTATGTAGGTTACTTTAGGGCTACTGTTTTTTTTACTGCTTTTTACATAATCAGAAGGGTTGAACCCGACAAGGGAGGACAAAGAAAATGGTGTATTATTTTCACGTATAGGCTACGTGTGTAGGCCTACAGTGTTTCAACAGCATTTAAAAAAAGGCCAAAAGCTATACAGAGTATTAACGTTTACTCTCATTATCACAGTAGTTTTAAGAAACAGAAAATGCAAAAAATGTAGGGTGACAACTTTTTATATGAAATATACAGTTTATTTATAAATTCATTTTAAAGTGAAAAAATACAGGTTGTTGTTTTTTCTCTGGAGATTTGCTATGAGTGATCTCCTGCTTTTATGTGGCATGTTTGTGTTATTGATTGTGAAAGCTTCCAGTAAACCCTAATGTAAAAGGATTACAACTACTAACCCTGTGTTAAATGTGTTTCATGATGATTATTATTATTATTTAAATCCTCCTTAAAATCTAGGCAGCCTAAGGGAGCCCATTTCTTTCATAACTTGCAGAAAGTTAATACTCACACTTAGTAATCTTACTATAGCTGCTTTGTTTTTAAAAGGTAAAAGGGTTTCGACACATCGACTGACAAGCAACAGTATGTCTTTGAAAACGATAATGACTACTGCTTGCAAAACATAACAAATGTTTGCTGAATTTGTTTCCCAGGACGAAAGTCAAATATTAACCACCTCTTCACCTGCAGTCCTGTTTGCAGTTTCCAGTACTGTCAGATATTTCTCATCTGAATTTTGCTTTTTTTTTTTTGAGGCAGGGGACTTCATTTGGAGCAGCTGCGTTTCATTTTTAATTTCATGCATGCATTTTGGATGATTCCTTGGTATATGTCTCGGCCCGTCAAAAGTGTAAACAAGAACCCGATGATTATTTAATTGAGAATACACCTGTCAGACAGAAAGAGCAACGCAACATTCGGTTCAGGCCGTGAGCCACTGTGTGTAAATCAATGGATTAAAATTTAAGAGTCATAGCAGCACATTTCAATCAAACCAAACATGCTATAGGGTTATGTATTATTTATTCACCTCTCTTTTGCTCAAACTTCTCAAATATTACATGAATCATTTAGCTTTTGCAATTAAAGCATTAATAAAGACAAATCAAAAATGCATCAGAGCTTTGAAGGATGATCCATCTAATGGACCATTTGCTGAGACAGATCTCGGACCGGAGACTCCAACGGTGCCAGGTGGATGGGTATTTCTCTTTTGTTCATCCCTCCGTCGTTTATACGTCCTAAATAAAGCTGTGGGTCAAGGGGCAGCTTCAGACGCTGGGACAGGCATGTTTCCACCACTGGAGGGTCATCTTCCTCACTAACCGCAGTGTGTGAGATGCAGAAAGGAATCCAGTGACCTTCACATATGAGTCTAAGTGGTCAGGGGTTTTGTTGGACTTTATCACATCTTCATTTTTTGCTCTCTGTCAGCAATATGTTATTTGGTTGTAAATGATTCAACCTTGGTAAAAGACTTGAAAAGTCCATGCAAGCTGTGTACTAATGGCAAATTAATTAGAAGTAGTTTGTTACCTTGGATATTTATTTGGCAAACAGAGATTGTAGTTCGAATTAGAGTGTTTTGTGACAATTTACAACTTTTGTGCATTATATTTCTAGTAAAATATTAATAAATCAGAAAGTTGTAATATTATACCAGTTTAAGTAATGAACTTTTATGATTTTGACTGATAACAGTGCATATACAGTGTGTTATTAAATATATGAACATTGTCTTGGTAAAGCGATGCCCTTTTCAGATATATATTGCCACCTAGTGGTTGAGATCATGAATTCTGAATATACCTGAATATAGGCCTATATATACTACTAAAACGGAAATAAAACAAATAATACATTGACATTTACAAAACAATAACTAATAAAAATGACAAAATCACACAATAAAATTAAAACATCTTTAAGAAAAAATAAAATGAAAACGGAAAACACAAAAATATATAAATATAAAAAAACTATAGTATCTCAATGATAAACACTGGAAATACACATACATTATATGTTAGGATTAATAAATAATTGTATTAATCAATTTGACAGCACTAATATATGGGTACCATGGGGCTAAAGGCACACCTTAAGAAAAAAATTCACTATTATAAAGTGTATGATTGCAGCAAAATATGTTTGTATTGAACATTTATGGAGCAACAGATTTTGTGTGAAAATAAATCATAAAAGTGGTTTATTTAGTTTAAAAATCTTATAAATGAGGTGGCAAGGTGGGCCTTTTACCCCACACACGGGGTAAAAGGCACAAATAATTAATACAAATAATATACTAAATATACGAATATACTAAACAATATGTTTTTAATAATGTCCAAGTTTACTTGTTCAGAACAACCAGCAAAGTTTGTATTATTTTTGGTTTATTTTTCCAATAAATATACTGTCATTAAAATGCATGGCTGTTTATTATCATGTTAATTATTGTGCCTTTCGCCCTAACAGCAGGGCGCATTTTACCCCAAATACTTTTATATTCTTCTGTTAGGCCTATTGAAAAGCTGTCGTTTTAATTACCTTGAAAATCATTAACAATACATTTTTCTCAAAATCTATTCAATAATTGTATAGATTCTCATTGCCTACTTAAATGTAGGCTACAACATTTTAGAAAACATCAAATATAAGATCAAATGTGCAGCTTCAACTTTTGCGCTGCTGCCCGCGATACATGCATTCTGAAAAGCGGATGTTTTGGAAAGCGCTGCGGCAAGTTTTTGTGCCATCTAGTGGTTTAGAGGAGAATTGGCCTTTAGCCCTGTTGTAGCCTAACGATCAATTAAAAAAAAAAAGTTAAAAGCTCTTTTATTTGGTTACCTAAATTACTGAACACTCTCATGTTTGGTTATATG
Organism: Phoxinus phoxinus; assembly: GCF_949152265.1. Lineage (NCBI taxonomy): Eukaryota > Metazoa > Chordata > Actinopteri > Cypriniformes > Leuciscidae > Phoxinus > Phoxinus phoxinus. Next base: position 14,030,114 of record NC_136895.1, on the reverse strand, counting down.
ACAGTTTATTACAAAGTCACGAGCATTAGAAAGTATACTTATACTCTAGCCTACAAATAAAATAGCCTCCCGTCCCGCCATCCAAAACATGAAAGACAGACAAAGAAGGAGGGCAGAGAACAGAATATGAGTGAAAACCCTCAATCTTTCAGCCCTGAGAGCTGCTGCAAGGCCCTGTAAATCAGCTCAACTAGTGCACGTACACACTCAGTGTTTTGGAATCTGCATCTTTAGTTGCTAACAACACACACACACACACACACACACACACACACACACACACACACACACACACACACACACACACACACGCACGCACGCACGCACGCGCCGACTGACCTCGGGATGGGGGTCAATCATCATCAGGTCATCACCCCTCGAACAATCACATCCCAACCGCTATGCTGATCAAATCATTGTGACAAACTACATTCTATACCAACCCATTACATAAACTTATAGCTTCAGACGTTACTTCCTTTATTATTCAAAAGTAGCTATCTCTCGTTATTTTCTCAACAGTGCATGCAGGGAAAGTCAGATTTAAATATTTATTCTAAAATAAATAAATGAATAAATAAATAAATAAATATAAATCACGTTAAAGAAGGACATATTTAAACAGTCGAATTGTGAATTATGCAACAAACTCATAACTCTTATATAGGCTACTCTAAGTATGTTTTACAAATCACCAGTCGCTGACGTCACTTGCCGATGTCACAGTATAACCACTAGGTGGCAGCGTTTGTTTAGTTTTAATCAACTGTAGGCTACACATTCACATCCCATCATATATTTTATATTTATTTAAAATATTTGTATTTGAATATTCTGAACATTTTATTAGACAACAAATATGAAGTGGCATTATTATTATTTAAAATAAATAATATATAAATTAAATGTAGCTATTATATGCCTATATTCTAATCTGCTATAAGACAATTCACCTATTACGTATTTCAGAAAATCATAGGCTACTAATATTCAAAAAACAAATTAGGTGTCAAACAATAGTGGATTTAAATAAATAAAAAAGTAAGGACTGAAATGTTATGACAATTGAAGTTAAATTTCTAGTCTATTGTATAAAAGTCTATACATTAAATAAAGCATATAGGCTAAGCTAGGCTATTTATGTTGGCCTACAAATAAAATTGAATACAGTCAATCAACTAAAAAAGCTCCACGTGGAATTACTAACTAATATCAAAATAGGTCTAAACTAAATATTTAATAATTAGAAGAAATGTAGACTTCCCACAGTGCTATTTTTCTCCCAAAAACACCAGACATCTTTTCGCCTTCAGAACACGTGCTGCTATTTCAATCTAATTCTTTATTTACTCATTTTGCTTTGCTATTGGTATACATTGTTCCTGTAGGACCCCGCTGAACCTTCCCGTTTTCCAACTCAAATGTTGACACATGCTAATAACACCTGACAAATGTTAATGTTGGCTGAAAGTGAACAGGGACCTTCTAATTTCCACTGAGCTTTCGCTAGCATTACGATTTAGCAAACAACCATTTTCGTCAAACCGTTGAGCAATAACTCAGTAATTCATCTGAGGGAGGTTGATATTTTAGTTGAACGTCAACTTTAATGTAATTTACGTGCTGATAGGTGTCACGATTATTTTCAGTTCCTCAACTCCACAAAAGGAAGCCATTGAAGCAGGAGGAAAATATAAAAGCACTGCGGTATTTCTCAAAATAGTGTAATATTTGAGGGGAACGCCGAGTGTACACAGGTCGAAACGTCTAACCGCGAATATTCGCTTGAGTTAATCCTCTTGACTGATGCTCGGGTCTCTTCTTCTCAAACACCTGCAGTCTTCTTCACCTTTCCTGTTGCCAGTTAGAAAACCACAGTGACATTCAGAAGTCGGAAAAACCAGAACACGGTCTGTCCCAAAATACTGCTGAGGTCTGTAACTTTGAATAGGCACTTTGAAAACAAGAGCAGAAAAGCTTCAAGGCTTTAATTATAGATACCCACACAATGAGCGAATGAGGGGCTTCAAAGGAGGCGACGGTAAAAGAGAATTGTCATTTCTGTGTTTATTAGGCCTATACAAAAGCCAACAAGCTTGTGATGGGAACAGGGGCTCGAGGAGAACAAGAAACAGGAATTGTACAGTAGAAGCTCGGAAATGTGTGTCATGGTCTTTGATTGTGATTTCATGGACACAAACCATTTTTTAACTAACCATAAAACCATGGAATGGGAATCAAATAGCATTACGGGCACTAGAAATAGAAATGCAGTTACCTCTTTCTATGTTTTTTTTTTTTTTTTTTTTAATGATTATTTAATTTGGCCAGTTACATTAGAACATGGCCATTTTATGAGGGTCAAATGGGCCTAAAGTGCCTGCAAAACCAGTAGCCTACAATAAGACTAAAAACTCACTTAAAAAAAATATATTTTTATGATTTATAACCACAACTTTTTATCTTTTGTCAAATCAACTTAGATAATTAATGTGGTTTACATAACAATATTTCGAGTTTCTATTTATTAAACCAATCTCCTTTGTTGTATTAACTAAAAAAATATATATATATATTTTAATGAACTCAAAATTAAGGCAACCATGTTAGTTTTTAAGTTAAACCAATTAAAACACCACAATGAGTTAGAATGTACAAATACAAACTCAATGAAACTTAACATATTACGTTTTTTCAGGCAATTACATGTTGTATCTTATATAAGCCTATAGTTTAAAGACTCCAGATACTTCCAAACAAATGCAATTCTGTTTGTTTTTCTCTATAATCTTTTGTGATTAGGTTTGCCTTGAACTGCTTAAGCATTCAAAATAAATCAAATATTTTTAAATATTTTATACCTTTTGAGAAATGTAAAAGTTTTAAACTCTTACATTGATTTGCACTGCATTTGCTTACTGTTTTGTACTGTTTATTTGCAAACTGAAGTGTGATTGGCCTAGGTAGTTTACACTACATAAGGAGCAGATATAATTATTCTATAATAAGCCTACTATGTAGTTAAATTAATATTTTGAAAAGCAGAAATGTGCACTATTCAATACCTACCAAATGAAAGTTTTTTAACGATCTCTTCTTGGACAACATGGTTAATCGTCTTGCACAGATTTTTGTCCAATCAAAGCTCACTTTAGTGAGAATGCTCCGCCCCTTAACTGACACCTGGCTGCAACCAACTAGCAAGTGGAAAATCATTAAAATCACTAAAGCTGGGCTATTTAAAATGGAGTTAGCTAGATATAAAAGTGCATTACCAACAGTAATCTGTAAAAAATATATTTTTGGTTTAAGTTACCTGGTTCCCTTGAAACCAAAACATTATGTTATCTGAACCACATTATCTAAGTTGATTTGACAAAAGATATAAAGTTGTGAAAACAAATCATGAATTTTTCTACTAATGTGTTTTAAGGTTATCCTATTACATTTGATGTCATTTATGCCTGATGAAATGGGAAAATGTTTATGACAGGAATCCAATCACAACCGTCTTTAGACTTCACAACATGACGGCCATTAGCATTAGCTACAAGGTTGCTTCGCATTTGTTAATGCAGCCTCCAAATATCTTTCATGTGACAGTTTTCATCAAATAATTCTTAAGAGTAGGCCTATATAATTATCAGGACCATGCGCCCTCACCGCCACAGTAAGTAAAGTAACCCAGCTTTAAGAAATCACACACAGCAGGTCTCTGATGGATCCGTAATCTGATGTTAATTAATCCCGCGAATTGACTGTCGTTTAAAAAAAAAAACTCAACGGCGAGCGGGAGTCAATAATCTCTGTCAGCAATGTCACCGAGGTGCCGAGGGGCTCTCACCCACACCGACACGATAAGCCACTTCAGCTTCTTGACAAATTTAATTTGGATTAATTTTTCATAAACTACCAGCAATGTGACATAATCTTGGATTGGCCTAGAAACGGACAGTAAAACCGTTAGCCTCTAATTAAGATACGGCCTCCAGATGCAGCGCGCAAGAGCGCTATCCTTCTCTGATTTCACCGTGATCGGTTTAGCTCAGCTCAAACGCGACGTGTAGCCTATATGATCTCACAAGTCTTGGATTTATTGGTGAATTGCAAGAACTCTTTAATAAGATGTTTTCAAAATAACCTTGTTTACTTAGCTGCTAAACCACATAGTCTCAGTCTACGTTTCCATCAGCCATTTATTAGACAGGAAATTGGGTCATTGTGTAAAAAAATTGACTATAAACGAAAAATTTAAAACTCTGTGGGTCACACTTTTATGTCATTACTATGTATAATAATTTATTATAATATATATATATAGGGCTGTAGTTATGCCTAAAATTATTGCAGATATATAGAAAATATTTAGCCATCAAGACATAAAACAGTCCTTTAAAAAAAAATTGTTGGTTTAACTTAAAAAAATTAAGTTATCTGGTTGCCTTAACATTTTTGAGTTCATTGAATAAAAAATTTAGGTTTTACAACTAACAAGATTGATTTAATAAATAGAAACTCAAAATATTATGTTATCTGAACCACATTAATTATCTAAGTTGATTTGACCAAAATATAAAAATGTGTGATAACAAATCATGAACATATATTTTAACAACTGTACCACAGCTCCGGTTAATACATTTTAGACTCACAGGATTAGACTGGGTTTGGACAGGTCTTGTCTTTATTTATTATACAAAGGAAACATTCATCAGCCTTAAAGGGGCCTTTGACATGGTGTTCTCAGTCCACTTGCGTCTTTGCCACGAAGAGCCACAAACAAACTCAGAGAGGCGAGCAAATGAGTATATCCAGCTCTGTCAGTTAATATTTATCTCCGGTGTCACTTTGCGAGAAGGAAATCTGGGACACAGTTGCATTCATTGTTCAGTGAGCTTTCTTTTACGGTCCAACCCACCGACAGCAATGAATGTTGATTGTGACCTTTGTTGCAGTTTTCAAAGTCAAACTTTTCAGGCGTCGTTCGAGGCTAGCATCGGAAGACCGCGCCGTCGTGTCTCCAGGAGTCCATGCTCAAATTTTGCCGGTGGTGAGGAGAGGCAAGGCTCGGTAGGGCTCGGCCGCAGGGTACAATCAACGGTCGATGGTTTTTTTCTATTTAGCTAAAACTCACCGACAGCGTTGAATGTTCACTGAGGCAAACATGGCCTGATGGTGAGCCGACTTGACAGTCTGCGCAGAGGTCGCTGTGGAGACAAGGCAAGCAGCGGGCGGGTGCATCCCACCTCTCAATGCTGAAAGGACATATCACAGGTCACCTATTCCAAAAATACAACTTATTGAATTCTGCTCTCAAACTTTATGACCTTTTGATGGTTTGGACATTCTTACACAACATGAAAACAAAATTGACAGTTTATTTTTTCCATGATTGCCCCTTGTCTTATTGTGCATCAATTTCTTGCTGATGTAACCAAGGCCATGTGGGCGGGGCAAAAATATTAACCAATAATATCACACGTTTATCACTTCAAGCCCTGCCCTCCATTACTTCTAGATGAATGCTCTTTTTCACTTGAAAATACGATAGCCTACACAAGTTGTTAAATTAGTAAACAAATAATTGAAAATACAATTAACATACAAAATGTAAAAGTGTTCATTTCTTGTGATGGCCTAATGAAAAGCATTCTCTATAAATCAAACAAAGTCTTGCTAACAAAAGGTGATTAGATTCAGTATCTACAAGTCTTAGACAGTAACATTGCCTTAATCCAAGTGTAAGCAGGCATAACACAATAAACAGAAACAGAGAAATAAATAAAAGGAAACAAGAAAAGAGAACAGATGTTATATGGAAGATCCATTGCATATTCATATAAATGTGTCATTTATAATTAAATAAATACAGAACAGGATTCATTATAGGGCATTATAAGATGTATTATATTGGAAATCATATTTAAAAGATACACTTTAAAGGAGCATTTAGTAATTTTTTGGTTTATATTGTGCTGGTTGCAATGCCTAACATGACATACTGACACCTAGTGGTGTGGATGCAGAATGATGCAAAAACAAAAGCATTTAGTTGGCAAAAACATGATGGAAATGCTCATTTTTGCTGTCCTACTGAATAATATATTTAGCAAGCAAAAGTTTTCAATAATAGGGTGGTTAAGTGAATAGTTTTCAGCAGGAAGATCGTTCAAAATGGCGGCCTCCATGAGGCGACCCACTCCATGTAAAATAAAACCGTTTTTATTAGGCTACTGGTATGACCGACTTTTAAAATTACATTTACTTTTGTTTAGTACTATTTCTGTTTGTGTAAAACTTTTGACTAAAAATTTCTGAGGTGCACCTTTAAGGCTGAAGACAAATTGTCAACCAGTTTGCAATGCCACCTAAACATCGACGCTCACCTTTTACCGTGGTGCAGGAGAGGTTCAGCCGCCCTGGAGGGATTTGGCCTCCGACCTCATCCAGTGTATCCGTTGTACCAACCTTGGAAACTGCAAAGACACACAAATGCACACAAAAAGAAAGAGATTGAGAGTTGTATAAACGAATCCGTACATTAAACAAATGATGGATGTGAATCGAACAGCAAACCGCACCCATACCCCCACGCAAATGATACACACACACACACTTAGCCAGACTTTGACTTGACTGCTGCTCTCTTCTCTTCAACACCCTCCCTTTGATCATCGTGATTACAGTAATTGGGTCTGTAAGATCTTCACACAAGGGGCCTCTATCAGGACGAAGGAGGAGGACATTGCACACACACATATGCCACCGCTTCTAATTGCATGCTTTGGTGATACCGAAAAACATAGCTTCCTCACATATCAGGCAAACAAAAGTATCTGTGCTGATGTGCACCAGCCATGCAGGCTTTTAAAACCCTTGAGGACCAAACAAATGGTGTGTGTGCGCGTGTGTTTGGATGAGTGGTCCAACTAAAGCTTACTGACCGGCAGGAAGACCGCAGGCCTGTCAAAAGCGCGCAGAGTTTTCAAACAAAGCATGCGAGGTTAGCTTCTCAATAACCATGAAAATCTGTCCATCGTAGACATCTGAAGTCATGAATGTCATTACAGAACGTTTTTTGTTTTTTTTCTGTATTGTCAGCAGAGGCCGCCGCAAGCATCAATATATGCTTACGCCATGTTTGTCACTCTTTATTTGAAGATTGGCGATCTATGAACCAATGATGTTTGTGTGTTTGTTTTTTTTAAACGCATTATTGGGATTATGAAATATTACGAGACAGATTTTCAATGCGGTTGCATAAAAACCATTGTGAAATGTCCTAGCATGTGCACGACAAAAAAAAGCATATAACGGCGAGAGAACGTGAACTGAAAATATGGCCGCTTTACTGTAAGAATAGAAGTTGCGTCGTTACGTTAAAAGAGCCCCTTTGAAAGCCGTCTTTTTGATAATTGATTTACTTTAGAAAGCAAAAAGTGATAAAAGCCAGACATATTGCTTGTCGCGAATTAACTTAATTTTGAGATTTATGACGGCTTTTTAGATTTAAGTAGTCGTGCAGAAAGCATATGAAAAAATTAAAAGTATCATAATGGATCAAATGTTCTCTTGAAGATTAGCAGCCATGCTATTTCTATGCTAACAGTCCAATACGGCAGCTGCACGGGAAAAGCGATAAAACCTATCATCTAAAAGCTGGAAAAAAAAGAATTGCTTGTTTGCTCATCACAAAAAAGACGTACCGGTAGTCATGTGAAAAAAAAATGTCTGAAGAATGTAAAGAAAACCATAAGAAGTATCATGCTGGATCAAACACGTTATCTTGAAGAGTTGCAGCCATGCTATTTGAATGCTAACAGACCAATGCAAGGTTTATACTCTATGAGATACAGGCTATTTGTTTAACCATTAAGCCCACCACTACCTTTAATGAGTCTACTACTTGTGCTTGCATCACCCATGATCCTTGGCTATAGAGCTAAGATTACAACACAACATTAGCGGCTAGGCTAGCAGAGCAGCAGGCGCACTATGTGTTCTGTGTTACTAGCATTTAAATTTCCCTCAAGTGAGGTGTGGGTGGGGCTTAGAGAGCAGGAAGCTAATGACAGTATGAGTAACAGCGGGCTCGTTAGTCTCCCACCTCTTCTGCCATAGACACGATCATTTTTCTGGATTATTTATTGCTGCGCGCTGAAAGAGAACATCCATTTGCCGAGGGTTTCCTCAGAGGCCTGCACCGCATGGCTCGACAGCCCCTACCGCTGCGATCCTAACATCTCAGATGAGAGATATTATACACACTAGTGCTTTTTTTGGCTATTTTTATTCATGCAGTAGGTATTGTGGAGAGAGAGAGAGAGAGAGAGAGAGAGAGAGAGAGAGAGAGAGAGAGAGAGAGAGAGAGAGAGAGAGACCGCTAGGCTTAGGTTTTCAGTGTGATCTCATACAGTTGGACATATCCCAAGACGTACTACATCACATTTTATTGTGTTTTTATCATGTTGCACAAAGTCTAATAATAGTACTAATAATAATCATTTGCTGTGACTTCAACAGTGACAATAAAATCGAATTGTTTAATTTTGGAAACAAAATGTTCTCCCTCAACGTAGAAATGAGTCAGAACTACAGTAAAACCATAGTCAAGTTTGTTATTTTTACTATGGTTTACTACAAACGCTATTGTTAAGATTCTGGTGCTGTAGTAAAACAAAGGATATTTTTTGAAGTTACTATGGTTTTTCTACAAAAAAAAACAAAAACATGGCAAAACCATAGTGTTGCAGTTATTGTAGTTTTACTGCAAATGGTTAATTTAGTAAGTTATCATGATTTTAATGCAATACATATTTTTGTAGTTACCGTACGGTTACTATGCTTTTTCAACAAAAAACAGTCGAACTATGGTTACTGTAGCAAACCCTTTGTTAGGACTGTCATTTCTCTGCATGTTGCACTGGTCGATCTAGCAAGCCATTACATTCATGGGGCATTCAAGTGCCTCAACACATCGGTTCCTGTTGTGACTTCCTCCTTCATTTCTTTCTGCAATCTCTACTACCCTACTATCACCTCACTATTAACTGTTAGCCCGCGGGCATAAAATAACCAGGAACGCAATACCAACAACCCTTTTCAGTGTAAAATTGCACTATTTTCCAACCCCCTCTGACTTCATACCAAAAAAGGCGAGTCAACCTGGCCTCTAATTGGACATTATAATTGCAGATGTGAATTAATGGGCCAAACATTGATAGTGTAAGCACATAAAACCTCGATCCCAGACCGGGGGGGTTAAATGAAAAACAGATCCAGGAGAAGGGAGGCTCTTTCCCATGGCAACCCCTGGCCGGGGCCGGCATGTTCTAATCCCGCCACTTCAGCAGAGCTGTTGTTATGGAGAGAAGCAGGATATTTTTCTATTGTGTGGATGGAACGGTCACTGTCGAGTGTATGGGGCCAAGGGCTTCAGGGTAGATGACACACACACACACACATACGCGCATTACGATACGGTTTCACAAGCGCTAGCACATCATTATCCTGACGGTCTAAACAAAGCTGGCTGGGAATGTGATGTTGGGATATTATGCTGACACATAACTCAGGTAAATTCCCCCCTAAATATGTTGAGACAATGTTTGAGCATCTCACAAGCATGCTTCTTCATTTCTCTGACATAATTACAATAAACAGCTTTCGCCCTCCTCCCACAAGGAGAGTAATTACCTCGCGACACGCTGAAAGCTCTTCTCATTGGGAGATGCCACAGACAAGACGCGGTCTTCCTTCATGTCTGGACCTGAGAGAGACAGGGAGAGAGAACCAAAAAAATGTATAAAATGCCTAACTTGTGCTTTTTTTATCAAATCTCTTTCAAAATGTTTGGACGTTGAATATAGACTGGGTAGAGTTAAGCCCCATATCTGTAGTTTAAAGGGAAAAGTGCATGTGGAGTTTGCAGAGCTGAAGCATTCTGGGTCATCTCTCTTTTTCTAACAAATTATTTAAGGGTGTGTAGGACGTGAAGGATTTCTCCAAGCACTTTGGAAGGAAGTTGAAAGATTTCTGGACTTCCTTTAGCAAACACTCACAGTGTGTACAAATTCTACACTTGGAGGGGTCAGCGTGAGGCTAGCCCGTGATTCCCGTCTCTTGGCAGGAGATCTGCTTTACTAAATTGTTACGTTTTGTTAGAGTTATGCTTAAACAATTTGCCAATGGGGCAAGAAAAGTAAACTTCATTCAAAAGGATATATTCTCTGAGAACAAGTCATAATATCTCACAAGTCATAAGTTTGGTTCTCATGCAAATGCATTTTTCAGATAGTATTTGTTAAAATATAAAGTTTAAAACAAATATAATATAATATAAAATAATATAAATTATACAATGAAATGAAAATTATGGAAGCTGGTTTCCGCCACTGAATAAAAAAAAAGAAAAGGTAATTGCGACTTTTCTCTCTCGCAATTGCGTAATATAAACTTTTCCCCCTCATAATTGGACTTTATAAGTTTATATCTCACAATTCAGAGAAAAGAAGTCAGAATGGCAAGATATAAAAAAATCGCAATTGCGAGAAAAAAAGTCAGAATAGTGGGATTTAAACTCGCAATTGCAAAAAAAATAATAATCTGAATTGTGGGATATAAACTTGCCATTGCAAGAAAAAAAAATCCGAATTGTGGGATATAAACTCGCAATTGAAAAAAAAAAAAATCAGAATTGTGGGATATAAACCCGCAATTGAAAGAAAAAAAATCTGAATTGTGGGATATAAACCCGCAATTGAAAGAAAGAAAAATCTGAATTGTGGGATATAAACTTGCAATTGCAAGAAAAAAATCTGAATTGTGGGATATAAACTCGCAATTAAAAGAAAAAAAAAAACAGAATTGTGGGATATAAACCCGCAATTGAAAAAAAAAAAATCTGAATTGTGGGATATAAACTCGCAATTGCAAAAAAATTTCTAAATTGTGGGATATAAAAAAAAAAGAGTGAGAATTGCAGGATATAAACTCGCAATTAACATTTTTTTATTCCGTGGCGGAAACAAGCTTCCATAGAAAATAAACGGATAAAACAAAAAAGATTAATGCAAATTAATGAATGAATTAAACAAACAAAAAAACAAATACTGATTAAACCTTGCAGAATAATTTGAGACCATAAATTGTTAGACTAGTTGTCTAACAGATGTATTTAATACATCACAGAACAATATAAAAGGCCGTTTGAAAATTACCACTTGGATTGAATCTCATGACTGATTTGAATGCTTGTGGTAAATTATATCTGTTCTTATCAATGTGGTTACGGTATCCTTTGCAAGTTCAACCGATTCAACCCAAATTTGCATACACAATTGCAATTCAAATGCATGGATTTCTTTATTCAAAATTACACGCAGCTTTTGAAGAACTTAGAAACGCATGTTGAAGCGGTGCATGTTTAAAACATAAAAAGTCAGCCGAAAACCTATGATAATGTGAATTTTGTGGGTGACGTGCCGCTCTCAGTGTCTCTGTTGGTCATATATGTGTATTTATCTGTAAGATAAAGGAAATTCATTGTGCTGAACTGTTTTCTCGTGTGTTCCTGTAACACATTCTACCTCTGTGTGTAACAGATAAAGCTGGTTGTAGCCAGACGGCTTCACCTGAGTGAGAAACTCTGTCTCACGCGTCTGTGTTAGCCTGCTAGGACAGATGGCAGTCAACCTTTGATATCTCAAAGGCCAGGTACATGTGAGAACACTGTGACGCCCAATCTCACATGGAGCAGTGACAGAAGATGAAAAGAGAGGAACCAAGGAAACTGACAACACGTGAAACGCAGAAGTCTCTACGGTGCAGTTGGATTAAAAAAAAGAGACAAGAGCTGAAACTAAATCAATTCATTTTGAAATACTGAGGACAAAAATGGCAATTCTGTTGAATACAATTAAAGGTCACATTTGTAGAGAGGAGTTGCCAATATATTGTATATGTTTTCTAATTTAAAATATAAATGTTAAAAATTTAAAATTTAAGCATAGTTAGGACAGCAGTAATAATAATTATGATGACTATTATTGTTGCTAGCGGGTAATGTTGCGCATCCAGTCAGACTATTCTGCATTTTAGCAAAAATATGTCTGGAAAAATAAATGTAATCAATTGACCTTGACCAATAAATTTAATAAAAAAAATAAGAGGAAAATTGCATTGCTCAGATCAGAGCTCAGGAGATAAAAGAGAAGAAATAGAGACAAATTAGATATTGTAAGAGAGATCAGATCTCTATAATATTAGTTTGAATCATTTTAAATGAAGAAATGTTCATGACGTTTAACAGCAGACTTTGGGACAAATTTAAGCACAGTTTGTGACATTACGCTTACGGAGATCTCTTTTGAAACTCTATAGGAGACATTTGGGTAAAAATAAAAGACAATGGAAGACTCCACTGCTGTTCCTTTAATCTCATTGCTGTTTGGGAGAAACATTTGATAATCTAATTCTATATGTAATGTTGGATCTCCAGCCACACTGAAATCCAGATTTTAGAATATGAAAACCTTCAGTTTTATACAAAATTTGTATAGATGTCTTCAACCCGAACACCGATGTAATGCACAGAATTGCACGATGTTAAGTCATCCAGTTTCATTTTCCAAGTCTTGCTCCTATGATAACTTGATGAACATTTTGATTTTAGAAACTTCATGTGGCTCACAATTTTTGTCTTCAACAAGCTAATGTATACACAAGTCAGAGACCTAAATGAGGACCACCCACAAACTAATCTGAAGTCTTACAGTGCACCACGGACTGGAAATACATTTTATTTAATAATATCAATGTCTGCTTGAAACTGAGCCAATTTCTAACTTTTCACTCAACATCAAAACCTCAAATATCTCCACAGTGGCATGACTTCTCCAGACCAGCCTTCATTTTTCTAGACTTTATTGTGGCGCTAACCAGTTGTAACTTGTCGCCCAAGCTCTGGACCACCCAGATTAGCCGTCTAAACAAGGCTTTAGATGTTTTAATTGTCTCCATCCTCAGGGTGTGCCATCGACTTGAAAGTACGTCGTCATAACAGCAGTAACCTCCCTCATTTGAGATTTATACAGGGTACAAATTCGCCACACTGAAAACCAGCCTTTACACACTCAACCCGTATATCGAAAATGGACAATTCCAACATTTACAACTACATTAACCAAGACAAAATGACTACCACAGGCGTACAAAAATCTGAGAGACTCAAAATAAGGCTATGATTGAAGGCAACACTCATAAACGCACTGGAAAAAGAACGAATGCATTGAAAGCAAGTCGCTTTGGATAAAATCCTCTATGAAATGCACAGGCCTACATGCAAATGTAAACACCTTTGAGGTAGAAAATGTTACGGGTTGTAAGCGGGAGTATCCAGAGTTAAGTTTTTAAGATGAAAGGATGTCATATATTCTGAGACGCTGTAATAAAAGACTGTCTCCTAAAACAAGACGCTTCGTGGCCCCTGATAGTCTGTAATTTACAATGACAATATCAGGGACAGTCACGAAGCGGGAGGCAAAGTGCAGGGTAGCGGGAGAAGAACATAGCCGTGTTTTTTCCTGCTTTAATGATTCACCCTTTGTCTCAGAAGCGTTCGTCTTCTTAGCATATCCAAACAAACCGTTTCCCCTCGAAAATCTCCAAATGATCCATTAAAACGATCTCATTTGGGAGCAACAACTATTCGGGCTGCAAAACACGGGACGCCGAAAGAAAACAGGAGAGGGTGCAAACGCCCCCCCTTCTTCCTCCTCGTAATATGCAAAGTTTCACCCCGAGGTATTAATCTGTTTCCATTGTAGCTAAGCGCAGATGCTATCAAGCTCCATTTGTCATTGACAGCGAGGGTAATGACCCTGAACTCGCGTGAGCAGCTCCTGGGCAGCAAAGACACAAGGTGGTAAGTAACTCAATATATTTTCCCACAGCAGCATTAACGGCTACAAATTTGCTAGGCAAATTGAGTGTGATGAGCACATTTTATACCGCTTTGGCTCGTGGTTGTACCGACTTAATCTCTTTGAGACCATTTATCTCTCAAAATACATTACGGGCAAGGAGGGCCTGTTGTAACATTGCTTGTTATATCAATCTTGGATTACAATGCTGCTTGTTTGGGCCAGACATCTTGACTTATCACTTCATTTATGTGGCGATTATTAATATTCAGTTCAAAAATACATGGAAGTGTTGCCTAAAGAAAGGACGCCGTTGCAGGAGACTTTTCCAGTCGTGTGAAGTGTCTTTTGTCCCCTCGCAAACCCTGGGCTCTAAAGAGCTTTCAGTCCACCTGAAGGTTCAGCACCTTATGAAAGAAACAAGTGGGGAATGTACTGAACACCATTGTGTCCAAAACAAGCCTCCACAGAGCCAAGGATTTCAAGCGGTTCATGAACCCAGTAGGAATAACGCTCTCAAATTCCATCCAGGTTTCCCTGAAATGCTACGATCATTTCAAGCTCTACAGTACGAACCATGAAGATTGAGACACAATGTGGTTAGCCAGTAGTTTTTAACCTCCGGTGATAAGTGAAATGGCTGGCTGTGCTTATATTGGCAGGCAGGGAGGAAAGAAAGCCCAGATAATCTCTCTCTGGTCAAGTGCCCGTGGCCCTGGCACTGTTCTCGGAGGTAGTAAAGCTGTCCAGATTTCATACCGTAACTATCACTCAGGTCCTGTAGCAGAGCTACATAATTAGCATGGGCCATAGAAACACACTCCTTTAACATTCTGTGAAGTAGCAGGTAAACTATCCCCTCATTTACATAAATGCACACAGTGTCCGGACAATATTCAATAAAATTTCTCAACAAACCCTCATCCTTCCCTCGGGTCATTTTGCCCAGAAACTCATTATTGTTACAATTTAAAAAAAAAAATACTGTTCATCGGAGACCTTAGGACTTCTGTCGCACTTGTACCACGAATATGAAAAAAAAAAAAAATTTTTTACTTGAGTTTATGTCGTTGTAATAAACAAATTAAAAAAAGAGTAACAAATCCTTCCCTCGCGGGTCAATTCGCTCTTAGGAATGAATGGAATGCGAGGGAATGCTTCAGTATACATAGAAAAATGCTCAAAATGAAAACTAAAAATGCTAAAACTTTACCAAATTTTTTTTATATTGTCTACATGTGTATCTGAATGCATACTGAAGAGATAAACTCAAGAACTGACTTTAGGACCCAGTGGAACAGCTCATTTGCTCCATACAGAGCTATAAGGCCATTTAGTGGCAAAATTCATAAACTATCATGTTATATATTTATTTTTCACCCAAATTGACCCAATGTGTATAGTTATTTTGAATTTAAGTTGAAAGAATGTGAGGAATGTGCTTAAATTCTATTATTTATTTAATTAATTTAAAGGTACATAAAAAAAAAAAAAAAAAAAAAAAAAATCACATTAAATAAAATAAAAAGTATAACTTTAGGGCTTCGGGTCATTTTGACCCGCGAGGGAAGGATTTGTTACAGAATGCGAGGAGAGGATTTTGAATCATGAATATGTTTCGTAGCCTATCTGTGTGTTATGACATTTGCATACATTATTTAAGATATACATTTGACAATATGACCTTGTCATTGCTAGCCAGTTGAGCTACAGCAACGGTTGGATGTTTCAAACCTGTAAGAGTCTGGTTTGTGTTATTTTCCAATGCTGTTCCTTCCTTTTCTCCTCAATCTTTCCTTTCTCTTCTATACAGTTCTCAAGTAGAAATCAGTAAATTTACATGCACGATTTTAGTCAGACTAAAGCAAATGTTATGTCAGACTGAAATCATACCAGTCAGACTTCACGAAGTGAACATGATTTTACCTCAGTCTGTGTAAATGTTAATCAGACTACACTTGGCATCGACGGTGTGTATTTGCTCCAAGATTCATAGGTGACATGCAAGGTGTATTTTATACTTCAAATATAAAATTATGATTGTATCACATAAATGTGGACAGAGAGACGAAGACTGTGTAGAGCATACTACTACTTTAGGCAAATGCGAAGAACCAGTGACTGTACGTAATCAGGCGAGTATAAATTCACACAATTTTCATCTATCAGCACTCTGCCATATAGTTCAACTCTCCTTAAAATCCTCCTTGACATTCTAAAACCCACCAAGCTTGTGCCAATTACCAAAGGACAACATTAGCCATCCCTCCAGTGTGACTTTATAAATGCTCTGAGAGCCGTGTCTGCTAATTCGGCATGTAATGCACTGTTAGGTTCGCAAAAACCAGCTAGCATGCTAGCCACTAGCCACCTGCTGCGTACGCAGAATAGGGTGAGTGGACCTTGGGACTTCCCAGCATGGGAGTGGAGACATGAGGGAAAACTTTTACAAAAAAGCGGTAGATTATGCTAACTGAGAAAGATCTAAAATTGCATTCTCAATTAGTGCTTTCAACGACAGACTCCACCCCCCGCTTTCAAGTCCACTTGAAATAGCTGGATTCACCTGCCATGCGACAGTAGTCAAAGGCCGGAGGTGCGTTGTTAACCCAGCAGGGGAGGATGAGGCTGAGGTGCGAGAGAAAAGGAATCAAACGGCCGAGTGAATCACCTCCAGGAAGACAACAGCTGGGGAGGTCGTCGCCGGAGGGAATAAAAGTAGCTTTTAAACACTTGTTGAGGCGTGTGGGGTCTACAAAAGGGTGGAGCGAGGATAATGTAGCAAGTGTCTACTGGAAAAGAGACAGCCAGTGTCTTTAACTAGTCTCCCGACAAAGTCTGCTGGGACTTTTACAACAGACCAGAGCGAGGGAGGGTGGGGTCCGATGGGGGATAGAAAAGGAAGGAGAAATTATAGCCTTCCGGCCATTCAGCATTTACATCTGTGTTACCTATAATCCTACAGGGCCAGTCTGTCTGACCACTTGACAGACTAGAGATCATTTACTCAAGCTTTTAGTATGGATAAAGAATGCTCTTAGTTTAAGTGGCTGAGAGTTCGGCTTGGGAATACTAACTGGCAGCACAATGCAACATTTTTGGCCCTGGAGAAAAGCAAACACTTTGAATGAAACGGCTGATCGGTAACTCTGATCTTTGTGGATTTAAGGGTAAGAGCTGTAAAAACCATGTACACAAGCAACATTTAAACTTGAATGAGTGAAATTCTGTCATTTACTCACCTTCATGTCTTTCCAGATCCGTCACGCTGTTATTTTGTTTGTGGAACACCACGTTTTTTAACAACGACTGCCAGTCAAGCTCAAAAAAGGACAAAAACCCCATAAAAACAATCTAGTCCTGTTTGTTGTCAATGCCTCAGACCAGCGACAAAAGTTTCAGTGAATTACAGCTTCAATTTATGAATCATATGGCTTCAGAAGCACACGATTCATATGGATGACTTTTATGGTGTTTCTTTGTACTTTTTGGAGTTCAAAAGACACGTTCACTATGATGGTTCTTCGTAAATTATTATTTTGTGTTCGGCAGAAAAAAAGCATGCAGGTTTGACAAAGGACAATAAATGCTTATGTTTATTTGTTGCTCTTTCAGACTACCTGAAAACCAACTTTTACATCATGCCGGACATCTTCATAGTCAGCAAAGGTTGTGGAATACCTATATTTGAAAATTAAATTCTTGCACTGCATCTCAACCCTAAAGATGACATATTGTTCCAGACTCGCTCATAATAGCAGTGATGCTGTCTTGCGGTGAGGTAATTGCAGTGAGTAAAATACAGGGAGTCTCAGATGTCGGTTTAACATGACGAGGTTAGATGAAGGCGCAGATAATGAGTCAAGGAACTGACGCCTGAGTGTGCAGGATGAGCCGGAGATGAAACGACACGTTCTGCACCTGGATCACATGGCAAAATGCCCAACACACATACATACACACGTTTGCAGATGGTACCGAGGAACGACACAGAACGTACATTTCAACTTCACCGCAAACCCTCAGAGGTAAATTCGTTACCTTTATCGGTCGTCTTCGGCCTGCAACAGTCTGACTCCCATGGTTGAGCTCTGCCGAGTCACCGGAAGAACCAGGGTTTAAAAGACTTCCCGGCATTGCATCTTCTAACAGCTTCTTTCGCTCTGTTTCTGGCGCCTTGATAACCTATGAAATGCAGAGGGAGGGGGAAGGAAGAACGATAAGGAAATCGTTTCACCAGATGGAACTGTCTAAAGTCAGGCGAAAGCAGAAGGCAGCGCATTTCATTTAAAAAACTCAATTTGACAAGATGAGACGAGGTCGCGGATTCCAATCATTACATTAAAATACTTTCCGTTATCTTTCACGCAGCACCCGCAAGACGTACAAAGAGTATTACAGAGAAAAGTCACGACAGTACAACACCTCCCAGTCATCGGGGTCGTGACTGTGTGGCTACCAGCTGTGTTTTTGCTCTGAAAGGATGAGCAAGGCTTGACAAATCAAACATTTGCCCTGATCTGGCCCTGCCCTGCTCTATTACACTGTGTGGAGAGGTGACTTCAGCGCAAGAGGATGACTCTGTAGTGGTAATAGACGCTCATCAAAATCGTCAGCAGCTGTGTGGCTATTCAACGCGCTCTTTCTCTTTTTTTTAGGCCACAGCTGCACAGATAAAGGGTTGGGCAAATATTGCACAATGAACGACAAACATAGAGCTTCCACAGTCTCCGTTTCGAGCTTGACTATATGTGTGAACACTCAATGCTTGTCCTCCTCTATGTTCGGTTTCAATGCTCGCCCGTCCATATTTAATTGCCATTCTCGCCACCCCCCACCCAGCTCTCCGTTCACCCTGCACAGCCCAGAACCCCTGAAAAGCGGTGACAGTGCTCCTTTGTTCACCCCAGACCACTCCTCTCCCTCAGCGCCCCCATCCACCCTCCGTTCGGTTGACAGGCATGCCTGTACAGGCTCGGCAAAAAAAACGAGAGAGGGAAAGACAGCGTGAAAAGTGAGATAGTGAGCGACGGGGAGGGTCTCTCGCTTTCAAGCTCCTACCATTCCTGCATTTCTGTCAACTCAGCAATACCAGAGGGGGCTTCAAAAAGGGGTTAGGAGATGAGGCGACCGCCAGTATACAAGCCCTCCAAAAACGAGAGAAAGATACGTAGAGTCAGGGATTCAGCTATGCATCGCTTAACTCAACTAGCATCCGCCTTGAACAAACATTCAAGGATAAAACATGCTACGCTGACAACTATAACCCTAATGCGGATCTTTATTTTTCCTCAAGATACATACATAACATGCCATTTAAAAGGAAGACATTTAAGTAAGATTGTTTGTATAGTTGTATAGTCTGTATAGTTGTGTCTCTCTTAGCCTGTGGCGCAGCTGTTCCCTTTGTCGTTAGATCATAACAACCATTTCCCTGGTTTTAATTTAAATAGTCATTTTATGGTCTGTTTTATTTTAATGACCATGTTTATGGTAGCCATTTGTCTTGGGAAAGATGCAGACAGATTCTGAACATTTAAATGAATTAAAAAAAAACGTTCACAAACAAACATGTAGAGCATTTTTTACTTATACGCTGCAAAAATGTACATTCACATTAAAACATTCGCATTAACATTCACATTATGGTCCGTACAAAAGGAAAGGGCAGGCCAGAAACTAAGTATGCAGATGCATTGTACATACATAATGTGCGTTCTTGGGTAACTTTTAGTGGTAACACACCTCAGTATTCTAGGGGGCGACAGAGTTACCTTTAAATGTTATTGCCATTAAAGTTGGCATTAAAGTAAATTCCAATTGTGACGTATAGTGAAATGGCTTCACAAACAAGAATAAATGTAGGGCAGGACTTGATTTTGTCTATCGGGATTTGATTGGATCATTGTTCGCTAAATGTTGAGATATCGTAAGTCATAAATAAGAGAAGGTAGGGAAAGTTATTGTTTTTGATTAAATATTTCAAGGACACATGAATTTAAAAATAACTAGATAATAATAAGTATAGATGCAATTAAGATAAGAACTGACCATTTTTCAACTGTGTAATAGCTAGTTGTAAACAAATCGACACTTGAAGGTTATGCACATTGTAATGCTGTTTGTGGCAATAATGAGTACACATTTTATGGTTTGTTTTATTTTAATGGCCATGTTTATAGTAGTCCAGTAGTCCAGGCAGACCTTTCAACAACACGCTGAGGTATAAATAATATAAATTTGATCCATGCAAAATCCTAACAGCATGAGTAGGCCAGAAAAAAACACAAGGCATGTGCATTACGTAGTTACATACAAATGTCTCGGGTAGCTAGCTATAAACATGAGATGTGTCCAATATTACAGTAGAAGAAGACAATTTATGCCAATGCTCACTATAGCTCCCCTTGTGGCAATGTTGAGAGTGCAAAGATTGCATAGCTAGAAGCGTCTGCGCTCATCTACTTGTACAGAGTTTGTTAGTTTGTACATTTTGATCATGTAGGGGGTGTACTTGCAGATATTTCAAATCACAAGCATTTTTCATAACTCAAGACATATTGTTCAGATCTACTCGTACTCGTGAGTAGGAAGAGAAATATTTGGACTGAAGACGAGCGCTCCTGAAGTGGTTGTGCTAACTCCATAAAAATCCTCAGGCAATCCCTAGATAAACCTTGAGAGGAATAATTCATTCAAGATAGTACTTAACATTCTTAGTATTTAACATAAGAAGGATTTGAAAAACACGGACATCTAATAATGATTTTACAGGTTTTACTTTTCTGACCTTTAGCACATACTTTTTCCCATCCAAAATTTAAACAGTGACTTCTGTGCAAAATTGTTGGTGCTTTTCAAATCGATCATATTTTATTACATCAATACATGCATTATTACCTAAAAACCCCCAGATATAAATATTTAACCCTTTTTTTCAAAATAAAGATTTAGGCCTGAGGAAGTTCAATACAGTTAAATATAATACATAATCACTGCTGAGAAGAAAAAAAAGAGAGCCTAAGTCAATTTTTCTTTACTAGAAAGAAATGTTGTCAACTTTAATAACTGGAACCCTATGGGGGTCTGATTTCAGGTGCAAGCTAAAGCTATGTAATGCAAATGCAAACAAAAGCAATGCCACAAGTCAATGGGGGGAGCTTGACAATGGTCACACGCCAAATTTACTCCAGCACTAATGTTTTTTAAAAGGACTGTTTAACTCAAATTAGGAGGTGACCAGGGCAGGACCACAGGGAGTTTGGATGCATTCGTAAACAGACCATGAAAACCTCTTGAGATTACTAGTCCCAGTACTCGCATTGACAAAACAGGGAGGCTTCGGCAATGGTGCTAAACTAATTGAGTGGTCCCTTGGGGGCTTCAAGTTCATTGTCCACCATGTCTCAATTAAACATCCATCAAACTGGCATCTAGTACCAAAGGAAATCCAAACAACGCCATCAATGTTCTTATGTATGAACCAAGGTATACTGGCACATCTTGCAAACCATCTCAGCCCGGCCAGAAAGCGATTGCAATCACTCTTCCCCATTTATCCACCATTAGATGCCACTAGGACAACTGTGAGAGCCATAAAACTGAAGGTAAAGGCTAAACTTAGCTAAATCAAACTGTGCTACCATATTGATAACACAAAGTAACCTTCTGGTGGTATATTCATTGTGGAAGGTTTGCAAAATGTAGCACAAATTGTTGATGCCAATGGCTTGCCAACTTAAGCTTCCTTTCTGCTAGCTGTGGATAAATGCTTTGGATACGAGAACCACTAATGCTTGGATGCACTTCTTGTAATAAGTACAATATGGAAGTGCTTTGAAGTTTACAGCTCGCAGGTCTTTAGCTCACTTTGCAAACACATGAATAGGGTTCAAAGACATTAAATGAATGAAGCGCAACTTGAAAGTTGGAACGGTCCCTAGAATTTGACTGAATGGATCGCACAACAGAGTCTCGAGTTGAAATGAGGAGCAGCCGAACAATAAAATGATACAATATCTTTTAGGGATTGCAGCACAATTGACGGCAAATAAAGGCTCCCTGGTGCTGCTCTGCTTTGATAGAGCCACACAACCGGACAAATGCTGAATTTGTAAAAACTGTGCATTCGACGGCTTTCATCTCGGATTGAGCTTCTGACAATAAGAGTTAATTCCCATGTTCCCTTTTCCACAATTTTCTAACTGGAACAAACACGTCCGCTGACTCTAACACAGTCGTTGTTGAGCAGGATCACTTTTTTAATCGCCGAGATTGAGCGAAGCTCGAAGAATCAAGCTCTCAATAGGCACACAGTGGTGACAGCGAATTAATTCCACCACCTTCTCGGCCTGCCGGAAAACGCAGTCAGGTTTCACCGGCAAGCCCTCGGCGCTCGTTGCTTAAACCCCTGTCAGTCTACCATGCCTGAAACGGAGCCAGCAGGAATCCACCAACTCCACAGTTTTGCCTTTCCCTTTCACGGTCCATCTCAGCAATTTTACGGATTGCCCAGTAACAGTTATTTGCTTTCAGCTGTCAGAGGGGATCCTGGTTGTGTCTACCTACTTCGAATCCAAACTGCAAATCTTTAACAGCCCTCGGCCGTTGGTTATCGATTGCAGAGTGGCGGTTCTTTGTCCAGTTCTTGGAGGAAGTGTTGTGAAATGATCCATGTATCCTTTTTTCTTGCCGCTGTTAAGGAAAGATAGCGACTACAATTGGTAATGCTGTTTGGTGAAAATGCTGGCTGACCTAGAAAATAAAGATACAGCATCGTTTTCAAAGGCTTTAGGAACATCTAGTTAGAGTTGCGTTTCGATGGGAGTATGTGAAAGACTACAAATGGTCCGCCAGTCAATTGGCTACTCAAGACTTAAATAGCTATAATTGTTGAAAAATACCAACATTGAATGAATCAACTGATAGCATGAAGTGATTGTGATAAAAATGTTTGTCTCATTTCTGACAGTTATGCCCATGTTCTTAGCTTAAGCTAGAAAATGTTTTAGCTTAGCATTTTGGCTCATTAGCTAAAAGTAGCAGTCCAGTCAATGAAATAAGAACAAAATGGCTATCTGGAAATATTATAGATAAAAAA
This sequence comes from Phoxinus phoxinus, assembly GCF_949152265.1. Taxonomy (NCBI): domain Eukaryota; kingdom Metazoa; phylum Chordata; class Actinopteri; order Cypriniformes; family Leuciscidae; genus Phoxinus; species Phoxinus phoxinus. Next base: position 14,007,092 of record NC_136895.1, on the reverse strand, counting down.
AAGAGAATTTCAAGATTAAAGGTATAAATAAAGGTTAATTTGTACACTATTTAAAACAGTACGTAATTGTTTTGAGGTAGCAAGCGTGCTAGTAGGCCTGCAATTCCTATTTTCCTGTTTTAAGTGGTCTGCCAGCTAAATGTTTTATTTTTTTTAAGTGAAAGAGCTTCAGAAGAAAAAAAACATGGGATACTGGTGAAATTAAAGTTTATGGTGAGTCATATCTTTAAGAGTTCTTCCAGTTTTAATTACGCAACTTCATTTTTTCTTCACTTTCCGCCATTTAATCAGTGACTGATGACTTCTAAAACGATTAAAGACTTATCTAACCACGTACATGCCGTGTACAGAAGGCTTAATGAATATAAAGCTCTTGTATTTCATGCTCGCATGTTTCTTGCATACCTAATTATAGCAAGTTACTGTATGTATAACAGATACCAAGCAAAAAATAAAATAACTATTAGCATACACTACTAAAAAAATTATTAAAAAACAATCAGTTCCTCTTTTTTTCCTTTTTGAAAGTCAGCTACTGTGTGGAGGATTACAAACGAAAACTGCAACTGAGAAGCAAAACTGCTCATTAGCATAGCGAATCTCTCCCCTCATTCATTTGTGTTGACGGGACAAAAGTCAAAAGTGTTCAACAAGCTCTCTGCATGTACTGGAATGACATTTCTGCGGGTTAGCTCCCAAAACACAGTATGAAATAAGAGCAAGCAGCTGTCTCTTACTGCGTCCAGATGGCGGCAGAACGTATGTAAATTGCCTCATTAACCTTACAGCACTTAACTACCGGGCTGCGCTGATGGTTCGGCCCACACGGGCATTTTATTAAAGAACATTAATAGCATCAGGCAGCAATCACCACTGCCTGAGGTGATTTGCTCTGGCATTATCAAACACTGTAATAATTATACATGACAACCTCCTGATTAATGCATTCATGAATATTACAACGCTGCATTATCTTTAGCTGCACCCTCCGTTCTTAAACCATGAACTTCAAGGGTGTTTTAACAAATACTACAGGATAAGTGCGTTCTTCCGCCCACCCTTGCAACCCATTTGGGCTCAGCCACACCTCTTACAAACAAAAAATAAAAGATGGGGAAAAAAGGCATCATGCAACATTACCCCCAGCCCTTCCGAGTGTGTGTGTGTGTGTGTGTGTGTGTGTGTGTGTGTGTGTGTGTGTGTGTGTGTGTGTGTGTGTGTGTGTGCGCGCGCAGCGAACACCGTGGAGAACCGACCTGCACCTGGAGCACAGAGGAGCACGGCACAGGTCAAAGGTCAAGCCTCCAAGGGACTCTGACTAAACAAGCCTCCACTCCTTCTTGCTCTGAAAAGGCCAGACAACCCCTGTGGTTGCAGCTCACAACATGGGTCTTTTCGGCCTCTCTTTTTTCTCCTTCCCTCGCTGTCTTTCTCCTTTGGAGAGGCGCGCTAATCCATAATCACTCAAACGACCAGGAGCTCAATTATGCACCAGTTTCTCCATTTTCTCTTGACACATAAAGATCTAAAAACAATTAACCTCTAGCCGGCAACGCGTTTTCACACTGAGCGCAAGAGGAATAAGTCAAGAACCCTCCATTCAAATTCCACCCCATAATTCAGCGAGCCTAAATATTATTACACGTTTTCTTTTAATGCTGGGATGCAAGGTTTAAGCTTAGCGGACATAATGGATGTTATTTCTATACATAACAAATTGAAATTGGGTATGTGTGCTATACATGAGATGATATTCCTTGAAGGCATTGATGTACGTATGGATTACTTTTATGGATTACTTTAATCGATTACTTTAATGGTACTGATACTGTTCGACTTCTCAAGGTTTAATGATAGCTAAAGGTTTAAGGGGGTCAGTTCACCCAAACATGTTATTTCTGTCAAATTCTGTATGAATTTCCTTCTGAAAAAAAAAAGACTATATTTTGAAATTGTTTGATGACCATTTAAATTTTTAGCTGAATTATTCCTTTAACCATCTTAGACATTTAAAAGGACATATTCACGCTAATAATCAGATACGAGTTTCTTTTTTTCTTTAACTTCTATTTTGGCCCCGTTTCAAAAGTGGGGTTTCTCAGTGATGTCAGATCAACCATTTTTGGTCTTCCAAAGAACCTTTCATTGAACAGTTTCCCCTTTCTGATTGTGAAGAACATTTTAATAATCAAAAAAAAAAAAAAAACGCTTTCCACTATAAAGAACATTTTGTGTAATGCAAAAGGTTCCATGGATGTTAAAGGTTCTTCATGGAACCATCCGTGCCAATAAAGAACCTTTATTTTAAGTCTTTGTGATAATACATCTATTAAAAACATACTTGATATCTATATCCACAATGTGCGTTGCTATACGATTTTCCCCTCAGCAGCTCAAAAACGTTCGTTCAAACGGAGTCAATGGGTGTGACACTGGGGAGAACTCGCGCCCATGGCCTCTCGCCCAAGCCGTGCAGTTCTCTACGTGAGGCTGTCTGATTGTATTGAGCCCTTTAGCCCTCAATAAACACTCTTCCTCTGTCAGAGGGTCTCAGTGGCCTCCTATTCATGCGCAGGTAGAATGCCTAAAGAACGCGTGAGAGGAGAGAAAAAAACAGCTTGTTGCTTCTATTGAACCTTTTATTACGCCCCTTCAAAGGCTTATGGCAGAGGAGGAGAGCGAGAAAGAAAGGATCTGCCGTCTACTTAGTGCCATTGTACTCCCAACATGTCGGCTCTGAGCTCTGTGAGAAAACACAAGCAGACTTCATCCAAAATATCGCACGTCGAGCAAATCAAAGTGCACTAGCTAGAGACAAAATGGCGATTTTTTTTGGGACACTGATTTCAGGAAGCACGTTTCTATGAAAATACAAGGAAACAGGCGCTAATGTAAGCCAAATGCAATGATATTCATATGTGCGAGTATATTTGCTTGCAGCAAAACATATACAAATTTAATTTTTAAATTAATAATACATATTTTTTACACATCAGTATCCAACTTCTCATTAAATCATATGAATCCTGCACTGAAATCAAAACAAACATTAACATTAATTGCCCCCCCCTCCCCTCCCCTCCCCCCTTTTTAAATAAATTTTGTTAGTTTAAAAGCTATTTATGTTAAGTCTGTCGACTTTAAACCGTCCTCAAAATATAATTCTTAGGATTAGGATACTGTGCAAAAATCTTACAGCTTTCCTCATCGCAACATTCATTCTTGCATTATCACGCCTCAGTTTATGTAATTTCAGATGAGGCAAACCTAATCTTACACAGACAAAGCACTTAAACTCAGAATCCAACGCTCACTCTTATCCACAGAACCAAGAGTCACAAAACATGCCTAAAAAGAAATCTTAGCTTTTTTTTTTAAGCACACGAATACTGTAAGTTGACAGGTCTTGTATGGTAAAGAAAAGCCTAATATGCAATTTTGAACAGCACGGTTGAATAAAGACTCCCGCTTACACACACACACACACACACACACACACACAAGGAGACATTGTTGTTCATGCTTCTCCTCGCATGTGTGCCAGACTTCTTTCTCCCTGGTCCATACATTGCAGAAGAGTTGGCCCCTCATATACTGCATACTGGCCCCCAACATTGCATGCCGGCCCCTTGATTAAGCAGGGCAAAAGATGCAAGGGGAAAAAACAGAAGAGACAAAGTAGTGAAAAAAGAGCGAAAACAACTGGCAGGCATCCAGACTCATGGGGACTGCGTTGATCATTATGTCTAGCCTTCAGGTGTCTGAGCCGGCTGTGTTTTGGGGGGAGGTGTGGTTACCAAAGAGGCAGACAAAGAGAAACTCGTTCACCGGGATCAAGAAAGCGAAGAAGGGAGGGAGGGTACAGAGAGAGGGAAAAAATGAGAAAACGCTATAAAAATTTGATTAGACGATCCTCCACTGAAGTGACTTTCTGTGTTCTCCTGCCTTTTTTTCTTTTCTTTTTTTCAAAGCATCGCCCCAGAGAACAGGACAGACTGATTTTTTTTTTTTTTTTACAGGTCCTAATTAAAAACATCTGAAGACCCTCAGACATCAAAGTCTTGCATTGCAATCTAAATGAGTCTTTTTTTCTGAACTCAGGTTTCCTGATAGCCCAGCTCTCAAGATGTTATTTTAATATTAATACAAGCATTATTTATATTTATGAGCTGCATTTAAACATGCATATGGAAGTCTGCATATGATTAATGAAGAAAAAACAATCACACAACTGCTTGACACAGGTCACCGGCTGTCACAACTTTACAACACGCGTCAAATTGAACATTTTTTTTACAAAAACAGACAAAATGCAGAAGATTTTCACATGGGATGATAATAAATCTTTGTATATTTAAAATAAAAATGCAATATTTTTGACAAAATATCATTTTTGAAATACATTTCTAGTTTTAATTACGAACTGAACGGATCAGTGGTTTTAAGCTGAAAATATGAAATATGAAAATTTGTTTTATAATAATAAAGGTGTGTTTCACAAAAATAATCAGAATTAAGAGAATCAACAGAATCATATAAAAAAAGTTCAAGCATGCCTGAATGCACAAAATCGATAGTATGCTACTATAAAACAGTGCTCTAAAATAATAATTTTTAATTTCTATTATAATTAGCTTTCTCAGATGTTTGTTATTCCAGAATCCGTCTTTAAACATCAAAGCAAAATCGTATTTAAACTCTGCGCGACTGCGATAAACATCTAACGCATCTTGCAAAGTGTTTTTCGTAGAATAAAAAAGTAATATCGATACCAACCATTCATTCTGCTCTAGACGCCGGGTTCCTCTTGCATTCGTGGGGAAACTCCGAGCGGTTACAGTAAAAACTGCTGCTGCTTCTGTTGAGAGAGCGCCGCGTTACCTTTGCGTTTAACTTCTGAATCTTTTGCGCGTCTCGCTTCCTGCGCAGTGGGAAGAGACCAGAGCCGCTGCGGCGCGTCATCAGCAGGGAGCCGCTCCTATTGGCTGAACGCGTGCACATTGAGAACGCTGCTCTTTGTTCCATTGGGCGCACGCGGAGGGACTGACGCTCCTCCTCGCTGAGTTCTGTGCGCAAGAATGCGTGAGAAGAAAAACGGGGAATGTCTTCTGATGTCTGAGAGGTCAATGCTGCTTCAAAGCTCCTGGAACAAAAAAAAAAATTGCATCAGTAAGAATCAGCTATTTATTGCTTATTGATAATCGTCTGCAGTACTGATAAACATGCTGCTCGTGCATTGTAAATATAGCTACACATATAAAGGCTTTATATTATTCAAATATAGTATTAACCAATTAAATAACACATTTTTTAAACGGAAAAAGGTAAATATTCAACATAGTCCATGATATTTGCAAGGACACAATTTCAGTAAACACTTTTAACTCTCTGAGGAAAGAAAAAACGTTTCTTTTTACTTCAAAACAACACTATACATACATACAAAATGAAAACTATTACCAGAAAGCTTAAAGAAAAAGACAACAACTCTAAAACCATTACATATCTTGTCTATCAAAATAGGCTATATTTGTATATTATATGTTAAGGCAAATTAATTAAAAAAGGTTAACCAAAACAGGTTTTAACTTTAGCATTTAAATTTTTTCCCTGTTAAAATGACCTTTCTAAGAATATAACCTTTCTAAGAATATAACCACTTACAATCACATTTTTTATGTATTTGCAATAGAATATCAAATCTATATATTATTATTTGTGGCAGGGCACCACTTTCATCAGAAATGTTGAATTTATACTTATCAAGAGGCTCAGAAAATGCTTACTTTTTGATTACTTTTGTAAATCTGTTGGTGGTTTGGTTGTAACATCACTTCTTGAATGGTAAAAAATACTTTTTGTCAAACAAAGGGGTCACCATGCATCAGAAGGATATAATATCCTGCAGTAAAGGGGACTTTAATAATATCCATTTCTGAAGACCGACATTTTCTTTATAAGATCCCTTTATTTGTGTATCTAGCACTTCTATTAACATTTAACCTTTACTCGCTGAGCTTTTTAATTTGTGTGAGCGTACCAAATACACACACTATTGACCAATAATTCTTTAGGATGCTTCATATCACCCCCATTCTCCACAAAACTCTGGCAGTCCAGCACAGCCGGCTCGATTCGGCTCTGAGATGCTCATGAGAAAGGAATATTTCAGCCTCTGTCTTTCTCTCCGAGTGGCTTGGAAAACCAAAGGCCCAAGGTATGTTGGGAATATTAGAGCGTGCGTAATGCGGGTGAACACCCTCCCTGCACGGATGCAGCATTAAATCAATATTCTGCAAAGCTTCCCCATCTTGAGTTATTCACTTGACTGCTGTCATGATCCACCACGTGGGCTGTGCAGTTGTTTTCTGATTTTTGTGACGCCCCCTCTCTCTCTCTCTCTCTCTCTCTCTCTCTCTCTCTCAACTGAATGGCCGACCACCTTCATGCTTTGATAGTTCTGCAAGAGGAGAAGAAAAAAGTGTCTGATGACATATTTTTGTCTTTCATTACGTGTGACAGCCAAAAAAGGCAAATCCAACAGCTGATTAGCGTACATTAGCGTTGACAGGCATTAGAATCGAACCGCACCTGCTACTGGCAGAACGATCATCAGTGTTTTTTTTCGCTCTCAGAATTACGTGTTTCTCATGTTGGTTGGTTAGCTCTGGGTATCCGCTGTAGCATGTGGTGTCAAAAGCATTCCTACTTTGGAGATGTTTACCAGAACTTAGCTTTGCATTTCCTTTCAAGATTTAAGCCTCTTTAAAATTGCAACAGTGTACAACCAACTAAACAGATCACACACTGTAGAGTTAGCGAGCAGAGTCGAAAATTAACACCACGTCATACCTGCTAATGAATAGAGAACTTTCCAGGCATTATTTTTGGCCATGTACTTTTTTTCAGTATATATATATATATATATTAGGGCTGCCCTCGACTAAAGATTTTTCAAGTCGACTATTAGTTGTTAATTTAATCGATTAATCGACTAATTGCACGTGTATATTAATAAGCCATAAATCATAATGAGCCTTTAATTGTCTATACACAGCCTCAGCGCTCAAGCGTACGCATAAAGCTTGCCACAGCCCACCGGCAACAGTAATGATTATGAATGTGTTGTGAAAAAACAGCAAGGAGACCGTCTGAACATTTTAATAATTTATTGACAATGTTTTCGGTTGCAGAGATTAGGTCGACGATGCGTACTCGTCATCTCCAGTGCACGCACCTATACGCACGTTTCATAACGTAATCCTAGAATATTTGTTTTCCATTTGAATCGGTTAATTTAAAAATAGACATGTCAAGCTTTCGACAGATGCATTTATCATGTATGTGAAGAAAGTTCACGCTGAAACTTCGGTTTATTTTTTGACGCACTCAAGTTCACAGAGGCCGAGACGGCAGAAAGCGCATCCTTATTTTACAATAGTACAACGTTTAGTTATTGTGAGTGCACACAAATAAAACGAGTCACTTTCGGATGACGTATATTACGCTACTCTTGATGTAAGACCAAAAAAGAAGGAGTTTTATGCCAGTGATCACGCCGGCGCCTCCATGTCATGTGTGCTATACTCCGCACAAACACTTGGATATGCACCTTATAATAGCGTACATTTATCTAGGTTAGAGCAAGCGGCCATGTATACATGTATCCATATGATGTAAAGTTGCTACTTGAATGTTTCAAATGATAAGCCATATTTGATGATGATAGGCAAATGTTTGGATTTTCTGCCTGACATACTGTTATAACAAAGAACCTGATGTTAACGATCTGTCCCTCACTGACTACTTGACTTCGCCATGAGTTTTTGTATATAGTATATAGTATAGTACAGTACAGTACAGTATATATATCTGTGTGTGTGTGTGTATTAGTGCTGTCAAATCAATAAAAGTATGTGTGCATAAAAAAAAACATAAATGTGTGTGTGTGTGTGTGTGTGTGTGTGTGTGTGTGTGTGTGTGTGTGTGTATACAGTGCTATGCATAAGTTTAGGCACCCATGCTAAAGTTGACTAAAAAGAGGAATAAAAAATCATCTTTTGGAAATTGAACTTAATGCCTTAATTTAAAAAAATAGGAAAAATCCAACCTTTAAGGACACCAATTTTCTTTGTGAATGAATAATGTATCGTAAATGAATAAATGTTCTTCCTTAAAATACAGGGTGCATAAGTTTGGACACCCCTATGTTAAATTCCCATAGAGGCAGGCAGATTTTTATTTTTAAAGGCCAGTTACTATATGGATCCAGGATACTCTGCATCCTGATAAAGTTCCCTTGGCCTTTGGAATTAAAATATCCCCACATCATCACACACCCTTCACCATACCTGGAGATTGGCATGGAGTACTTTCCATAAGATCATCTCTCAATGCAAATCAAACCAGCTGTTAGGCTAACTGAAATAAAACCATGCCAATCTCCAGGTATAGTGAAGGGTGTGTGATGATGTGCGGCTATTTTAATTCCAGAGGCCAAGGGAACTTTATCAGGATGCAGAGTATCCTGGATCCATATAGTAACTGGCCTTTAAAAATAAAAATCTGCCTGCCTCTATGGGAATTTAACATAGGGGTGTCCAAACTTATGCACCCTGTATTTTAAGGAAGAACATTTATTTATTTACGATACATTATTCATTCACAAAGAAAATTGGTGTCCTTAAAGGTTGGATTTTTCCTATTTTTTTAAATTAAGGCATTAAGTTCAATTTCCCATTAAGTTTTTATTCCTCTTTTTAGTCAACTTTAGCATGGGTGCCTAAACTTATGCATAGCACTGTATATATATATATGTGTGTGTGTTTGTATGTATTTTATATATAGACACACACATTATATATTTACAAACATTTCTGTTAGATGCGATTAATTGATTTGACAGCACTAATATATACAGTCTTCTACAGTAGATGCGATTAATCACGAATATCGATTTGACACATAATAGATTTGACGGATGCACACACACACACACACACACACACACACACACACACACACACACACACACACACACACACACACACACACACACACACACACACACAGAGAGAGATGTAATATGCGATCAATCAGAAATCACATAAATTATATTTAAATAAATTTAATTTAAAAACATTTTTTGGCAACGACAACGAATCAACGAATATTCCACATATGTGAGCTCTAGATAAAAATATATACTTTATGGACCGTAGACAAAGTTCCTATGGGGAAAAAGGACATTTTAAAAAGATACAAAAAGACACAATTCTATATAGCAGGAGATAATAAAGCTATTTTAATTAATAGCCTACTTAGGCCTATTTTCATTTGGAGCCCTGTTGTAACATGGTGCATCAAGGTTAATTTGAAACCCTTCAGATACTAAAAGGTATTTTTCTGTAAAAGAGAGTGCGTAATTTATAGCAACAGTCGATGATTTTGTTAAATGCGTAAATATTATTTTGATAGGCAAGCTGTGAAAAAGCTGTTGTCTGTGAAGTTTCTGTAGCAGCGCCACATTTAAAGCTGCATTTAAAATGGCTGCCTAAGGAAAGCTAGCATCATTTCCAGTTGATAGTCATGTGTCATGTCAAGGAACAGGCCTGTGCACATTTATTAAGGAGATATTTTACCAGTAATCTCAAATCAGCATCACAGTCATACTCGGAATGGCCTTCTTGTTTTCATTTTTATTCACTCAATTGTCAGTTATGTGTCACAATATCCTGATGCAGGTGTGTGTGTGTGTGTGTGTGTGTGTGTGTGTGTGTGTGTGTGTGTGTGTTTGGAGGGGGCAACAAATCAACAAACAGAATTCAAAATAAAAGAAGATCAGCAGCAAAGCGTTCAGCTCATCACAAATGAGCAAAATCTTATCTTTGTTCCACTCCTAAATTTAGACTGACGTTTTGCATGCTTAGCATAAATTGTAGAGAGCAAAGAGGATTCAGAGAACCGTTAATGCATGATGATTTAGGTCTAATTTTAGCCTTAGCTCTGATGCAAGGACGTAAAACATCCTTCCCCGCATAGGCTTCAAAAAATATTTCTTGCTTCATTTTTAGACTTTTTTGGAAGCACAATAATAATGTTCCACTTTCTACAATGTGTGATTATCACCTTTAAAAACTAGTCCACATATTTATGAATATTAATGTTTAATCAGTTCAAGCGGGCACGTATGTGTGTGCGTGTGTGTGTGTATTTGCAGTGCCAATGCATACATGAATTGCATTATCTTGAGCTGCAGCATATGTTTTGTGCTATATGGATCTTCCCTTTGAGAAATATCTAGAATAATTAGCAGTTTCATATTTCAAATAAACCTCTGGAAAGTTCTTTCCATAGAAACAATGTGAAAGGGAATGAAAAATATTAATGCGCATTAAATTTCTCTCTCGTTTATATACTGTATTTGTATGCAGTTTTGTACATTCGGATACATACCCACAATATCAACATACAGACTGGGATTAACTTTAGAGATAATAATCGTTATTATTAATACCCTGAAGACGCACGACAATGATGCAGAAACTTTTCTGTCTAAGGAAGACTTTTTTAAATGGCAAATTGATTTATAAATGAAATCCAGGTGGGGTTAATCAATCTAAATAAATTAAGCTCACTAGCTATAATATACAAGTGAAACACGCATATTGAATGTACATATCTCAAGTTAAAAACAACAATGACATATTACATATCTCAAGTTAAAAACAACAATGACATATTAGAAATCGTCTATCCATGTTGATATTGAACGTATCAATGCCCCTCCGAACGGCTACAGATGTGTGTGTGGCAGAACCACACTTTCCGTACCAACACCTAGAAACACGATCATGTTTTTTTTTTTTTAAACCAACACACCAGGATTCAAAATCATGAGTCAAAATCAGAACTTCCATGGCAAACCTCAAGATTTGAGTATGTGTTGCAAGTGCTGCATTGGCGGTTTCACTCAAAATCGGAGATAAAGAAAAGAAAATGGCACCGTTTCCACACAAATTTGTCTGCTTTAATCCAATCCTGAGTGCAAAACATTCCCTACATCTCCTCCACGGAGGTTTGCTACACCGTCTGCTTTTCTTTCCATCTGTTCTGTTGTGAAGACCTCACTATTGCCGCCACGATGCCAAAGATGAGCTATTTAACACTTGCCTCCTCTGCCTTACGACACGGCAGCCACAGGTTTCATACCGAACACACAAACATACATCCACACATAAGCACGCAAAACCCCGAGGGATGAGTGTGGCATCTGCCCCGTACTCCGTGCCAAAACAAGAGGACAGAAAAACCCTACTGCTCAGAGCGACAGCCTGCCAGTCAACCGCACTGAAGACCCTGGCAGGCATCACGGTTCAGCTGAGAGACGCTGATAACATCCACCCGGGTTTGCCTGTGGACACCTTCAAAGAATGCCATTTCTCCAGAAAAACGTCCAGGGCCTTAAAAGCAGCCTCAATATGCCTTGAGACCGAGCATTATCTGTTACGCAGGAGACCTAACCTCATTACGCAGCACTTGCCGTCTGCGATGTCTGAGGAGTTAATGGAGGTTATTAGATTCGACCCCTCGATTTGGGTCTCAGGCAGCCACTGTAATTATTTCGGAAGGACTGATGGATGACGAAGAGGAGCTAAAGGTTTCGGTTGTCATTTTGGGTCAGTCAGGTTTCATAAAGACACCGAATGATGATTCACACGTGGGAACTGAAAGTCATCATTCTCAGAGAGTCGAAGCGCAAGGTGTTTCCAAATTCAGGCCAAATGAGAAAAAAAAGTCAAGAAAGATAGATTTAACTCTGCAATGTCTCGGGCAGTTCTCCGGATCTTCGAGCATTTTCAATGACCTAACAATTCAGACAAAAACTTTTACAGCGGCTTCCAACATTGGTCATCCATTCAATTGGGATTCAGAGCAAGAGCTCCAAGAGAGTTTTTGACAACTTGCAAAACAAAGTTAGGTTGCTTTTCAAAAATGTTGGTGGTCCCCGTCTCCTGATGACAAGCACCAGGCGCAGCAACAATACAATATCAGGTGGATATGTTGAGGGAGAAGCTGAATGAAGTGGGAGATCTGGACGATTTTTGACCCCCTTCAAATTACTGACCAATGCAGTACATATGGCCCTGTTTACACCTGGTATTAAGAAGCGTTTTCGTCAATCGGATAACATGTGGATGAAGCTAAATACAGGTGTAAACAGGGTCTAAAACATTTTGAGCTTATCCACTTTCGACCACTTCCAGAGGTAGTTGAAAACGCATTCGACCGGATTGCTTTCGTAGTGTAAACACTACGCATGTCAAATGCGTTTGAACAGCCACAAAAGACTGTCTACTCTCCGCCAACTGACCTAATGCGTATACATTACGTGAAGCGCTCTAGCCAGACGGGAATTATACTTTGTCGACTGAAGACCCAAGTTTGGTTTGAAGACGAAAGATCTGGAAAAAAACATACATTTACCCACCTATAGTGGTTGAAAGTCGACAAAAGAGACGGATTAAAGCACCAGGTGTAAACGGGAATTTGTTTCCCTCGTCTACTTGTGATCCGATCGACCAAAATGCATCTTAAAGGGGTGGTAAAGTATGATTTCACTTTTCTAACTTTAGTTAGTGTGTAATGTTGCTGTTTGAGCATAAACAACATCTGCGAAGTTACAACGCTCAAAGTTCAAAGCAAAGGGAGATATTTACTTTTAAAGAAAAGGACTACCGGTACAACAAACGGCTGGTAGGGACTACACGACATTCCTCTGGGTTTAGTGACATCAGCAAGTCTAAAATGTACATAAACCCCGCCCCCGGGAACACACAGTCCATGTTGAGAAGAGGAAAAGTTGTTGTATAAGAGTACATTTGTGAGTCAGCTCAAACTTTAGCATCCATCTTTTCACATGCAATAGAACATTCTCATTCACGGTTCCTTGCTGGTGGAATGATCTCCCTACCCTCATCCGGAATGCAGAATCCCTGACCACATTCAAAAGACAACTGAAAACTCATCTCTTCCGTGAGCACTTGACATAAAAAAAAAAAAAAAAAAAAAAACCCTCTCCTTTACCCTCCCTTGTTTTGGCTTATGCTACTCTGAGCAATGCCAGAACTTTGTATTTTGAGCACTTCTTGCGTTATTTTTTGCCTCTTCACGATGACTCGCTTGCTGTAGTCCTCAGTTGTAAGTCGCTTTGGATAAAGGCGTCTGCTAAATGACTAAATGTAAATGTAAATGTAAAGTCGCTCTGTGTGCATCTCACAACAGTTCCTATACGAGCGATTTATAGATTACCATGACAGAATATGCTAATTGAAAAGAGTTAACTCCACATCAGCAACATAAATTCATCAACTAACCATTCAGAGACGTCCTGTTGCATTCTACATGTTGTCACTTCTTCTTGAGTCTCTCCATCTTTGTCTGACTCAGTTTTAACATTAAAGGTAGAACAGTTTCTGTCATTTTAGTGTGTCTGCGTGATATAATCGCACCTGCTAACACATATGAGCTCTTGAAACCCCGCCCTCTGCAGCAGCTCATTTGCATTTAAAGGACCAGACACAAAACGGTGCGTTTTTGAAAACCCTCAAAAAAGACAACTATAACATGCTATATAAAAAAAATCTGTGGGGTATTTTGTGCTAAAACTTCACATACACACTCTGGGGACATCATATTTTATTTTACATCTTGTGAAAAGGGCATTTTACCACCCCTTTAATACCAGGTGTAAAGGGCCTATGTTGCATACTTCATTTTTCCGCCCCCGCTTTGCAAGAAGCCCAGAAGATCTCTAAGAAGGTTAGCCACAATGCAAAACGATGCAACAACTTGAATGAAAACAACTTGGATGCGCAAATGACTACACAATTTAACTGATTTAAAGGTGACATATTATGCCTATTTTCACAAGATGTAAAATAAATCTTTGGTGTCCCCAGAATGTGCCCGTGAAATTTCAGCTCAAAATACACCCCAGATCATTTATTATAGCTTGTCAAATTTGGGTGTGAGCAAAAAAGCGCTGTTTTTGTGTGTCCCTTTAAATGCAAATGAGCTGCTGCTCCCCAACTCCATGCAGAAGACGGCCAATCCTTCACAAAAGATTTGGATACTCTGGCAATAACAAAACATGCAAATAATCCAAAATCTCAGAAATAACCAGTAGCGGAGTGCAGCCTTACAGAGAGACTCAGGAAGAGGTTGCAACCTTTAGACTGCACCTGGACCTTTAGACCGAAACCAAATGGCGGTGCCGTGGGTGGAAACGTGCAGAGCAAAGGGCGGTAATATTATAATAAGATCCCCTTCCTACGCCAGAAGGGCAACGAAATATGTCATGCTTGCAGTTAAAGGCTTACTAATTTCACATTTTCTGGGTTGTCAGATGCACGGGGGACCCGATTATAGCACTTAAACATGGAAAAAGTCAGATTTTCATGATATGTCCCCTTTAAGGTCACATTTGCATGCATGTTCCAAGCTGTTGTATATGCATATTGGCAATGTACAATGGCTTTGAACATATAATAATACTTTCGACACAGTGTTCGAGAAACCCTTCAAAACCAGTCATAAGGTTGGGTTGCTTTCAGAACTTTTGGTGGTCTTCTTTTGTCACTTGATGCCTCGCAGAGAAGATCTGCATGAAAGTTAGGCACAATGCTAAATGATGTTGCAACTTTTCACATTACTATACAATTTAATTTAATAGTAATTTAAGGTCACGTTTGCACCTACCCTGTATTGACAATTTACAATGGCTTCGAACACACGGTCATATTTTTGAGACCGCAATCAAGATACTCTTTAATACCTTGCAAAACCAGTTGTAAGGTTGAATTGTTTTGCTATTTTTATCTATTAAATTTTTATCTAAGATTTCCAAGAAGGTTAGGCACAGTACAAAGAGATATCGCGACTTGCCACATTACTATAAAATGTATTTGAGGTGTGATCCCTGCTGTGACTATAATGGCAATTTCAAACTGGCTCATGCAATCAGATTTTAGAGCTTGTTCAATGTTGAGTTGCTCTGCAGAACTTTCGGTGGTCTCCTTTTTAATGCCTTGTGGAGAAGTCTTGAATATCTCCAAGAAGGTTAAACCTGTAGTCGTACAGTCAGAGGATCGGTACGGTTGAAAGGGATAAACCTTCAAAAGCACTTACAGTACGTCAACGATAGAAAGGTGTTCAAGTGCTCATTTATGTCACACTGAGCAGCGCTCGAGAGAAATGAGTGCAAGAAGATGTCACGTTCCAGATTTTAAGCACCTCAAAGCCGACCTACTTGATGCAAAGCTTCAGGCTGACTTTTTGACTTCAAAGTAAGTTGTAGTTTTATTAACGATTGCATCATGCTAAAACTAAGCTCTGGGGCTGACCACGCACACTTCAGTTTGCCATCATTCTTAAAGCACGAGCTGCATACTGTTGTCTCAAAGGGCTCCTAGTAATCCTGGGAACATGGCATGTGTTCTGCAGAGAGGATCCACAGTAGATCCAGGTCAGCTGCGAGGTCTCAGCTGTAGTAATAGGCTTCACCTGTCATGGGGCATAAGGCCTCCTGCCTGGCACACGCACGCCCCTCACCCACCACCCCCAGTAGATATCAACTTAACCAGCCCACTCATGCGTATCCGGCTTCGAAAAACACTCAGTCTGTCAGCTTCTGTTACACCCCTCTATTTCTCTCACTCTCTCTTTTTCCCCTCACCCTATCAGCTGTATATCGCACATCTGAAGCCCGGGAGGTGTAAATTAAAGACAGTAATGTGTCCTGGGTGGCTGCATTCCCCAAAAAATGTCTTCAGTCAACTGAGCCAATTTTTTAAAAGTGTACTTTACATTTAAATTTGACATAATTCTTTTTCTAAGAGGTTAAAATTTAAATGTAAAATTCCAATTGAAAAAAGTTAGACAAATTGCAAAATAATGTCACATATTAAAACATTACAACAGTGATTTAAAGTTGGCATTAAATCAAAATGGACCCTATTTACTATGCTAGCACACATTACTAGTCTTGTGGTGAACAATTAGTCCATGTACTCTTTAATGAGTATTATTAAAATTAAATGAGTAATTAAAATGACTGTTTAATTACTCTTGTTAATAATCTTTGATCGAAATCTTGAAAATTTGCTTCCGCTCTGGAATGGTGTTTCTTCTCTGATGACGTCAGTTTGAATGCTTGGGTTGAATATCCTGAACCATTCCCCTACATCCATCAGTCTGCTATGAGCATAGACTTTCTATGAGCATAGAGGAGCTGGCCGTCGCCATCTTGGCAGCGCATCACTACGCGTCACTCCCGGATAAACGAAAATGGGCAAAGACGTGGGATTAGCTGAGGTGACGTGACGGCTACAAACGGCTAGTAGTGACAGCAGCGGAAATCCACCTGTCACTCAAGTGGCCACGCCCTTAATTATGCAGAACTTTAAGCCTTAATATAATATAAGTTATTAAACATTTTTTTTACCGTTGTCATGAAGAGCAAAATTAGCTATATAGATCAAAACCACTTTTTGTACCAGGCTGTAAACAGATTTGTTTCCTGTTGTTAAGTTGGGCATTTTAAAATGGGGGGTCTATGGGATTGACTCTCTTTTGGAGCCTGTCTCTAGTGGCCAGTTGATGAATTGCAGTTTAATTAACTTCTGTGTTGGTTTGAAGAAAGAGACCGGCAGGTTGCGGTTTGGCTATGAGCGAGGGATGGAGCCGAGCATTTAGAGCAACATCGACAGTCCAATTTCATAGAGTGCAAGAGATCAACAATGGCATCATTTGCACATGCACTGTATATTGGCAATTTAAAACGGCCTTGATTTAACTTACGATTATATTTTTGAGACAGCATTCAAGACATGCATCATCGATGGCTGCATTCCAAAAATGTCTCAAGTCAACCAAGTTTTAAGAGTGCATTTTCTCAATAGACAATTTCTGATAGATGCATGCAAACATTTACGTTGTAATTTTCATGGGAATTTCAAAGAATGGCAATTTAAGAAGTTAAAATGTCATTTTCAAACTTACATTTAAAATTCCAAATTTTAAAAATCTAAAGTTAACGGTATGTAATTTCAGCTCCACTATCACAGAATTTGCAAAAGGAATTGTCTGCAAACAAAAGGCCACGCCCCAAGCTCATGTCATTGGTCCAGTCACAGTTGCTATGCCAGGCTGATTGGGATGCTGAAACAAACAGTGCAATGTTTTGATAACACTGCAGCATTTAGCCTGAACTTTTAGTGCGAATCAACCTACAAATGGCTTACTTATAGTTGTCTCTACATATTAAGCATGGATAGGAGTAAGTATTAAACATCAAAAAATAATTACACACTTCAGCTTTAAATTTCACATTTACATTCCACATTTCATATCCTTAAATTCCATGTCAATGCTTTCGGCATACAGTTCCTTGAGGTCTGTATCCAATAGGATACATACCCAGG
This sequence comes from Phoxinus phoxinus, assembly GCF_949152265.1. Classification (NCBI taxonomy): domain Eukaryota; kingdom Metazoa; phylum Chordata; class Actinopteri; order Cypriniformes; family Leuciscidae; genus Phoxinus; species Phoxinus phoxinus. The sequence continues at coordinate 13,989,609 of NC_136895.1, read as the reverse complement.
GTATTTAATTGTATTTACTGTAGGTTTAGCTGTACACTCACATGGTACCGAGGAACTGAATTAAACCTCATTTTGCTAGAGTCAGTGGCACATTTAGCCACTTCAAGCTGTAACCTCATAATTGATCTGTCAAAAGGCTTTGTCTTACATTTCCGAAGTCTCTGCTTCAGTGCTTTGAAAATTCATGGATATTCAGGCAACACAGAACACGACCAAAATGCTAACGACAAAAATCCATGCGAGGCTGTCTGACCAAGTTTAATCGCACCCCTCCAGAGCCGAATGTGATAGAAAAGCGGCTCAGTTGACTCAAAGAGCTGAGAGTAACTCTGGGAGTGTAAGAATAAAGGGATACATCACCCTGCAGTCTTTCCCGTTTTTGAACCGAAACAGCTACGCTGCCGCATTTCCAGCATGTACGCTGCTCAATAATTCAACTGTTTGTACCTGTGAAGTGACGGGGTCTCATTCCGAGGCCCTAAACTAATGTATAATTAAATGGCAAGCCACATGAAAGTGCATATGAAATCAAGTCATGATCTCCTTATAGATTCAGCCTGCCGGAACCATAATGGCACCACCTGGAATGTTTGATTTATTTTGCTAAGTAGATTAATTCGGAAATCCAAGTAAAAAAATAATTGATGATGCTTGCCAAGTCATTTGATTACTTTTATTCATAAACTCAAGAGAAGTTTATTTACTGTGTTGACGTATTTTCTATTGGAACATGAAGTGTGATGAGGCATATCGAAGTTTTTGTTGTTGTTGCTGCTAACATTAGCAAGTAGCACATAGGCTGAATTCAAATGAGCATACTGACATACTACTCTTACCATATCTGCCATACATAGTTTATAAGAAAGTAAAATATGCTATTTTGAATTAAGCCGTTTGCTACATGCTAATGTTATTCAGCAGCTATAGACTGCAACAGTGCCACTCTCAGTGGTTCCCAAAGTTTTTTTCCATTAGGATTGTTAAAAAGTCTTCATCAAAAAGTTATAAGCCATGAACCAGACCAACCAGCTGAGGTGAATCACATTACTTTGATTTGAACTAAAAAAGTATTTGAAAACCAGACCAAAAGGCAAAAGTACAATACGCTTTTATTGGTGAATCTGGCGTAGTCTGCTTGTTTGGATTCTCTGATCAGTGGAGATTATTCTGCAGAATCATGGTTTCTTCACTAGGAATTCAACTGTTAAACACGATTTAAAATATCTGTTGAAGTAATGCATACTGACAGAGTTTTTACTTCTTGAAACCCGACTGTTGCATCTGGTTAAGAGGATTTCACCAAGTAGAACATGTTCCTGGATCAACATCCTTGTAAATCCTGGTACAACATTCCAAATCAACCAATCAGATTTGAGGGATATTTCTTTTAGTTAATGTCAAGTTTAGGCTTACAACCAGGGTTAGGGGCTTCTACACCATTCTCATTCACCTATCAATTTCCTCTGATTCTATGGATAAATTAGGGATAGGGTTGGGGCCATGTTTTTGGACAGGAATGTCATTTCAGGATCAACAATAGATGCTGGTACAGGAACATGTCTTACTTGGCAAAATCACAGCGACCGTTTCACTCTATACGGCTTTTTCCAGTGTGTTTAAAGGGGTGGTATAATGCCCTTTTCACAAGATGTAAAATAAGTCTCTGATGTCCCCAGAGTGTGTATGTGAAGATTTAGCTCAAAATACACCAGATATATTTTTATATAGCATGTTAAAATTGTCACTTTTTGAGGGCGAGCAAAAACGCACTGTTTTTGTGTCTGTCCCTTTAAATGCAAATGAGCTGCTGCTCCCGGGCACACGGGGCGGAGCTTCAACAGCTTGATGTCACTAACCCGGGAGGAATGTCGTGTAGTCCCTACCAGCCGTTTCTTGTAGTCCTTAAAAAGCAATTTATTTAAAAGCAAATACCTCCCTTTGCTTTGAACTTTTGAACTTGCGTTGTAATTTTATCAGATGTTGTTTATGCTCAAACAGCAACATTACACACTAACTAAAGTTAGAAAAGTCAAATCGTTATCAACCACCCCTGTAACCCCAGATTATCGTCGTTCTAAACCCCGCTTTTAACCCCGGGGTAAAGGAATGTTTCACACTTCACAATCATTTAGAACCCCGGCGATTTTTACCCGGGGTTATGAAACCCTGCATAGTTTTTGCACCTCCTTTGCACTGACTTGCTAAACAATGTACAGTGTAAAACGATGTTTTGCGGTGTTAGAATGTTACGGCAGATGCTTAGCAACCGAAACCAATCGCGTGCCTCATTTTTACATGCTTTGAACAGTCACAGAAACACCGCACATTGAATAAACCGTATAGTTTTTAGCGTTTTAGGAGAAAAATGTTAAATGGTGATAGAAAACACGACAATTGGAGTGAAGTATCATTTTCATTCTTACCTTTATAGCCTAGTCAGAAAAGTCAGTTCAGAATAAACTTGATAGTACAGTCAGCAATATATAATGGGATATATGTAAACATGCCAATATGTAAACATGACGTACGCCGTTCAACCAATCAGTGACATTGACACTGACAGCGTATATGCAAATAAGGACATTAACCCATGGTTTAGAAACGTCCGGTGTGAAACGTCAGTTTATGAATATCCCAGGATTAATTGTTAACCACTGTGTGAAACGTGAAGATAACGCAGGATTCCATTGATTTACCCGAGATTTACGATGAACCATTGATAACTATTTCAAGTGTGACAAGGCCTTATTAAAGGGAGGGACCTTTTCATTCTAGAGAGCATTTGATTGGACAAAAGATTTGTGGTGAGTCATTAATACTTTTAGAATATTTTCCCAGAAAATAAAGTCTGCATATCTGCTTAAAGCTATAGACTAGCATATAGACAGCTTCAAAGCTAACACTGTAAACTAATAGCCACAAATATCCGAAGGTTTGTCTTCTCTTCTTGGGCCAATGCTACAAACTTTTTTGTCAAGGCATTGAACGACATTAAATCCTAATGTCACAATAACCAACATTTTCTAAATATGTCTCTCTTTGGTTTCAAATAAAATGCTCCCAATATTTTGGAAGTGTGGAAACAAGCACGACAGACGCAGGTTATCTAGTGCTGCTCAGATCTTTGCATCTGTCCTACACAGAGTTGTAATATCTCCACCTTGCAGGCAGCAACAGGGGCGGCTTAGAGCCGTGCGCTTTCCTCTGAGCTGACTGTGAAGTTAAGACTGTAGTGTCAGTCCTTCTTTTCTGTCTTTTCCCCCTGAAGAACGAGTGTGTGCGCTTGGTAAGTGAACGCATTACGCCGGGAGCTGGGAGAGTCAGATAAGAACCTCAAAGCAGATCTATACGTCCGAGAGTGAGCAGGCAATCCGGAGAATAGGAACTCGACGAATCCTATGGATTTCGCGGCACGGATTTTCACGAGGAGTGTGTAACGAGCTACTGAGTCGTCCTATTAGCATAATGTTGATGGTAAAAGTGGAGGAGGAGATAAATGGCAGAGCATTACTCTGGTTAAATCTCTTTTCTGAAGGAGCCAGATGCCTCTTTCGCATCAGATGGTTGTAAAAGTAATGCCTCATTTCACATGTTCATTCCCCAAAAATTGAATCGACTCGCATTCCGACTGCAAGAACACTTAATTTCAGTCAATTGGTAATAAACAGCGTGAGTTTTAATTGATTTCACCACAAGCTGAGAGCAGTTCAAAATAGTGTTCATACAGATAGTCTTCTTCTCAACTATTGTTTTGCAATTACTTTCCATATACAAGGCGCTATGTGACTCAAGTCCATGTCGTCATTTCATTTCACTATTTCTCTTGCCCCCCTCTGAGCAAACAAAAAGTTCTGGTGTGAAACGATGACAGTCTAAGAAATAGAGGAAACCGTAATAGTCATGAATTCCTGTCATGATGCCAGATCTATGATTACCTTTAGCCAGTCTGAAATACAATAACGTAGACATGTGAGACTAAACATTATGTTTTTTAGTGTGAGCGACAGACTGCGCTGTTTAGCAATGGAATAATCGCAATGTTTAGCAAATAGCACCTGCAGCTAAAGTGGTTTGCCGAAACGTTATTTGAGCTGATAGTGTTTAACCAATTCATAAAAATGAATAAAGATGTCGATTTGGATAGAATACAAGTGCATGCACTTTTAATGACCTGACCATCAAAGACTCCTTTTCATGAATTTTCAGTATGTCTCTGCCATTAGGTGAATACATTAAGTGGCTGATCAAAAATGAAAACAAAAAGACCCCAGCTCCCCTCATACTGTATAATTAATCACACGGTACAAGTAATTTAATGATGGAACTCATTTGCTTCAGATCCACATCAATATTGAAGAAAGATCTCTTATCCCAACCCTAACCAACTGAACGACAGGCTCCCGTGACAGGAATGACAGCGTACCCTGGATACAGTCAGTGCTGGTTTTGGGGTTTGGGTTAGGGAGGGGTCGTGGCGCACACACACGCACACACACACACACTTCCCCTGAAGAATGGAAGCACTGTGTCACGGCCTCCGGTTTGCTAACCAGGGCTGGGTCTTTAACAGGGAGGGGCTCTGGGCGCCTCCATTTAAAATATATGAAAGTAAATAGGAGGTCAAAAATAGAATCTGTGGTCTTTAGGAAGCACCACAGGGGAAAAAAAAGTAGAGAAAGAGAGAGGAGGCAATAAAGGGAAGTTGAGAAATTCAGAGTAATGTAATATTTCAGTCTGCTGCGCCCCGAAGAAATTAAAATCACATGTGGTGCAGAAAAATATACTCATTGTCAAGCATGACGCATTACAGTAATCTGAACATTTTGTGTGATATTCAAGTGGATTTGATAATATTATTAATTTTAAAATGTGTAATTCTGCTTCTAAATGCGGTTTGGTTTAGCATTTCAGTTATATCCACCTTTTTTTTCAATGTTAGCGATTTGCTGTGAATGTGCGAGACTTCATTGGCCGCTATAGTAAATAACTAGAAGAAATAACTATTGTTATAAAAAAAACTATTTACGTGGCAATAATAATACTGCATAATACATTTTTAAATAATATAACACATAGGCCTACCTGTTTGTAACATCAATCAGCATAACTGTTTTTGTACAGATTAAATAACTGTAAGCGACTGAAATCGAAAGCATTCAAGCATTCAAGTTGTTAAAAATAAATTGGATGTGCTAAAAACGTAATAAGGTAACAGCTATCATGCTAAATACATGTATTATTAACCATAGGAGCCATTTACACTACATCATTTCAACTAAAAACGGAAAACTTTTTATGCATCTTGTCTATTCTTTTACATGACAATAGCATTTTGCAGGCTGAAAATGGGTTTGAAAGAGCAATTTTTTTAAAACTATACCGTTAATATCTCTGTCAACTACAAAAACGCTTTGTGAAAATGGTGACCACATGCATTTTAAGTGTTCGGTCTATAGGCGCATACATCGCCATCTACTGTCCTGGCATGAATAATACAGCGTTTTTAATAGTTTTGGCAGATCTGTGGGAACCAGCGTTGTCGTCTGTATGCAAACTTTTCAAGAATGCAAAGGAAAAGCTTTTCTAGTTCGTTGTTGTTGTGTAAACGTACTTTTAGTTTAACATGTCAGAAACTATATATTTTCTAGCATAAGGTTTGTACTTAATGAATTTTCCTGATAAAATAACCCTTTACTTGAAGGGGTGTGCATAAGACTGACATGACACCTTCATAATCATGACATGACACACGTCATGAATATGAAGGTTTTATGCATGTTTATGACAACTGTCATTAAGTTTCATTCGCTCAATTATGACATTTTTAATGCAAATATGACATTGTTTGAGAGTTCTTTGTTATGACAACTTGACATAAACCAATACATCATAACCTGTCAGTGTCTTGGTAATGACAACTTGACACTACTAAGACAACACATAAATATGTGTTGTAAACATGACATAGCAGATTAATGATCAAACTTAAGAAACTACTTAGCTTTATGGATTGAATGTGTCATTAAAATGACATTTTAATGACAAATTCAATGTGTACCACTGTAGTTGAGGTCAAGAAAAACCTTCATGACACAGTTATAATGGCCTCATGACAGCCAATGTCAACACCAACCACATGACAGTTTAATGTAATGTTAACCCATAAAGCTAAGTGGTTTCTTAAGTTTGATAATTAATCTGCTATGTCATATTTATGACAATTTATGTTGTCTTGGTATTTTCAAGTTGTTATGTCAAGTTGTCATAACAAAGACATCTCAAACAATGTCATATTTGCATTAAAAATTTCATAATTGAGTGAATGATCCATGTCATGATTATGAAGGTGTCATGTCAGTCTTATGCACACCCCTTCAAGTAAAGTGTTACCTTGTGGTCTAATATTTGTATTATGTGGTAAAGTAATAGCCATTAATAAGCACAGTGCACAGTGTAGCACAGCAACATTTGTAGTAACATGTGGGAAAAAGTTTTTTTTTACGCAAAATCTGTTTTACTGTGAGGCACTTATAATGGAAACAAAAGGGGCCAAACTATAAATGTTAAAATACTCACTGTTTCAATAGTACAGTCACGAGATGTAAGCAATATGTGTGTTAACATGAACAAAGAATGCTTACAAAAAATGTGTATTTATATTTGATTTTGTTTCGGTGTCATGGCAACATAACGCCTAAAACCTAAAAAGCGATTGTAAAACTGTTGAGAACAACTTCCCGACTTCCAAAGTTTTAACAGAAGAATTAATACAAGTGCTTTTATAAAATAATAAACATCATATTTCTTAATTTAAATATCCAAATATTGGCCTAATTGACTATTGTAACTGCGTCATCGTGACCTCGATTGAGGTTAACTTGTATTGACATAGAACATAAACTGTATTTTTAAATACCGGTAATCCATTTAATGCTTAGGCTACACTAATGTTTCCAGTAATAAAGAGAATATAAAAAAAATATCAGTGTTTCGTTCCTTCTTTACACTCTCAGTCTCAGATGAAACAAGATGGTGAATCATTCATTACAGTAAAGTAGATCTTAGTCACTTTTCCAAACTTGCTTACTCAGAAATTAAGAAATGTCTGCTTCACATGACAATGCAAATAGAAGACTAGTAGCTTTAGATAACTGCAGGGTGTTCATGGATAAACTGAGGTGGTGTTGATTTGCTAGCTCATTTTACATCCTCGTGTTTCATGAAAACAGTTGTTTAGGTGTTGTTAGCCGTTTCCGTGAGGGCTTTTTTATTGTATTACTACGTCAATCGAAAAGTAAACAATTCACTTTAACGTTAGCCCTCACTTTCACTAGCGCTAGATGTTTAAGAAGACAACCAGATTATTTGAAAGTCCACACGCAAGTCCTCATCTTGGTTTCCCCCCTGTCTACTATTATTAAAACTCGACAAACCCCCAAACACGTTCTAGCATGTGAAGCGTAAGCCACCTAGCATAAACGCTGGCAGCGATTTTTACCCAGCACGATGCTATCAGTCCTGGCAGCTGCGTTGTGCTAGCAGGCGCCATCCAAAACACGAAGGCTGGGGGGGGAGTAGAGCATGCAGAGAGGATGTGGAAGTGGTTAAAAACCGTTGAGGCAGTGGTTGAGGAGGTAGTGTCATGCGGCCACTGCTGGGAAACAGTCGTTAACTGGGTGTAAAAGTCACTATTTCGTTCATAACAAAACAGAGATGAGACGGAGAAGGCCATTCTTTTAGCCAGCCGGTGGTGAGAAAGACTGGACGCTTTCAGAATGAACCTCCAAACTACCAAGTTCACACACATGTTTTGCTTTTCAAATTACGACCCTGCAATGACACATCACTCTCACAATAACACGGACGCTCTTGATTCTCTAACTAATTTATTTTACGCTCTCTACCAACAGGTGAACATTTCAAATATATATAATATATTTCTATATTTTAATTTTGTATTCTGCTTATACGTTCTGTTTATCTATGTATACATAGATTTTTTTTTTTTACAAGTTAACATTGAAAAGAAGAGCTTACAAGTAAATGTTATAAATGTTGTTGTATTTGTATTTGCTATTCATTATTATGATTTATGTGACTTTGACAAACATTAAATACACATCAAAATTACATTTATCTAAAAAAATAACTATCGGGGTAGCGAGTAACAGGGTTGCAAATCTAGCCTGAAGTAAGCTAATTTGGGATTCAATGTTGTAGTTTATAGTGATTAATTATAGGAATTCAAAGTTAAAGAAAAATTTTAGTTTGACCATTTTTATTACAAAAAAGGGTAACAGGTTTGAGGATGTATGACACTGTATGATTTTAATTGTTCACCAAATTCCAGAAGGTCAAGTCCTCTAAGGTGGGGACAGGCCAAATATACAGTTTTAAGAGGAGGATACAGGCATTGATGCGTTTAAATTTCTAAGTTAGATCTATTATGTGTTGTTTTATGTTCTATTCATTTTATATGTGAGTTTTGACAATTTGAGCCTTTAAATACAGTTTAAAACTATTTTAAACTGATTTGTGACTTTGACAAAAATTAAATACCGTAAATATCAAAATGACATGTATTTACATATTTAAAAAAAAAAAAAACAGTATTGGGGTTGCAAATTTAGTAACGGGAGTAACGGTTGCAAATTTAGCCTGATGTAATCTAGTTTGGGATCCAATGTTTTGGTTTATAGAGATTAGTTATAGGAATTAAAAGTTTAAGATATTTTTTTTTGTCTGACTATTTTTAATACAAAAAAAGGGTAACAGGTTTGAAGATGTCCCAATTATGATGTTGTATGACTTTAATTGTTACAGAACTTTCACAAGGTCAAGACCTCTAGGGTGGGACAGGCAAAAATTCCCAATTTAGGAGGGAGATACAGGCATTTAATAATCCAAACTATATATTAGGCCTATACGTGTTGTTTTATATTCATTTTGTGTTTTTGCAACCCCCGTTACCACAATTTAAGACATATTTTGAATAGTTTGAAACTCTGATTTGGTGCTTGTGCAACTTTGTAGTGATAAACATTGAATAAACCTAAAAAAAAACCTAGGCCAGAACGGTTACACAGTTGCAGGTAACAGGGTTGCAAATTAAGCCTAGAAGTAAGCGAGATTGGGATCCAATGTTAGCTTGTAGTTACTGATGGAATTATAATGTTTGTTTTCTATTTTTATTGCAATAATTTGGGTAACAGGGTTGAAATTGTTGCAATGTGATTTTAATAGTTAAAGTCAAGACGGACAAGACATAAGGAGGGACAGGCCAAAATGCACTTCATTAGGATAGGCATTTACATTTGATTTGTTTAAAACTGACCTCTTCTCATGCTAGGCTAATTTTATTTTAGACAACAGTTTAAGTAATAAAGTAATCAGACACCAAAGAGTACCTAATTTCTGGAACGTGCCAAAAAGAAGGGAGCAAACGAACAATAATTCATACAGTACATTACACCAACGATTATCATAAAGCAAAAAGTACAGTAGGCCAAAGCTCTTGCACTTTTATTTAAAGATAATTTCACACCTCCACCTTCCTTGTGGCTTCAGGGTTAGTCATATCGACAGAGGGAAGGTGCTAGCTTGTCTGAGGCGTTGGATAAGCTCATTTGAAGACCATCGCAGGCTCACGAATAAAAGTAGGATGATTGCGTAAAGGAGACGATTAAAACGAGAACCGTAAGAGCCTACTTCTCTAAACCTGATCTCGACAGGGGGCTATCAGAGAACTCTTAATCCAAAGCTCGGATTGATCCATGACTCCCTCACAGGTTTTGATTTTGCAGGAAGCCATTCATCACCGACAAGTGAGAGGGATCATACTGTATAATTAGACCCACGTCCCTCCATATTCGAAACCACCTCAGGCCTCTCGTCTTAAGCTTAAGATATTGAGGGTAATTGGCCTTTCTGATGTATGTTAATCCAGCGTTGAAGAAACACAGTCCTTAACGTTGCGACGCCTGATTGATGGATAAGAATTCGCCTCCTTAACGTTTTCTTTCACACGTCGCATTTGTATTGACCTTCCAGCAGTCAATTTAAAGGTCAAATGTGTAATTCCGGTTACCTTAAAGTCCCAGCCCACTCGCCATTGGCCAAAAATACGCAAATTGGCGCATTATATAACTTGTTTCATTTCATGCATGACAAAATCACCCAGACTGAAATTATTTTCAGAAATAATGAACCATTAATCCTACAAAACCGAACCTGTCTTCTTGAATATGACTTTATTTACTGTGGAACCAGCATTATCTTTCTCTGGGGCAGAGGATGTCACATGAATGCAGGGAGGCTTGTTTGACTCGTGTGTACAAACTCCCCCCTCTCGCTCCTGGGGGCGAGCGACGCATCGGCAGTCGTGCATGGCCTACATGCTCACTCAAGCACACTGCAGTGTGGATACAACCTTGCCTCTCTGCAACTGTCCGGCCTCTTATATACACATTTCCCTTGCTTTGTGCAGAACCTGGGGAATTTCTTGTTTTTTGTGATGCGACACATCTAGTCGGAGCAGTTTCTCACAGAATTGTCTGAAGTTTTAGTGTTCCTAAAAGAAAACCGTATCTATAAAGTCACACAGGATATATAAACTGCTATTTTGGCTTTTGAGAGACAACCAAATGAACCACAGTTCTAACACTAAATTAGAATATATAGTTATTGTTGTGGCATAAATTATAAAATTGTGGTAACTTTTTTAGTACTAGTAAAAAATTAAAATAAATAAACCTTGATGAAATATAATATTTTAAAAATAATGCAATAATATAAACTAAAATAATAAAGAATATTAAAAGAAAGCTCTTGGATTTGATAAAAAAAATTTAAATTTGTGTTCCGAAGATGAACGAAGGTCTTACAGGTTTTGAATGACATGAGGGTGAGTAAATTATGACAGAAATTTTAATTTATGGGTGAACTAACCCTTTAACTTATTAGTGATACTAGCTATAATAATAATAATCACTATAGTGTTTTTGGTGTAAACTAAATTTACTTGGTCTAAACCACTGTAAATCTTTGCAAGGGAGAGTACTGGTTTGTATTAAGTAAAATAGTCAGCACAGCCGCATGTACAACAATGGTTGAAGGTCTCAAAATGAATCATATTTACTCTTTAAATAACATTGCCGTAGTTCTCCGTCTGGGAGGCATGACATAACACATTGAATCCTCTCGCTGTTGTCCTTGCCTTGGAGATCTTTCTATTTTAACCCCAGGTCTGAGTGACAGCTTAGCCCGCGGCGGAGCTTCATTTCGTACCTGAGTCATGTACACTGGAAAACCACCCTCTTTAGCCACAAGCTCAGTGAGCTTAGCATTCATCCACTGACTATCATGTGCAGTTTCCTTCAAATGTTTAAGTAGGGGATGTGTTCGGATAAAACGGTTCCAGGTTCCCAATCATTAACAAGAAGTATTGCTAATTCTGCATTATATAGCCTAGTATGTGAACTGTGCATAGGATCCATACTGTATAAAACATAGCATGCAGAGTTGGCTACTAGTGTATTCCACAACGCATTGCATTTTTTTTACGTTTCAAATAACTGGAAGTAACCTTTTAATTAATATTTTTTTAAGTAATCTTTTTTTTTACTTATTTGATCAGACTGCAAAGAGTTTTACATGAGGTCGTGACAACAACCAAAATATTTAGCATTGCATAATACATACTGTTTCACATACTATTTTTTAGTTAGCAGTATTCTATAACACTGTGCAGGATGCAAGTATTTCATTCTGAACATAACAATCACTAAACATATTTAACCTTTATATACAATTTCATATTTTTGTAATATATATATTTTTTTTGCTCCAACAGATAAATATTTATAGTCAAAGGGTTTTTGGTTTCATTATTTTAGTATATTTAGTTTTCTACACTGTAAAAAAATTATATAACCAATAAGTTATAATAATAATAAAAAATAACCAACAACATGTGCTTCATTGCTTTAACTCTTTAAAATAAGTTAAGCAATTTTCAAGTTTTTTAAGTTATACAAGATTCAGCTAATTTTTTAAGTCAGTTTAATGTAATTTAAGTTGAAAGGACTTAAAAATCCAAAAGTTGACTGTACTTTTTTCTTTTTTTACAGTGTATCTCGCTCTATTTCCCCCGTTTTCTGTGAATCCTTTATATTAAGTGAAAAAAAGACACTTAGCATTTTAAGAATAAACACAAAGAACAGCCACATTTTTGTAGAATGGACTGATGGACTGATTAAATGACATGCCCTGGTCATGACAAGTCTGTCCTTTAATGATATTTAGACATTCATTTCATAATCAGTTTATGAATCCGAGTTTGGGTGCTGCCAATTATTCTGATGGATTGCAATAAGCATTTCATTACATTTCTACATTCAATTAAAAGACTGTAGTGCAGTGAAATATAATTGGGAAGCCATGCCTGCATTGGAGTAGTTCCCTAATTAAAAGGATTATTAGTGGATTAGATGCCATAATTTCATTCATTTAAAAAGCATATAAAAAAGTTCTTGATTGAATACACTAAAGTAAAAAGGATGTAACAAAATATTTATTTGACATCCCATTGCATAGATAGTCCACATTCTGCACAAAAGTCACTCCGCAGGCCGAGGCGGATATATCTGTGCCATCTCCCACTTTACACCACCAATTCAAAGAAGTATACAAGGGCCTATAGACAGTCAATGGCAGACTTATCATCAGAGTAATCGGATGATCCAACTGTGGTTATACTCCGCCAGCTGCCAGAATGAGAACAGGATTCTCTCTGTGCTGAAGCTCAATATTTGGCTTCACCAGCAAAGCACATTGTTGCCTCAAGACAGTGCTAAGAGTGTTTAGGATTTGCTAAATGTGCCAGTATTTATTCCATATCTTCATAAATGTTGAGAGAAATGTATGGAGAGCAAAACACTGCCTCTGGTATATCCTTATACCTACACTTACCTCCAACTCTAGGTGCACCTTGCTAGCACCGAGCCTCTTTTGCCTTCAGAATTGCCTGAATTCTTCAATAGATTGAACAAAGTGCTGTAAGTGTACATATTCCTCAGAGATTTTGGTCCATATGGACATGATAGCATCACGCGGTTGCTGCAGATTTGTGAATCTCCTGTTCCTCCACATCCCAAACGTGCTCTATTTGATGGAGATCTGGTGACTGCGGAGGCCATTTGAGTTTGGTGAACTCAGTCATGAAACCAGTTTGAGTTTATTTGAGCTTTGTGACATGGTGAGTTTTCCTGCTGGAAGTAGCTATCAGAAGATGATACACTCATAAAGGTCACTGGTCATAAAGGGATGAACATGGTCAGCAACAATACTCGGGTAGACTGTGGCGTTTAAACAATCCTCAGTTGGTACTAAGAGGCTCAAAATGTGTGCCAAGAAAATATCCCTCAGACCATTACACCACCAGCCTGAACCGTTGATACGAGGCAGGATGGATCCATGCTTTCATGTTGTCTGAATTTTGCAGCAGAAATCAAGACTCATCAGACCAGGAAACATTCTTCCGATCTTCTATTGTCCAGTTTTGGTGAGTCCGTGTGAATTGTAGCCTCAGTTTCCAGTTCTTGTCTGACAGGAGTGTCACCGATGTGTCTTCTGCTTCAAGGTTGGACGTGTTGTGTGTTCAGAGATGCTCTTCTGCAGACCTCGGTTGTAACCAGTGCTTATTTGAGTTACTGTGGTCTTTCTATCAGCTTGAACCAGTCTGGTCATTCTCCTCTGAACTCTGACATCAACAAGGCATTTTCGCCAGATCACAGAACTGACACTCACTGGATATTTTCTCTTTTTCAGACCATTCTCTGTAAACCCTATATGGTTGCGCGAGTGAAAATCCCAGTATCAGCAGTTTCCGTGCCACGGTTAAAGTCACTGAAATCACCTTTCTTCCCCATTCTGAGAATCAGTTTGAACTTCAGCAGATCGTCTTGACCATGTCTACATGCCTAAAAGTTACTGCCATGTGATTGGCTGATAAGATATGTGTTTAACGCTCAGTTAAAGGGTTTTAGTTCACACTAAAATGAAAATGAAGTCATAATTTACACACCCTTGTGTTATTCTAATCATGCCACATGCTCATCTTTCTTTTTCAGACCACAAAAGAAGAATTTTTTTTCTTTCTCAAAAACAAGCTCTGTGATCAACAAAAGTTAATGATACTTGCACATTTTGTCCATCAAGATCATTTTCACAAATGAACACAATTTTTATGAATTTTGAAGCCTAAATACAATCGCCAGAAGTAAAAAAACGAATGGAACGGACAACACCACCATGGTCCCATAACTTCAATGTCACCATCAATAAGCTTTCGACAACTCTTTCAGTTTTTAGATAAAAACAAAACAAAAAAAACCCGGAAAAAATAGTTTGTAAAAGCGCGATTATAAGCATGAGGCTGTAAAAGCGGTCTTAGTTTACCTGTTCGGCATGATGACGTTTGATGTCCCTGACAGCCTCTGTAGTCCCATTAACCACTTGTTAGCAAAACGTAACAGTTTAAAAAAAAAAACACGAACGGGACAATACTGATGTATTTAATGTCGTAGAATAAACCGTGAAAGTATCTTGAGCTTGTGTTCACCTTATTTCAAGCATTTAACCAAAAACCCATTCAAATAACCCATTAATTTCAGGACAATGGCATCAGAAGGGCTAAAATGCAAACTCTTTTCTGGGTTTTGGCCTGTAAAAAAGCGTCATACCCGCACAAGTCTATTGAGTCCCTTTAAATTCTGTGATTGATTGGCATACCAGTAAATTGTTGTTAAAAATGACATACAAAATATTGATTGTAAAAACAACCCAGCTAAAACCCTTCAGAGTGAGGTTTTTATGACCTTTATGTGGCGTATCCTGAAAAGCTGAACACCTCTCGCTGTTCCCAGCAGCCCTCAGATGTAGGCTACTGCACAGATCTCGCTTTGGGTCGATGCCTCTCATGGCTGCCTGCTTTCATGTGCTCGCTCAGAGGCTCCGGGGCCAACGGACCCAGTCGTCCTGAAACTCACTTCCTGTTCTGTTGGCTCTCAGGCCTCTGGGCGGTCTCATCTCATACCACCCATTATGGAAGGGGTTAGTCAGGAGGAGATACGCGTTTGGTTTTTAAAAAAATAATAAATGAATGAATCTAACAGGGAACGTTCTCAGAACGTCAAAATTATGAAAAGTAACGCCAATAGAACGTTCATTCAAAGTTATCTGGCATTAAAACTAGGACGTTTTTCTGAAATGGTTCAGTTAGACGTTTGAGTAATGTTTTTTAATGGTTACTAACTACTTGTTTCGTCCCGAAGTTAATCGGTTATTTTAAGTTAATGGGTTACTTTACTCGTCCCGAAGTTAACTTTTGAACGTTCAGAGAACATTCAAAAGTAACGCTCCTTTAATGTTTGAAAAATTATCAAATGGAACGTTCCCGTAATGCTTTCTGTAATGTTCGCAAAACCAATAAACAAAAAACATTGAAAAACGAAAACGTCAGAAATAACCCTTTCATAACTTAATTGTGAAACTTCCTAGAACATACTTTTTTATAGCTGGGATTCTGAGACCACATGGAAATCTGGGAATTAAAATGATGGCGAAAAAATCGTAAAGATTCCACAGTATTTCTAGGTAACTAATCTCATGTTAAAATTTCAATTTAATCTAACTTTTCTGTCACTTTGTTATACTGATAATATAATCCACAGTAAATCAATGCACATATTTATATTTATTAATAAATATACTCTTGGGTTAGGTGTGCAGTGCACAAGGGTCTCCTATAAGACTTCAGTTGGTGGTCTTCCCTGACTCACGTACTGTATGATTTTCTATATATACCAGGTCAAATTATACATGTGCATTTAACATGTTTACCACAGAAAATGTATGGAATGTATTTATAGTCTTTATGGAAAAGCTTTTGGATTCGAGCCCAGTTCCCCCACATGCTCGTAATTTTTTAATGCGAGAATAAAACCGTTTTACCCAGCAGGACTTTCAAAAAATGCTTGCTCAAATGATCTTTACCGACACTAAAAGGGTCTCCACATGGGCGTTTGGGGGAACAGTAACGTCAGAAACATCTTTTCTCTTGTCCCACAGAACAAGAGTGGCAGAGTCGGTTTTATTCTGTTGCTTTGCTTTTAAGACTTCTTCGGTTTCTTTATGTGGTCTGAAGAAAGGGTCACAGACAGTCATAATTAGGAAAAGCTTTGACAAAGAGCTATGTGCAAACCTAAAAGGATAGTTCTTCTTTCCTCATGTTGTTTGTCCATACAGCTAAAGTGAAAACATTGGACCCCATTGACTTTCATTACAGTAACAGTTGAAAACAGTTCCACAAGAAATTAAGGCTACGTCTAATCCGGATATATTTGAAAACACATCTTTTTCTGTACGATTTGGCCTTCGGTCCATACTGAGACACTGTATTTGCATTGTATTGTGGACTGTGAAAAACAGTATTTGTAAACAATGATGCATGTTCAGTCATGTGACACAGTATCAATTGATATCTATGTTTATACTGGTCCCAGACAGCAATAGTGTTCGCGTGGAATCCAAATGTACCAGATGTGGCCCGGATCTGGGCCGACACTATGTTGCTGTCTGGGGTATGTCCCAGCTATGTGCTATTCACTTTCACAGTATTGCTAAAGATACATGTTATTGCAAAGATGAAAGAAAATGTACTCGCAATTGCAGTCCTGAGGACAATTGTGTTTTAGACCAGACATGGAAAGCGATTGAGAAGTGGTGAGATATTTTGCTAATAAAAGGATGGTTCTAGAAATATAGCGTCTAAACTTTAGTATGTCTTGTCTCTTGGTATAATCTCAGTGAGCTTTTATTACTGTACGTATTGCATTTTAGCATTTTTCGATGTTTCAGTGTGGACGAGGAAACTTTTGGAAAATGCTTGAAAACGCAAGTGTGGATGTAGAGCGTTTTGAAATTAAAACATTGTTCAAAAGTATCAAGACTAATGAAGTAGCGTATAGCCCTCTGCTACTGTTAGTGTTTTTTTTTAATCTTATGAAATGTACTATATTTTAGTTTAGTATTTTTTATGTTATATTTAAGGGGGATTTTATGGTACTAAATTATATTTATGCAGTAGTTAAAATCCATTTATTCACTATTTGAGCATGGACCTGAAAATGAAATTTCCAATTTAAACGGTCATAAATCGTTAATGCTTTTGCGCAAAGACTTAAGACTTTCTTTTTAAAGACGACACTTGGAAGATTATTGATGAAGTGAAAAAAAGTTTTAGAAAAGGGAACTTGAAATTTTTGTTAAAAAAACGCACAAAAATACCATTTTCAATTTTTAGAATGTATATTTTCCAAAACACGTTTTTACTCTAAAACTGTAAGAAAATCAGAGCCTTAAATCTAAAAAATCTGTGTTCTAAATGTGAGGTCAATATCTAAAAAAAATTGCTTTCAGTAAGATTTTGTCTTGGCACAGTACCAAACATTTCCACTTCATGAAATTCATCTCCAATTAATTCGGACAACGTGAACAGTACAAGTGTGACTATTTTTTTCAGGACCATTTAACCTTTTCGAATCATGTCCATGATTGAAAGTTCCAAAACCTTTACCAAGTTCCGTACCGTATTTGTAAACATAAAAGACAATTGTCTATTGTGAATACTAGTGTAGCAATGTACAAAGTCTTTTTCAAACCAAGCATCTTTCTGTTGGTCAACGTGACCAATCCACGTGACCAACATTGCGAAATCTCTGTAAGGAAATCTTTCGCCCGCAAACAAATATCGCATGGATTCCCACTGAAAACCTGGATTTTGCCATAAAAATTTCAGAATAACAGTCTTTGTGTTATTCTAATCTGTTCCTTTCTCAAAATAAAATTATTTTTGTGCGTTTAATAATCCGCTGGGCTAAAAAAGTGCTTAGGAAAATAACAACACACCTTTTCTTAAGTTATTTTGTTCATAATTTCAGCAAACACGGATGTCTATAGCATAAATGCACCCCTAACACTTACGTCCGCATCTGTAACCCTACGTTAAGTATGAACAACACTTGACACGATAAATCGCTAATACTTCACGTCGTTCAAATATAGATCTTTAAAAAGGGGGTTTCAATTTCTCTTTTGGGAGTAACCGAGCACCACGCCAGCTTCCCGTCCCAGCCTTCGGCACCAGGCTGGGCTCATCCCAGCATTGATTAAAGGTTTGCGCTGCTGCCCGAGGGGCTCTTTGAATAGACAACTTCCTGTAGTTTAAGGCCAGTGATTAACCAGCCAACCCCCTTATTCCCACCAGGCCCTGTGCCTTTGTGAGCAGTACGCCTCGCCTCCCCTTACTTAGAGTGCGGAGAGAGAGAGAGGGAGAGAGAGAGAGAGAGAGAGAGAGAGAGAGAGACAACTCAAACATACAAGTGCAATAATGGACCTTCTATTGTTAGCTGCTTCATTGTCGCGCACAAGGGCTAATAGCGCTACGACCCGGTCGCTATAAAACTAGCCCTTTGCTACAGGGAGGCGTTCTGTCATTATGATGCATCCGTGGCCCCTCACCCATAATTAGATGCTATTTTCATATGTAGAGACCTCTTTAGCATGACAATTGTTCAGCCATTGTCAAAACATGGAAGGTGCAGCGGCAGAAAGATGAATCGCAAACAGATTAATGGTCAATTATGGTTCTTTCTTTTTTCAGCTGTTGAGCAAATGATAAATATTCCTATACTTTGGCTATTAAATGAAAACAAATATAAAACGACACTGAGAATGCAACAAAAACGAAAAGAAAAGAAAACATCTTTGTGGATGGAATGTGAGGAATTTTGGGAAGGATGTGGTGGAATTTTTCATTTCTAAGTAAGTTTGTTTTCTTGTTTACGTCTTTGTGTGTGTGTGTGTGTGTAGGCTGAGAAAAGATCTTCACTAAGAAACAGGTGTCTTAAAAAAAATCTTTCCACTGCTCACTCAAAAAAAGTGACGTAAAAATTTCAGATGTTTTTCACACTCCCCCGCAAGCAACAAACGTTTCATGTCTAGTTTCAGAAAACTAATAAATAAATTCAATGGAAAAAAATCATCAATGATATACAAGTCTCTCCCTCTCTCTTACTCTCTCTCTCCAGTCTCTACAATGTAGTTGTAGTATAAAAAAAAGACTGCATCTTAAAAACTGTATAGTATTTAAAAAAAGAAGAAAAAAAAGCAGCTCCTCTCACATGTGTATATCAGTTTTGGGGGGCTGCCTGCGCCCCCCTCGGGCTGAACGGTATTGATCTTCCTTTGCGTTCTCACGGCCACCATTCGCCCCTGTGGTGAATGAAAATGACACAGAGATCTCTGAGGCCGCCACCTGCCCAACACCTCCCTTTGTCTCCGCCCGGTGACATCATCTGACCCTGGGAACGCGGGGCCCCTTTTGTGTGACCTCCGGGTTTGACTGAGCACCTCTTCCTGTGGTAGGTGCCTTCCAGCAACAATAACTGGAGCCAAGTGTGCATCAGTGTATGAAGCCTTCAAACAGGTATGACACATGTCTGAGCCACTTGAACTAAAACAACAATCTCTATATGGAATGTTACACAACGATAGAAAAACTTTTAGTTTACCATAACTTCATTTAAATGCACGCAAAAACAAATACATATATTAATTAGACAGACAGACAGAATGCTTTATTTAACAATAATTAATAAATTACCTAAAATAACAAATTAATCAATTATTTATATTTTGTTTTATACAATTTGTATTAATTTATGCTTTTTTATTATTATTTTATTTAATGTAAATGCATATATATAAAACTATTTTAGGCTGTTTTGAGATAAATTGTACAAAATGTTTTAATGCTTTATGTAACAATGAGAATTAATGATTAATACCTAAATAATGATAACAATTTAATTCAATAACATATTTATATTTGTACAATTTGAATGTTACAAAATATATTACTTTATCATATATTAACAATTTATATTAAATTACGCTTTATCATTTGTATTAAAAATGTAGGGGCTTTTGATATGATTGCATTTTAATTTATATTTGCACACACACACACACACACACACACACACACACACAGACACACACACACACACACACACGTTATATTAATTTATGGTTTAGAAATTCTACAAATGTTTTAATGCTTTATATAAATCCACTAATATTAGTTAACAATTTAGTTGTGGCATAAAAATATACCATTTATAACTTTTTATAATTCTGGAAACACTTTACAATAAGGTTTCATTAGTTAACTACAATAGTTAACATGAACTAATAATGAACTGCACTTTAACAGCATTTATTAATCTTTGTTCATTTTAACTTCAACTTTTACGAATACATTATTAAATACAAAAGTTGCATTTGTTAGTTAATGCACTGAACAAACAATAAGCAGCTAGATTTTTATTAACATTAACAAAGATTAACAAATACAGTGTTGCTGGTTAGTTCATGCTAGTTGATATATTAACTAATGTTAAGAAATTAAACCTTATTGTAAAGTCTTACCAAAATTATTTGTAAAAGCAACCAAATAATGATTATACTATTTTGTCAAAAAACAAAACAATATAAGACTAAAGTAGAACAGATATTTTTGCACGCTCGCTTTGGCTCACAGATGTGTGCGTGTGTTGTTTGTGGGAGTGTGTCTGCGGGGCAGCTGCGTCTAAACTGCCCCCATTCTTACAGGATGTGACATGGCTGTCGGAGTGTGTGCTCATCACTCATATGCTACACAGAACATGCTTAGACGCACAAACACACAGCCAGCTTTAATTATTACATAAAACGATGACTACTCCCTATATAAAAAGCATGAGGACATTAACTAAAAATATGACAGCTGAGTGGCCTCTTTGAAATCTCTTCAGATTTGCTTAGGCATAAACAACGGCTTTCATTCAAGTTACTTGAATGCTAATGCTAACGCTAGTTTCGCCAGCTTCGGATATCTGACCCCGAACTAGTACGCCACCGTGCCTGGTCAAATTCAGAGAATAAGTACATCCTAATACCCAGAATCCCTTTGTTTCGTTCATGAAGGAGAAAGGAACAGATAGCAGAGGTCCTTGCCGCCAGAGCTCTCATTGTGCCCTGGGTTAAATATAACTGAGTGGAACCTCTAAAGCAAATCCGATCTGAAAGGCAGGCAAAGTCGAGAGTACGCAGCTGTCGGCAGAAACATGTATTTTTTAAAGGCTGCCCCTAATGATTCGAGACAGTTGGCAATTACGTAAGGCACACTTTTAAGGCCACTGTGGCGTGGCGCAGCCGTCCCTGAAGCTCGCTGGCATGTAATGTGTGTTTGAGGAAGCTGGCATCTAACCAATATGAGAACGACAACATTCACCCAGGGGGGAAAGAGAGGAAGAAAAGAGGGAACGCGAGTGATAGACAAGCTGATGAGGGTGACCGACAGAAGACTGTGAAGAGCACATTTGCTCAGTCAGAGTGAAACGCACACACACACACACATACGCAAATGAACGCAGTACGTTTATGCTCCAAATAACTGATGATTCTAAACGTATTATACACAGGGAAAAGCCAAACTTTTTCCATTTCCGTAGAGTTTTAGGCTGGTTTATCCCAGCTAACAAAAATATGCTCTACGAACGTTTTGCTAACGTTTCCATTAAGTGTTTAAAACCGTATCTATGAATGGTCACTGTATGAACAGTACAGAAAACATAAGGGAATGGTACATTTTATCATTGTGCAAACATTATGGGAATGTTACATATGAGTGTTCTCTGAATCATCTGAAACAAGTAGTTATTTGTAATGTTTAAAAAACAACAACAACGTCCAACTTAAAGGTGCTGTATGGAGTTTTTCTACTAAAATGAATCCTTTTTATTACCTGTGTGTGAAGGGGTTGTAATCTCACAATAAAATGATCCACTTGGCGGGTTTTGCTATTACCTCTGAAAGCAAGTATTCCTATTTCTATGTGAAGTCTCCGGGTCGGATTTGCCGCGAAATCCAGTGACGTGACTGAGACCTGCATGAGACCCGCCTCTCGCCTCTCGCCTCGTCTACTGACTTTGCACTCAACAGCGACGACACTGCAACTTTATGACATGGAGTCTGCTAATACTAGGAAATGACTAGCACAACACAGACTCCAACACAAACTCCACATAATAATAAAAAACTAAAGAAAGCACGCGCACGAGCACTCGCTTGTAAACGTATTGGTTGCAATCTGAAACATCACCGCTAGATGCCGCTGAAAACTCCATACAGCACCTTTAAACGGTTCACAAAAACAATATATGATCAATGTATAAATTGTGCTAACGTTTTGGTAACATAAAAAAAAAAAAAAAAAAAACTTTGAACCAACGTTCCATTAACGTTATTCGACGAAGGTTGGTTTTGGCTCAAGTGAACGTAAACAGTCGAGAAAGACAGCGCATGTGTAACAGTATATTGTATCCGTGCATTAGTCTTAAAGTGACAGCAGCCTAATAAACTTAGGCTTACCTGAAAAACATGAAAAGCACTTTATTTATTTCATTTGTATCTTTTTTTCTGTTGCATTTATTTATTTGTGCTATTGCTTGTAGTTTGGTTATTTGTTCGTTTTTTTATTATTAATGACTGTTAAAGGGGTGGATTACAATTTGACTTTTCTAACTTTAGTTAGTGTGTAATGTAGGGCTGCACGATTAATCGAAAAAAAATCACGATCTCGATTCAAACATAAATGCGATCTCATTTCTTAATGATGCCAATTCACTTCCGTGTATTTCCCTAAGATCATGCTGAGTTCAAGCGTTATTGGTCACACCAGAGCCCGTCACACTCACACAATAACAAAACACTAACCAATCAATCATAAATCTCCTCTTCTCTCCTCTCCCTCATTGGCCACGTTCCGCTATTACTGACGTGTAACGTAACAAGGCGGCAGACCTAAACGGGAGTCAGTTTACTTGGTGGATTTGTCGCGGTAAGAGGTAAAAATGAACCCCAGTGTGGAAAATCTTGGTGGCGACGGTGAGAGTGAGGATGTAACAACATTGGTACAGAAAAAAGGAGCACATTCCACCATGTGGAGCTTTTTCAGGTTTAAACCTGAAGACGATGATTTCTTTAACGATTATTTTTATATTGTCAATATTGTTTGTTTCCTCCTTTATTTCGCAGACGAGAATTTCATAATGAAACTAGTCCAACAGACAGCGATTATTTTTTTAACTGAAATCCGCGTTTTGAACGAATCATTTGATTCAATGAATGAATCAGCCGTTTGAACCAATCGGTTGAATAAATGACTCCAACAACTCGCTTATTAAGACAGTGACTTACTGCCACCTACTGGCGGGTTTAGTTTCATATTTAAAGGACCCTTTAATTAAAATGTTAAAATTATAAATCATTTCATATTTAAATATTGAATAGCTTTATTTATGCAATTGCAAATTGAGTGTAAATATAGTAATGCCAGTTTGGATGCTGCTTCTGTGTCATCTCTGCACTGCAAGGATGGATTTTAATTTAATTATTTAATTTGACAGCGGTACTGTGTTATTCTAATTGAATTTCATTTGAATGTTAGAATTTGACATAAAAGGTGATGCATACCTCTAAATACGTTTAGAAATAATTTCCATATTTAGGTGAAAATGCCCCTGGAAATCAATTTAAGGTGGCAAATATTGCCCCTTAATAAAAAAAAATATTTCAGTCACTACTGTGAACTGACCACTGCATAGAATGTTAAATATGAATATCTTCGTGAGTCTGCTATCAACAATGTAAATGTAAACAACAGGCCTAAACCAGCCATGGTACCAGTACAAAATCAGTAAAATATCATCTAATTATTATCAACAAAACTTTGAAAATATTGATATATTTTTGTTAATATTGCGCACCCCTAATGTACGGTATTAATTTTGATTTCCTCAGGTCTTAAAAAGCCTTAAATTTGACTTTAAAAAATGTGCAGATACCCTGCTTTAAGGTTATGTGCCAATTGGAGCAAAAAGCACAGGTTCTATTTAGTTATTTTTGTATATTTTAATGTTCTCTTATGTTCAACAACATAAAGCTTTAAAATTATTTTCTTTAAAGGTGCCATGTGTAAAAATTGAGGTAAAAATATCCAAAAAATGAGCTACACGCATCAAAAGAATGAGAAGAAATAAGGGCAATGATGTCATTAAAAAAATGTCAAGTTATAGTGCTGCAGAGATATCAACCTTAATTAGCATTAGCATTACTAGCCACGGCCCGACAGGTGTCGTAATACCAGTTTCGGCCATGGGAGGCGGTATGCGGGCAACATAACCACCAGCCAACCTGCAATACACGAAGAACTCGCACCGCTTGTGGGCGTACTTGAACCTGATGTCAATCGTGTGGAAAGTACAGCCCACTACTTCATTTCAATTCAGGGAAGAGAGCGGAAGGATGGCTGAAGCCTTTGGCAAGAGACCCCTACAACCACCGCGCTCTGAAGCACAAATCAGATAAGAAAAGAAAAGGACCGCTCGTCACGGTCCGGGCTCGAAAGCGCGGGGGACGGCGAGCGAACTGCAGCGCATAGCCCTGTTTTACAACGTTCAGCACCCATTCTGACACGCCCGGGATCGCTCCCCATGCTTTCGCACGCATAGCTCGGGGCAGAATGGTCTCCGTGTTCTGACCGCCGCACTGCGTGGGTTCGAGAAACTGAAACGGAGGTATCAGCGCGGCGCGCGCGCCCTCGTTGTCTGAAGAGTGCTGCTCGCTGACGACAGCAGCCGCTGTTTCACATTCAATGACTCGGTCGCTAAGGACGGAGAACAACTTGTGGCGTGAACAGGTCATTTGTAGCCTACTGTATCTTTCAACAGTGTTCGTGTTTTTTTTACTATAGTAGAGATGATCGGTTCACGTGCGCTGTCTGATGTTTACTGCATCACTCGACATGGAGAGGTTGGGTAAACTAAAGTAATAATTACAAGAGCTTCACGGTTATCAGATACAAGCATTCAACGGCCCTGTAGTGTATATATATATATATATATATATATATATATATATATATATATATATATATATATATATATATAGGTTATTTGTGTTTGCGCACGTGATATCAGGAAGCAATGTAATAACGTTAACTTACCCTGTAATACACACATGACGGCGATGCGCAAATCGAGTGTGTGTGTGTCACAAAACATTATTATTTCTTCAACTTATTAAATTATCTTACTTTACTGCAACTATCTGTTTCTGCTTCTTTATCATATTTATAGTGTGTGATTTATAAAATACCATATCCTACATCACATATTTTGATATGTGAGTGAGGTATAGTGCCCCCATCTGGTATGGAATGTGGAGTATGACTTGATTTTTTTTGCCAGACAATTACACATGGCACCTTTAAGGGGTCTAAAATAAAGAAAAGAGAGTAGAGACGATTTTTTGTTACTCCTGCACTTTATTATACTGAATGTCCTGTGTTTTTTTGTTTTCTTGTACTTGAGTGCAATACATTTTGGTTGAAAAAAATGAGAATCGTGTAAGAGAATCGTGATCTCAATTCCCATGGAGAAAAATCGTGATTTACATTTTAGCAAGAATCGTGCAGCCCTAGTGTAATGTTGCTGTTTGAGCATAAACAACATCTGCAAAGTCACACGCTCAAAGTTCAAAGCAAAGGGAGATATTTGCTTTTAAAGAAATTGCTTTTTAAGGACTACAACAAACGGCTGGCAGGGACTACACGAGCTTCCTCCAGGGTTAGTGACATCACTAACCCTAAAATCTACATAAACCCCGCCCCCGAGAACGCGATTTATAGATTATCATGACAGAAAAGGCTAAGCAGATAGTCAACACATAAGCTACAAAAATCCATCAACTAACCAACCATTCAGAAATGTTGTCTACATGTTGTCACTTCTTCTTGAGTCTCTCCATCTTTGTCTGACTCCGGTTTGAACATAAAAGGCTAAAAGTTTTAGAAATTTTCAGTGCATGTCTGTGTGAGGTAAAAGGACAGAGCTGTTGTAGCTCCGCCCCCGTGTGCCGGGAGCAGCAGCTCATTTGCATTTAAAGGGACAGACACAAAAACTGTGTTTTTACTCGCCCTCAAAAAATGACAATTTTAACATGCTATAAAAAATATCTGTGTAGTATTTTGAACTAAAACTTCACATACACACTGGAGACATCAGATACTTATTTTACATATTTTGAAAAGGGCCACCCCTTTAACTTGCTTTTAATAATGTTTGAAATTTATATTAGTAGTTTTAGCATAATTGGAATCGAGAATTGTGAAATTTCACCTTATAACTATATTATAACACCTTATAACGTATATAATATATATATTCAACTAGGCCTACATTATTAATTTATTACTTTTTTGTGGTGGGGTCAGTGAAAATTATGCACTGAATAGAAAATCGAGAATCGAATTTAATTGAGATCTTGCCAATCGGAATCTGTATTGATACCCAGCCCTACTAATCAATTTAAAATAACGTAACATACACTAATAGTGCTTGAAAGCAAATGTGAGATAAAAACACATTTGATGAAGCAACCATGCAATTTTAGCTTGCTTCTACAAGTCTTTGAGTTTTTTGTATCAGGACTTTCGTTTCACGGGACTCCTGCAGCACTGAACCAGGTGAGATTTCGAGCGAGTTTACTACATCAGAAAAGCCATACATGTTGAGCAAACATAAAAATGGATTTATTTATAAATCATGCAAATTCAGCACTCCGAGCTGAACTTTTTCAATGCTGCAAAGTATTCTCCTAATGATATTCTGCTAGTTTTTAGAAGGATATCCATGTTTGTTCTAGACATTTATGGATGCATATGAAATTCTGGGATGAAAATGGCATTATTGAAGTAAAATGTCCTTTGTCTTGCTAAGGCTAATTTTATAGGTAGCATTTTATGTGTCCTAAATAGACAATTAAATCATATTTTAACACGTTTTGAATCATTTACAGTGAAAATGGCACACAACAACAAAATGTTCGTTTAGAATCTCTTTTGGGAAAATGGATTTAAAAAATTTGGGGATAAATCATTTTATCCAGCCAAAAATGCTTTCTAGAAAGAAAGCCCCAAAGTTGTGGTCACTTTTGCAAAATTGCAGGTAAAAAGGTCTGTCAATAGTGTTAGCGAACAACTTGAATCAACGATCTGCAACCCCAAAACGCTGTTGTCGTGTAAATGAACGAAAAAATTGCATAAAAAAAGTTTTCCATGTAAACAGCCCATGAGAGACGACCAAATGCACATTTCAATATTTGCTCAATATTTGCTCATTAGACATCAAAAAAGTTTTTGAAAAAGAAAATACATGAAAATATATATAAATGTCATATATTTGCGTAATCTCTGCATGGACAACCAACCAACCAACCAACCATCAAACAAGCATAAAGATCTAATTGGATTGTGCTTATGGCTCAAACGTACCGTAGCGATATTGATGATGATTTAATTAATAAGCTCATGATTTGCTGTTTTCATAATGAGCAATCAAAGATGTAAAATCCGTTCACGATGAAATGGTGAAATTAATTAGAATTGATACCTTGTATTTAATTGGGGCTTTTGAGAAGTCTTTTTTATTTCTTGCACAGATGAACAGAATACCTAGGGGCCTTTTTTCAATAAAATAAATGTTTATATCTTCTTACATATGGTCTGTGAAGACACAATTTTAAACAGAAATCCTGCCCAGCTGAGCCTCCACCACTACAATGCATCCATTACGGCTCATTTAGACGAGCCATACATTTCCCTATATTATTTCACGACAACACGTGAATATTTCCTTATTTACTTCTACGGTATGCCAATGATACATCCCCGGCCAAAAATAATAATCCATATTTGAAATGTTGATGAGCCCCAGGAAGAAAAGCCTTGGGCGATTCAGCCCCAACAATGGGAAAATATAGCATTCAGCTGTACAATGGCTCAAATGCAGCCCTTATTTGCATTTCTGTTGACAAATTATCGCTAATATGGAAATATTTCTCCGGAAACAGCCGGCGCAGTTTGTCTCCCGCTCCGCTTCAAATCATTTGTAAATTCCGAATGGATTACCTCTTTTTTTGCCGTGGCATAAAAACCCCTCAGATATCACAAGTGGTGAAAGGGTTGTCAAACTGGTTTCTAATCTACGAGGGGGATTTAAATAAGTCTTGAATCGTATTTCAGCCTCTTCCCTACCCCTGCCGCAGCCCTCCCCCTCTCCGCTTTTCAAGACCATCACTTCTTCGGGAGCTTGCGCTAAGTGAGATTAATTCCTGAATCATAAATAACTTGGAACAAGTCTCCGGAGAGCCCTGTAGCTATA
Organism: Phoxinus phoxinus; assembly: GCF_949152265.1. NCBI lineage: Eukaryota > Metazoa > Chordata > Actinopteri > Cypriniformes > Leuciscidae > Phoxinus > Phoxinus phoxinus. The sequence continues at coordinate 13,961,224 of NC_136895.1, read as the reverse complement.
CAGCACATCAGAGACGCGTATGCTGTACACGGGGTCACATAGTTTTATATCTGGTGTCAATTTGTAATCCTTTGTTTTAATAGACTGGAAAGCAGTTAATATTACCAAAATACGAGTGATGCAACAAGACTAGCAAAGCTCAATCGCACTCAAAGGGGCCAGCGAAACTTATTTACAGTAGACGCTGGCTATTAAACACATTTCAAATCAAACCTGTCGACTCGGAAGAAATCGTGTTAAAAGCCACTGTGTCCGTTCCTGAAGAGGCAATTCAAAGAAATACAATTATTGAGTGGCTGAGGTTTGAGGTTAATCGACGGGTTTCTGATGGTTCAGGAGACACTAAGGAATATTATCAATACTGACAAGTGTTATAAATTTGCTGAAGGAAAGAGTTTAAACAGGGAAGTTGGCAGCGAATTATTTACCTAGTCTGCCATTCTGAAAAAAATGGACCATAGCTTCTAGAAAGCATTGCTTGAGGAATTTAGAATTAAATAAGCTATTTTACTTGGAAAGCATGAACTTCATATCACTAACAAAACATAAAAAAAAGAGAGAAAATGTTAATGGTGCAAAACTTAACGCCATGGTGGCTTGTTGCCTGGGTCAACAGTGTTAATGTTGTCAAGTTAAACAATTATGCAACAAATTGAATTTCAGTAGCACTATAGAACATAAAAGTGTCATCATTCAGCTCAGTGTTGATTCAATTCAGTTCAATAACTGTGTCAAACTTCATCAATTATGAACTATAAGCTATAAGCAGCTCATCGCTCAGCTCAAGTCAATGTTGATTCAATTCAGGGCAAATTTAGTGTCATTTATCCAGCTAAATACAGTTCAAATTGTGTTCTCTTCTGTCAGCGCAGCCTATTTAACCCCAACGGAGGAAGTATAATAAACAAGCAACAATAAAAAATACATTTACTATTATATTATTTACTTTTTTTTTTTAAAGAAAAGCTGACAACGCATAGTGTTCCAATAACTTGATGCTTCTTTTATCCTTTAACATTTGCTACATGGAATTCTTTAAAGTGTTTTAGCATGTCATGTAACTTTTATATGGATATATAATAAACAACTATCACTGTATAGTATTTTTTGCTAAAATGTTTTTTTTTCCCTTCTAAAAATCCATCAGCCTTTTGATACAGAATCACAACATATTATTAATGCATGCTGTCAACATTGCGAATAACCTAAAACCAACCAACTAAAATGAAATCGCAATATTTGTTTTCCCGGTGCGATACTGTAAAAGTAAATGCGGTTTTACTTTGGCTGCCATCTCTAGGCATAATTCCCACAAAATCTGATTAGAAATGCAAGTGTATTCACATCAGAACGTATGAATTCAAATACAGAACCTCAGACACACACGTTGCGTCTAGAGCATCAGCAATAAGAGTTGACCTAAACCTGCTTGACCTCTGCTGGACGGCATGCTGTTTATTTGAATTAGTTTGATATTCTTTTTTGGCGTCAGGGCCTGCTGCGTCTTGTGTTTACTCCTGAGAGAGGGTTGAAAATAAATTTCCTTTTATAAACAAGTGTAAACTTGCTAATACTCATCCCACCAGAATTATGAACGGGTAGTCACTGTGGTCTTAAAGAGATAGTACACCTAAAAATGGAAATTGTTTACTCTCATGTTTTTACAAACTCTTGTGAATTACTTTCTTCTGTGAAACACACAGTTATTTTTTTGCTGGAGTTAATTTCCTTTTTTCTCTCTCTATAGAATGAAAGTGAATGGGGACTGGAGCAGTCAGGCTCTAAAAATGACAAAGTAGACAAATTGTAAAATTGCTTACGCTCATGTTTTTAAAAACCCTTTTGATTTACTTTCTACTGTAAAACACAAAAGAAGTTATTTAGCAGGAGATCATTTCTTGTTCACTTTTTTTCTATACAATGAAAGTGAATGGGGACTGGAGCGGTCAGGCTTTAAATATGACTAAAAAGGACCATAAAAGCATAAACAAATATATGATATGCACTATATAAGTCCCCTGAAGTCATTGTTTGTGTGAAAAAAAATCATCCAGTAGCATTTGCTGTCATTTTTGGAGCTCATCAGCCCCAGTCCCAAATTATGGAAAAGAGCAGCAAAGACATTTTGCACAATAGCTCTTATGGTGTTCCATATCCCAAATAAAATACAGGTTTGGAGCAACATACAAACAATTAATTTTAAGATAATTTAAGAAGATTTTGAAAGGGGTATGAGTAGGAAAATAGTGCTTTTTCCACTTAGTATGTAAAGACATCACTATTAGGTTGGCATTTTCACCGATCATGCACAGCCAGAATATATTAAAAGCAACTCACAGCTCTTCATTTTTAGAAGCTCCATCAACTATTTAAACACAGAAATAGCTGATATAGCTGGTTAAGTTTTTGAGAGCTACTTGAATCTCGTATATATTAATACACTCCATGACAATGAGCCAGAGGCACTTCACGGCTATCAGGACAGACACTTGTTCAAACGTTGCTTTAGATTTGTCAATGCCTGTGAATAATTATTTGTCTAAAAGACGAACTTATACGTGGCTTTGACTGCCATATGTGGTAAACGGAGCTGAAGGCTCTGACAAGCCTGACAGCGACTTTGACGTTAATCTGACTGCTGTGTAACATTCGCATCGTCGTATTTGTATTCACGTATAATTGCCTAATTAGTTTTACGGTAATATAGCTATAATTACTTGTCATTGCATTCGTCCTCGGACAACTAATTTAGCGTTTTTAAAGGAATTTATGAACGAAAGGAAACAGAGGGAAAGGTATCCAACGTGACCTCACCTCACGGGCGCGCGCGCGCGCGGAGGGTGTTAAACAGCTGTGTTTACGTTGACCAGTGCTGGGAGTATTAGGTAGCACGGCAGATACCAACGCTATTGACCAGTATTTTATGCGTCACTTGTGTCCATTAATCAAACCCTGAACCTGTTTTTCTATGGATTGTAATTCATTTGCTTTTGAAAGTCTATGAATCTGTTCAAATGCACAACCGCTGCCGCTCGACTCCACTTGAGAACCTGCACGCATTTTCATGAATACATAATTGCAGGCCATTTGCATTCAGGTCTGGCTTGTTTAAACATACTTAGAAACATTTATTTAAGCAAAATAAAGGTGTAGCCATTGTATCCTCAATTTGGTCGAGGGGTCCCAACTTTAGGTCGGTTTGAACTGCATATTATGATTGTAATTATGATTGCAATCACATCATGTGTGCCGATCTGCATACCGTCATCTCAACATGCATTACGAAGTCAGCATCGGTTTCCCAGACTATAAACCGCTCGACTGACTGCAACGGCCTTTTTCATTATGTTAAAAATTTACTTCATTTGGCTGAATTGCAGGCGCTGCAGCACAAGAGTCATTGAATGTAATTTCTTGGATGTTTCCCAGCACACACATTATTGGCTTTTTATTCAAAATACTCCAAGCAGGTAAATGGAACAGAACTCTTACTGTGAGCCATCAGCGGGCAGCATAAACCCCAGCCATTAGTTCATTCTCATTCATACTCTACTGTTTGATGTGTATGCAATATTTACACAGCCACCGTGCGTCCACATTTAATCTACTCTATATGCGAGTCAATGAAACGCTAATGGATTTTAATGTCCCTCGTGAAGTTGACGTTACGCGAATTGGTGTTTGGTTAGCTACAAATTCATCTAGCGTGCCTAAAAGAAACATATGGCGAAGAATGTCAGCTGGACGACACAGGTCACGTGCTCTTGTCACAGGTCACTGCTCGTTGAGCATGCAGATAACGTGTTCTTTCAGATGCGTAGGCATGCGGCACATATGGATGCATTTCTGTGCAATCTGGGTCACTTATAGCTTGAAGATCTAGTAGTAATGAACATCTGAAACGGTGTGCTTTGGTTCTCTTTTAGTTCTAATCATGTAGTCTGACTAAAAGGCAAGCAACAAATAGATAATGATTAAAAGCATAAAAAACAGATAGCCTAATTACATAATTCCAAATGTTCACTCAAATTACTTGCATTTTGGCTATATATTGTCAGGTAACAATTTCTAAAGACTGTTCTCACTGCAAGCACGCTCAGAATGCAGGTAAATGTGGCCCAAATCGGATTTTTTTTATTTTTTATTATCACACGAGAGTGTTTTTTCCTCATGACAGTGTACCCGAAGTTATTAAGACAGTTGCGAAAGGTAGTCAGTGAAAGCCAGTGATGTATCAGAGCTCATAAGTATTATGAACACATGGAAGTGGCCCAAATCAGAAAAGATCAGATTCCATGTGGTTTGTGCTGTTCACACTGCCATGACAAAAAAAAAACAAAAAAAAAAACATCTGAATCACAAAAAAAAAAAAAAAATCAGATTTGGGCCACATTTACCTGCTCAATGTTCAACCCGATCTCACAACAATTCATACGAATTTTACGAGTCGGCTAATTCATACGACCTCACTCGAATTTGTAAGATTTTTTCTAAATCGTAGGCTACATATTTTACATAATATTTTATATTGAGTTTCCCAATTCGTATGAATTCGTACGAATGACCTAGCCCTGACCCCGCCCCTAAACCTAACCGTCACTGGGGTTTAGACAAATGCAATAACATCCAACATAGTCCGATTCACAAACAAACGTGAACCATTTGATGTTGTGGATCTAAAACATACACGTGCAACAAGTGTAGGCATATATTCACCAATAAATGACTCATGATGAGGATCTTTAGAGTGAATCACAAAAAATAAGCATGCAACAACTGTAGTCTGATTCATGAACAAATGACTCAGAAACAGGTTTCTTAAAGGATTAGTTCACTTTAAAAAAAATGTTGCTGATAATTTACTCACCCTCATGTCATCCAAGATGTCCATGTCTTTCTTTCTTCAGTCGAAAAGAAATTATGTTTTTTGAGGAAAACATTCCAGGATTTTATAAATTAATTAAAATGATATACTTTTTAACCACAAATGCCTGTCTTGTACCATCTCTGAGATGCATCCAAATGACAGATCATTTTAATTTATTTTTAGAAAATGACAGATCGTTTCACTAGATGAGACCCTTATTTCTCGACTGGGATCGTGTAGAGCCTTTGAAGCTGCATTGAGACCTATGATTGAGACTGACATTTGGACCTTCAAACCGTTGGTTGCCATTGAAGTCCATTATATGGAGAAAAATCCTGGAATGTTTTCCTCAAAAACTTTAATTTCTTTTCGACTGCAGAAAGAAAGACATGGACATCTTGGATGACATGGGGGTGAGTAAATTATCAGCAAAATTGTTTTTGAAAGTGAACTAATCCTTTAACTCTTTCCCCGCCATTGACGGAAATTTCCGGCTTTGCATGTTTTCACTGTTATATGGTAGGGGGCGCTATCATGCATCTTCTGAACGAGTACTGAACCTCCTCAAAAAAACACAGGTGAAGAAGAAGCAAAACAAGCGATCTCATATGTAAGCATATGCATATGTAAATGTAAAATAACACGATCATCAACATAACAGCATACAAGAGTTAAAAACATACCACGCAACCAGCCGGTTGAATTCACGAAAACATTTGAGCCGGTCTTTTTAATGAATCATTCAAAAAAGACCCACAAACTCAGTAGTTGCCATTTGGATAAGTGACAAACTTTTCACAAAGGTAATCAACTTTGTTATAATATTTTCCCTGTATGAGAGGAGGATCATTTCTTTCATATGTAAATAAATGGAGATTGTAACTGGAATGAATCAAAACGGAATCAAGAGCTTGTGAATCAGAATTGTATCAGGAAATGTATATCAATATCCAGCCCTATTACAATACATTTGTATGTGCACGTAATCTGAACGTTAATCATCATTAATAAGACCAAGAATGTGTATAATGAAAGTAAATAGGGTAAATTTTGATTAAAAGCGCGAAAATAGCGCTTAAAAAAAATGTGTAGCTTCTCTCACACAGCACGTCGTCGTCTCACTCCTCTCTCTCTTCCTCAAGTCTGAGCGTGAGAGGGAATGATCTGATGTGACGTTATGAGAACGTCTGCTCCAATATCCTAAACGCGTCTCACGCTGCAGCAGCGATCACAGTATATCTCCTCACTCAGATAATCCTTATTACATACATGTCGCCCTTTGAGCTTAAACCAAGCCCGCTTGACTAAATCTGCCACTAGGAAAAGTACATCTAAACAAAATTGTACTTTAAAGAAAACAGTGACCTGGGCCTGTTTATCTAGAAATAGTGCTGCATTATATAGTATAAAAACAGAAGAGTGTGTTCACAGCCAGGTAGGCCTGACCGTGACATCAGTAGCAGAAGGGCTCTGAAAGGCTCATCTGCCTGGGAGGTTTGTGTATGGCGCGCCTCCATCTTGCCTCGGCTGACCCCCTCTAAGTACAGCCTTTGAGGTTTCTCTGGGGTTTAAAAATACTCTCCGCCAAATTCTTCTCTCTCACTGGCTTCAGATGGCAGGAGAATCTGAGCGCTGAGCTTTCCACATAAACATTGACAATTTTTTCTCTCTCTCCGTCTTTTTCCCCTCGCGATTTGGAACAAGAGAGCTCCAAAAATATCAGGTGTGAACAGAGAACACCAGTGTGCTCACCTCCGTCTGATGCTAACGCTACAACGGCACTCTCGCAGGGTTTGTTCAACACGAAACCTTTATACAATACAGGCAACATTCCTTCAACCCGGTGTAAAAGCAATGTATTTTTATTTTAAAGTATTAAGTAAACACTAAATATAGAGATTTTAAAGGCATTCCCAGAACCGAGGGCCGTTAGATTGTTGCTATTTTGACATGTTAAATATAAAGAAAATGGACCTTTTATACCATAGCCAACTAGTTTAGAAATGCAACCGCAGACTTAATTTCTAAAAATATACTTATGAAAAATATATAGCCCTATATATTCACCATACTTCTTCTATATCATCATAAACCATTGCCAACTTTTGAGTTCAGCTTGGAGTGAGAAATTTTACCAATCTTGATTTATTTGGATATAGCCTACATGAAAGGAACCTCTCAAGGAAAAATACTATACTATGGTAAAACTATACATGTAATTCTGTCAGCTGATATATTATTAAAGGGTTAGTTCACCCAAAAAAAAAAAAAAAGATCCCATAGCCTAATTTGCTCACCCTCAAGCCACCCTAAGTGTGTATTACTTTCTTCTTTCAGCCAAATTCATTTGGAGTTATATTAAAAAACATCTTGGCTCTTCCCAGCTTTATAATGAGAGTGAATGGTACCATTTTTTTAAAGCCCAAAAAAGTGCATTCATCCATTATAAAAGTAATCCATACGACTCCATGGGGTTAATAAAGGCCTTCTGAAGTCAAGCAATGATATTTTGTAAGAAAAATATCCATATTTATAAATGTATAAACTATAATCACTGGCTTCCGGTGACGAACATACGAGGGTCGACTTCCGGCAGAAGAGGGACCTCTGACCTGATGTATGACGAAGCAGCATGAGATCTGGTCAGAGTAGACGCCTCTCGCGGTTCAAACAAATAGGGCTAGGCAACAAACTCAAGCTCCATCAGCATTTATTTGAAAAATTCTCGTTTTAGACATCTAATTCGTGACCGATGTTTTGTTTTTCGCTATCGTCTGTGCTTCTGTGTTGGTCAATACGTCATGCGTCGGGTTAGAGCTCACTTCACATAAGTGATTACAGTTTATACAGTTATAAATATGGATATTTTACCAAAACGCATTGCTTCGCTTCAAAAGGCCTTTATTAACCCCCTGGAGTCGTATGGATTACTTTTATAATGGATGGATGCGCTTTTTGGGGATTAAAAAAAATGGTATCATTCACTCCCATTATAAAACTTGGAAGAGCCAGGATGTTTTTAAATATTATAACTCTGATTGTGTTTGACTGAAAGAAGAAAGTCATATATACCGGAGGATGGCTTGAGGGGGAGTAAATCATGGGATGATTTTCAGTTTTTGGGTGAACTAGGTCTAACCATTTAAAGGTTAACAGCTGATTTGTGTACACTTGCATAGAAAGCCGGTTTTATAATAATGATGTTATACTCACTTTCTAATGACATAGTACACAATGAATTTGGAATTTAACAGTGCATATTTTTTTGCTAAATGCTAGCCTACTCTCTGTCTCTGGAGTAAATTCTCTCACTAACTAAAGAGTTTATGGATAAAGAATGGCTTTTCTGAGGTAAATGTAACCTTAAGTGACATTGTTTACCGGCTTTGTCTTTATGCGGTCGAAACATTGACTGGGCGATTACACGAGACACAAATCATTTCAGTAAGTTGTAACTTCCAACATAGGCCTACCCTCGGATGTTCATTATTTTGAATACTTCGCTTAAACGCTATCCGTCACTCTAGATTAAAGTATTTTACGGTATTTTATTGTTTGAACTTTGTAATAAAACGTACAGAACTTGAAAGCTGAGACTTTGTTTGTTTTCGCAAAAGTAACCTCTGTCTTGTCGATCAGCGCGTTGTCTGTGTCCTCTTGCTCCTCGATGTTTTTTTCACTGATAATGGACGTGTGTCAACTGCGTGAATCTGGCACTGGCAGCCCTGTCACAAACAACATAAAAACTAAGAAACTTCACAGCACTTGCATACACATAAATTCAGTATTGATAAAAAAAAAAAAAAAAAAAAAAAAACAAACATTCATATTACAAAAGAAAATAGTTGCTTTACTACCCAGACCTAGCATTTGAATTAGTAACGATAGCCTACGACTTTTCCGTGAATAGTTCAAAAATACTGTTTATTTTACGTGGCAATGGCACATCTTGTCAAGCATCAGCATGACAAAACAACATATGGATGTTAAATCCATCAGAACTTACCAAGTTTTAATTGCTCCTCTGAAGACTGAAGATGATGTCACTTCCTCTTGATCACATGTGACACTGCACTATTATTATAAAGTAAATAAGTGGTGTGTGTGAGGTAGGACATCTAAAATGACAGACAGTTAAATTATCCTGTTTTAATAAAAGTAAAAAAATACAAATCAGATCTAGTGTTAATTATAAAAATATATAAATAAAAGGTATTTGATCATGACAGAGTTATGTTAATTATATACAAATAAGTCAGGATGCTTACTCCTCTACAGATATGTATTAGAAAATAGTACACTAGCATCAAATGAAATATTATTTTTTATCTAAAATTATTTAACGATATATTTTTGTGCTTGCTTTGTGCATTTCATGACTTTATCCTTTTAGGTGTTGTCTGTCATACTGTACAAATCACTTGTCAGCTAAACTAAAAGAATTACAAAAATAACTGGCTCAGTCAAAAATATTATTTTATGTGCAAGAATTAACCACTGAAGGGTTACATCAAGTTAAAAAAGTAGCTCTTAAAGTTCTTAAAGTAGCCTAACAATTACTTATTAACAGTTTTTACAATGCAATTTAGATTATTAGCAAGATCTTGTAAACAAAAAGAACATTTCAGGCTCAAGAGAAATACAAGTAATTTTATCAAGTTTCTTACTTAATTTTGAATTGCCCTTAGCAAATGTGTTAATATTATGAAATCTCCAGTGAGTTGACGAGAGCTTGATTCATAATATTTATGCTAATTATTCAAAGAAACCATGTTTATTCACAAGCTGCTGGTGAATTTAGAAATATATTTTTCCATCTCTTTGCATGTTACATTACAAGACCCCTTGCTCACTGTACGTACACAAACACTTCAGATAAATCATTTTTTACTGCCTTGTCTCTGCCTGCAGCATTACAGTTTTTACTATGTATCATGCCGCCTGCAAAGACGCCACTCTTGACTTAGCTTACAATTAGCTCCATTTAAGCTCCCAAAATGGGGCTCATCTCAAAACAGAGGGGGTAGCGCTATCCCCAGCAGCAATAATAGAAATGGCTAAAGCAGCATGCAGTATCGAAGTGCAGCTGTCCCGTCTAATGAGATTTTAAAGTGCTCCCATAATGCCTCATAAATGGCCCCTACATGGGGAATTATATCCTGGAAACGTGGAATCTGATTGGTGTTCCAGGGGGTGGGGGCGTCTGTCATCCCGGCGCTGTGTTATCGTGCAACAATGAGCCATGCAATAGAGCGTCACAGTTATTTGGGACAGTGGTCCTGCCAGGCACACCCATTCACTACACATACAATCATGAATTAGTCCAGCACATGTATCATTTACTGCCGTGATGTCCTGTGAGCCACACTCAATTGAAAAGGTCTTGTATACAGGCTGTCAGGGCCACAACATAACACAAATGATTTCACTATGGCAAAACACACATCTTTACATCATGATTGGCCATCTTATGCAATATAATTATTATTATTAATAATAAGTATTATTATTTATAATAAATAACCATTGAATTGTAACTGATTTGTCACATATGACCACAAAAATGTCCTGAAATATTTAAAATGATATATATTAAAAAAACAAATAAATCCAAACATGGCAGAAAATTATTTATGAAAAAGTACCGTATGTCTATATAATAATGGTATGCCATGTTACCATGAAAACCAAACCAAGACAGATCAGAACAGAACAAATGTGATATTTGGTAATTGACCACACAGTAGCACAAAACAAAACATGTCCAAAAATAATGGCATTTGCATGTTACCATATCAAAGAAAATGAAATAGAACAAAACAAAACAATTTTATGGAAATTGATGTTTTACATGGAACTCCACAGTACCACAAAACAAAACATGTCCAAAAAATAATGGTATTATTTACATGTTACCGTATCAAACATTTATGGTAATTGATGTTTACATGAAAACTCCACAGTACCACAAAACTTCCAAATAATAGTATTTGCATGTTACCGTATCCAAGTAAACAAAACAAATCAGTTTTATGGCAATTGATGTTTACATGGCGCTCCAAAATACCAAAAAACAAAACATGTCCAGAAAATATTAGTATTTGCATGATACCGTATCAAACAAAACATAACAATTTTATGGCAATTGATGTTTACATGGCACTCCACACAGTACCAAAAACCAAAACATGTCCAAAAAATAATGGTATTTGCATATTACCGTATCAAACAAAACATAACAATTTTATGGAAATTGTTTACATGGCACTCCAAAGTACCAACAAATAAATCATGTCCAAAAAATAATGGTATTTGCATGTTACCGTATCCAACAAAACAAAATGGCTGTCATTTATGGTACGTGATGTTTATGGCTTGCCCGAAATATAATGGTATTTGCATGTTACAGTGTCCAACAAAACAAACAAAATGGCTGTCATTTATGATAATTGTTGTGTACATGGTACTCCATATTACCACAAAACAAACTGTCCAAAAAATGGCATTTGTGTTACCGTATCCAACAAAACAAAACAAAATGGCTTTCATTTATGGTAAATTGTGTTTACGTGCACACTACAGTACCACAAAACAAACGTCCCAATTTTTTAAAATATAATTTGCATGTTACAGTGTCCAACAAAACAAAATGGCTGTCATTTATGACTATTGATGTGTACATGTGTACACAGTACCACAAAACAAAACATTGTCCAAAAAAATGGTATTTGCATGTTACCGTCCACCCAAACAAAACAAAATGGATGTCATTTATGGTATTTGGTGTTTATAGTACATGGCACTCCACCACAGTACTACTACTACAAAAAAAAAAAAAACAGGTACGTAAATAATTATTATGATATATAATTGCTCAAAATGGAAACGACTAAAACGTTGAATCCTTCATCTTGGATTCACACATCATACCAGACGAGATCCGAAGAGACTAAAACACCAAGTGTGTTTAAGTGTGTGTTTGTGTGTGAATTCCTCATTGTTCCAGGCCTGTACCACTCAAGACTCACACAGAACGAGAGAGAGAGACAAAACATGACTGTATGAAGACATTGGACACTGTGTGGGTTGTGTCCGGGCTCAACACATCTTTTGTATGAGATATGTAGCCTCTTTGTGTGCTGAGAGACCTTGTTTGCATTAGAATACTCAGTCTGGGGCTGGGCCGTCTCGGACGGTCACGTGCACACCTCGCTCAGAAACCTTGAAACACACTCGCTGCAAGCTTCGTCATGCCGTCTCTCAATGGAAGCAGAGTTACGGTGTCTTCTCGGGTCACTTCATCCATCTGAATGTAAAATGGGGTAAGTGCAGACCCTCGAAGCCAGACCTGCTCATCATCTCCACAGTCAGATGCTGTTACTGGTGTTATGGGTCTCCAGCTGTGGAGCAGAGCGGCCTGGCCATATGAATCTGTCTCGGGACGTCTCTGTAGGGGCCACATGTGTGTCAAGACATTTATAGTCATTGATCCATCAATGAATGAATCTTTGATATGTCCAAAGAGTGGCCTATAATGTACAGTTCTAAAAATCATTCTAAATATAATAGAATGGCAGAGTCCACACCACAACTATGAATAATGATGACACCGAGGAACGATATCGTTGGAATCACTTTCAGAACTATATTTTCCAGCTGATGAAGGATGAAAATATTGACAGCCAATCAGGATCCATCCCGCTCGAGCATTTAAAGTGGCAGACGACAAACCTGCAGCGCTGGTGTGGACGCTATATGTAGTTATATTTAGACTAACGGGGTTTTAGGTTGGTTTAAATTTGACAGATATTAAGAAATACATGTTCTAAGAAAGAAAGAAAGAAAGAAAGAAAGAAATAGCCAATGTTCATAGCTCTCTGCCAATAGTGTGAGTTTTGGGCGGGACTACCAGATTTTTCGACCAATAACAGATGGGGGAATGTTTGTAAAACGTGTTTAAATGCAAAACTCTTTGAAATTCGGTTTGTTGACATAACTGTAAAAAAAGACAGTTTATCATTACACTATGTTTTTAATTACAATCTAAAGTGAATGTGATCGGTTTGTGTTTCTTCCTAGAAGACTTACAAAAAGAACAAACAAACAAAGAAAAATAAATGGTTTACTAGAAAACAAATAAGACATAGCCTAGCCTAAATATTATAATAATTTCAGATTAGCTACTATCCCAAAGAGTAGTAGCCGCCTGTATAACAAATATTGATTGTAGCCCTACATTTAGGCCTACACCAAAATTGTTACATTTTATTATTAAAAAACTATATTTTTCTCTAAAGTGAATGTGATGAGCTCCAACTAAAGATGTAAAGAAAACTAACAAATATAAAACATGAAATATTAATAATCTCTGATTTTTATTTCATATTTGTGTGCATTTAAAACAAACCTATTTGATTATAAATGCAGTGTTTGTGCCTTAAAGTCCTAAAAGGAAAGAACTTGTAAAGTGGCTGTGAATAAAGCATTAAATATAAAGCCCTGCGCTCATAGCCTTCTTCTTCATGCATTTTCTGCCCGTTCCAAACATGCAGCGTGGCCAATAGCATGTTAACATGCATAACGAGGAAGCGCAGAGAACATTTGAACATCTCTGAACTCATCTGTTATATTTAGTGTGAGCCTGAAGTGCTCAATTAGAGGCAAACAGAGAAACACACTAATTACAGAGAGTATAAGGCCAGCTTCACATATATAACCTATAGGCTACTGGAGATACAGTATGGCTGATGCTGATACTATTACAGAAATACACAAACATGTTCAAAGAGGGAAACATCAGTCACAAATGTTGCACGGAAGATATGGTATGATAATTGCACGGCTGGGTGGAGTTACACGTGACAGCTGAATGCAAATGCAGATTCACTGATGATTTATTTACAGGGAATTTCCCTCTGTGACCCGTACAGACTGCAGCGAAACCCGCTCGCGTTCACCTCGTGCTGCCCTTTATCATCTACCAAGCTTTAGCACTCATTTACAGTTAAAGGTCAAAATTGCTGCAGACATAATTAGATAATTTCAAGGTTTATATTTAAGTGAAAAATTATATTTTGATACGCTATATAATTTTTAAATTTCATCTTCAAAAAATTAAATAAAATTATATATATATATATATATATATATATATATATATATATATATAAGCAATAAAACAGACAGTGAGCTTTAAATTCTCCTTTTATACAACAATTCACCTACAATTGGCCTCTGGATTTGGGCCTACACTAATATGATTTTAAGAATATATAGGCAATTTTTTATTTATTTTTATTCTAGTGTGTTATGAGAAGACAATCATTTCTATCTCCTGTATTACTTCAGGGCCATTGATGCCCCATTTTTCTTTTACCGAGTTAAAGGGGAAAATTAAATGAAGTGAGGCAAATAGTTTTTCAGAGACCTCAGTCAACAAAACCATAATTTCAGTAAAAAAAATAATAAATAAACATTTCCCCACCCCCCTTACACTATATTTTGAGTTTTTTTTTTAACCTGTAAACAAGTAAAATTATTTTCTATAAATACATTTATATAAAAATATGATTAAATGCATACATAAATGCATTCACTAATCATATGAAAATATTATATCCACAGTGACAATAACTCACATATTTACCAGTCTATCATCACAAAGAAATTTATATTTAAAACGTATAGCCATTATTCATACTAGAAGAAGCTTGATATAAAGTCTGTTGAGGGCTACTCGCTTCTTTGTTGGCAAGCGCCATCTTGTGGCTCATGTTTGTATTACAAAGGCTTGTTTTTAGGCATACGCTGGTTTTACTTTTAGACTATGATTTTTTACTAGGCCAAGTTTGACAGAAACGGTTGAAATAAATCATAGGGTCCAGCCTGCATCAGCACTGGTGTTTCTCATGTTTCCCCCACAGCTGGATTATAATGAATTAAAACACAACAGTCGTATTGTTCAAGATATCCTTTATTGTTTTTTGTTAAGTTACATCTGCTTAAAATGAAACGTGTAGGCTGTTGAGCGATTGGAAAAAAACAGTGAAATAAAAGATAGTTTGATGACAGCTGTAGTGCAAAGTCATAATCTTTGCCTTTATTTCAACGCTCTCGACCATAATTTAGATGCAATAAGATTGTGCTTTGGTACAGTTTCCAAACTAGAACACTAAAATAAAAAATATCGTTTGTAAGGTCTTATTTTACAATACATTCAAAAACGCAATTTGATAGCCTAAAAATCAAATCATAAAGCAACACCTTTATACATGTGAATAAACATTATCGATATGCACAGATTTCACACAAACAGCATCATTATACAGAAAGTAATTTTTTTTTCTAAAACAAAACAAAAGAAACAACGAAACATGAGGCAGAAACGTAAGTTGTACTAGATCCGTCTGATCCGACCTGAATTCTCAAATGTAGCTACAGTCAAACTCTAGTAAAACAAGAAACCAAAAGCATAATAACCACTTGTTAAAAAATATATATTTTTGAGACACTTGGTGTCAAATGCAGAGAAAACGTTTGAGCCTCTAAACCTCGGTGGTGGCCGCAGGGCCGTTGGTGTTGCCCTCGGTTGTTGTGGTTTTCTCGCTGTCTCCCTCTGCTGGTGAAGCCGCTGCAGTGCTGCTCTCCGAGGCTTGCTGTTCACTGCTGTCCGGGGCTTTGCTCTCCTCCTCCTCCGCCTTCTTCTGCTCAGCACCGGTAGTGCTGTTGGGCTCGACGAGGAGCGCCGTCGTTTCGTTGACGATCTGAGCGGTGTCGTTTCCAGTTGGTGTCTTTACGGAGCCGTTCTGCACCGGGAAAGCGCCCTCTATAGCCGTGTAGAGGAACTGATACTGCTCCTGTGGAGAGGTGACAACTACTTGAGCATTTTGAACGAGCAGCAAAAGCTACAGTCCGTTCATTGATCGTTGAAGAACTTTTATGTGATATACGTTTGCAAACTACACTTAATTTTGGATTGAAATCTCTTTAAAGCAACGGTTAGCAAATATATACAGTTTGAATAGCCCAGGCTATGACCGTGATACATGGAACAAGATAACACATGAAAGTGACAATTTTCAGTTTGAAAACTAAATTTTTATAGTGATTTCTGAAACAGATCTATTTTAAGGAATTCCATTCCTGTTGCAGAGTAAAAATAAAAAAGGTAACTGTGGGATGAATATTTAAATTGGAAAAATTGTAATGGTGCAATTGTGAGAAAGTCATTCTTCTATTGTTTTTATTTACGACGCAAGAACTTACGAATGTTTCCACCATTTTCTGCCTCTCCTTGCGCAAGTTTTTGATCTCTTGGAAGATGTCCACCAACTTTTCTGTCAATGCGTTGTCCATGAGATTCCATAAGGCACAGAAGATTCCAGTGCGCGACGATCCATTGCTGGGGGGAAAAAAATGAAGGAGATTTTAAAATAAATTAATCCATCCATCTGGGGAAGAAAAGTCTCTGGTATTGGGACTTACTGGCAGTGCACCACTATAGGGATATTCCGGTTCATTTTGCTGTTGTCATAATTGCCGTTCTCTCTGATGTTCTTCATCATCTCTATTAACTCCTGAGCGTTCTCTGGAAGTTCACTTCTCCATTTCAGGAACTGGTACTGATCCACCTTCAAGATCTCCTTCTTCTATTATAGGATCCAAGATGGATCAATTACTTCATATGTATCAGAAAGCAGGTCTGCAGTTAATGACGACAGATATTCATGCCGAGGACAAGGACTTTGGTTACCTTTGAGGACTGTATTTCCAGGTGCCGTCTGACGTACGTTGGGAAGCTTTCTGTCTTTTTCACCTCAATTTCCATCTCTCCGAACACCTTCTTTTCATCTCCCCAGTACTGACTGCAAAAATCCTGGAAAAAATACAGATATGGCCTGAAAAATCTATCCATCTATCTGTCCGTCCGTCTATCTATCTATCTATCTATCTATCTATCTATCTATCTATCTATCTATCTATCTATCTATCTATCTATCTATCTATCTATCTATGTGTGTGTGTGTGTGTGTTGGTGTGTCTGTCTGTCTGTCTGTCTGTCTCTGACTGTCTGTCTGACTATCTGTCTGTCTGTCTGTCTGACTATCTGTCTGTCTGACTGTCTGTCTGTCTGTCTGACTATCTGTCTGTCTTACTATCTGTCTGTCTGACTATCTGTCTGTCTGTCTGTCTGTCTGTCTGTCTGTCTGACTATCTGTCTGTCTGACTGTCTGTCTGTCTGTCTGTCTGTCTTTCTGACTGACTATCTGTCTGACTATCTGTCTGTCTGTCTGACTATCTGTCTGTCTGACTATCTGTCTGTCTGTCTGACTATCTGTCTGTCTGTCTGACTATTTGTCTGTCTGACTGTCTGACTATCTGTCTGTCTGTCTGACTATCTGTCTGTCTGTCTGTCTATCTGTCTGTCTGACTATCTGTCTGTCTGACTGTCTGTCTGTCTGACTGTCTGTCTGTCTGTGTGTGTGTGTGTCTTTCTGTGTGTGTGTGTGTGTGTGTGTGTGTGTGTCTGTGTGTGTGTGTATGTGTGTGTCTGTCTTTCTGTGTGTGTGTGTGTGTGTGTGTGTGTGTCTGTCTTTCTGTGTGTGTGTGTGTGTGTGTGTCTGTCTGTCTTTCTGTGTGTATGTGTCTGTCTCTGTGTGTGTGTGTGTGTGTGTGTGTGTTTGTGTGTGTGACTGTGTGTGACTGTGTGTGACTGTGTGTGTGACTGTGTGTGACTGTGTGACTGTGTGTGTGTGTGTGTGTGTGTGTGTGTGTGTGTGTGTGTGTGTGTGTGTGTGTGTGTGTGTGTGTGTGTCGGTCTGTCTGTCTGTCTGGTATTGTGGGAGGTCGTACCTGGCCGTCCTCTTGGCAGTCGGTGAGCATGACCAGTGTTTTAGTCTGTTGCTGACACAGCATGAGCAGGAACTCTTCTGTTGTGTTTGGTAAAGGCCCCTGTGCAGCGATCAGACTCTTATAACACCAGTAGCCCTGTTGGAAAGCAATAACAAGCATAATTGGTTGAGTTTAACATATTATTATCACTTACTGCGATATCAACTATTAGGTATTAGGCTGCTATTCCCCTTTCTCATAATTGTATATAACTAAGTCACAAATATAAAATAAGGAAATAAAGCTTTTTATTTAAAAAGATAAGCTTAGCACATTTAAAAATAATTAAAAAGTAATTAAAAATAATGATATATTAGATCATATAAAGTCATGGGAATCAAGTTTTGTACATTAATGAAAGATGCGTTGATGTATTCATTAGATTCCTCTTCCTCATCTGATGAATACTCTTCCTCATCCTCAGGGTCACTGGTCTGGTTGCCCTCAATGTCCAGTCTAAACAGGACTCGGTTAAAGTCGTCTGCAACAGAAATGTTTGCTTCTTACTCAGATTGTTGTTGATTTATAATGAATAAATAATGTGGTGTATCTGTACTGTAAATGTGATGTATAATGCTGTAACATGAACATGAAACTAGGATCTGCACAAAAATAAAGTTGGTGTTGATCACTCACATGGGATAACAGACGAGTAGCGGTTTTTCTTCTTGTTGTCCTCGCCGCTTCCTGTGTTGAATGTTCTCCAGTTTTTAAATTTGGGGAGTCTCTATAAAAACAACACGAAAACATGCTGCATTAATAATCCAATACACATACAGAACACTGTCCATAACCAGGTGACAATCATAGGAGGACAAACCTGGAACTCCATTTCAAGCAAACTGGTGTCGCCATCTTTCTGTCTGAGGGTGCCGAGCGCTGAGTGGAATTCGGACAGCAAGAGCTCTGTGTCTCCAAACTGGTTGTGCTCTATCAGAGCCGTGTGGATCAGTATGTACTGGGCCTGAAACAATCAACAACACACACACTTAAATATGAATCAACCAAATGTAAAGCAAAGGGTGCTACAAAAGATTTCTTGTCACCAAAACAATCCAATTTTGCCAGACTTAACTAATATGTATGGTTTAATACATATTTTTGAAGTGTAAAATAAAGTATGTTTAAAAATAAAATAATAAAACATTTGGCCAGACTTGAATGGACCCAATATTGCTAGGTTTCTTTAAAGATAAGCAAATATGTATGTTTTTATGGTGTAATGAATATTTTTGTAAAGCAAAAAATTTAAATGTTTAAAAGGAACACTACACTTAAGAAAAAAAAAAAGTTTTACCGTTTTCGAATCCATTCAGCCGATCTCCGGGTCTGGCGGTAGCACTTTTAGCATAGCTTAGCATAGACCATTGAATCTGATTAGACCATTTCCATCTCTCTCAAAAAAATGACCAAAGAGTTTCAATATTTTTACTATTTAAAACTTGACTCTTCTGTAGTTACATTGTGTACTAAGACCGACGAAAAATGGTACGGCATTACAGTTCCTTGATTATAACGCAGGAATGAGAGTAGTTCCTAGCCATATTGGCCTAGAAAATCACAACTTTTCATTTTCCGTCGGTCTTAGTACACGATGTAACTACAGAAGAGTCAAGTTTTAAATAGGAAAAATATTGAAACTCTTTGGTCATTTTTTTGAGAGAGATGCTAACGGTCTAATCAGATTCAATGATCTATGCTAAGCTATGCTAAAAGTGCTACCACCAGACCCGGAGATCGGCTGAATGGATTCGAAAACGGTAAAACTCAACTGTTTAACTCTAGGGGAGATGGAAAATAAGCCTACTTCCAAAAAAAAAGTGGAGTGTTCCTTTAAGGATTAGTTCAACCAAAAATGAAAATTCTGCTATTACTCACCCTCATGTCGTTCCAAACCCATAAGACTTTTGTTCATCTTCAAAACACAAATGAAGATCTTTTTGATGAAATCTGAGAGCTTTCTGTCCCTCCATTGACAGCCTAAGCATCTACCTCTTTGATGCTTCAAAAAGTTCATGAAGAGATCGCAAAACTAATCCATATAAATTAAGTGGTTTAGTCCAAATTTTTGGAAGAGTCTTGATCGCTTTATATGATGAGCAGATTGAATTTAGGCTTTTATTCACATACCGGTATAAACATTCATTAAAGTCTGCGTGAACCGGAAGTTGCAAACGACTTTTCTCAAGTGTTGTGACGCATTTCCGAGTGAAACGGAATATTGAACAGAGGGCAGGGTTTTACTTTAGCGCTCCTCCTCTCCATCTCTCGCCCATAGCAGAGTAACGGTTTGAGGGGAGTGGTTAAGCGATTAACCAACCCAAGCCGTCAAGCCTACGTCATCAGAAAAATAACCATTCCAGACCCGGAAGTAACTTTTCAGACTTTGATTAAAGATAACTTCGGCAAACAAATTTTTTCCGTGTATTAACTTGCACGGATTAATTGTTCACCACAAGACTAGTAATATCCGCTAACAAAGTAAATAGGGTCAATTTTGATTTCATGCCGACGTTAACTCACACATCAGTTATAGTAAACAGAAGCTCAAGCATGTTCGCTTGACATGTGAGAACCAATGAAGTTCATTCTCATGTTACGCAGCACGTTTGAGCTTCTGCAAGAACCAATGAGGTTTATGTCCACTGATCAATGTGTATATGTGAATAAAATCCTAAATTCAATCCGTTCATCATATAAAGTGATCGAGTCTTTTCCGAAAATTTGGACTAAACTTCTCGATTCATATGGATTAGTTTTACGACCTTTTTATGAACGTTTTGAAGCGTCAAAGTGGTAGTTGCGTAGCTGTCAATGGAGGGACAGAAATCTCAGATTTCACTTAATAGATCTTCATTTGCGTTTTGAAGATGAACAAAAGTCTTACAGGTTTGGAACGACATGATGAGGGTGAGTAAATGATGTTTTTTTTTTGTTGTTGTCATTTTTAGGTGATCTAACGCAAATTAATGTTTCATATAAATATAAAACTTAATATAAATCAAAATGTTATTTTAGCATGTTCTCTAAATATTTAACCCAAGTTAGTTTTAAGTTTTATATGACCAAATTGAGTTTTTTTAATATCACTTTCCCCCCTGCAGTCTCACTCACCTCCACTTGGACCATGAGGCAACGCTGGCGACGTAGTTTCGCCACATATCCATAGATGTCCACTCTTCCCTCCGCCTCGAGACTTTCGATCATTGCGTCAATGCCAATATACGTTCCTGTGCGGCCAACACCTGCACTATAGACGATACGCCAACATTCATCAACTCCAACTGACCCTTTAGACAAATACCTTTTTAATAGGTAGTAATGTCTACGGTCCCGTCTTACCTGCAGTGGACCACGATAGGCCCGCTGAAGAAGTTCTTGAAGGAGTTGACTCTTCTCCTGAGCTTCAGAAGCAGGCTGGGGTCTCCGGGCACTCCGTGGTCAGGCCAGCTGATGAACTGGATATGAGTGACCTCTCTTTCTGGGGCTTTCTCTCGCTTCTGTACACACACACACTTTATTAAGCTAAAACCGTCTGAATAAAACATGTAAGAATGACCAGACCGCGCACACTTACATTGGCCAGGACCAGATAGCGAACGATATAATCAGGGCAGTGTTCCTCAGCTCGGATTTTCACGACAAAATCTTCGAAAATCTCCGTCTCTCTGTCCAGAGATGGCCAGTACTGAGCGCATTTGATCTGAGAGGACAAACAAGCAGCAGTCAGTGGAAATAATTCACTTTCAGGGTCTCTACGATGAAGATTGATGATTAAAAACAATGTCAATCAGAAGTTGTTATTGTTAACAAAAAGGTAAAGCCAAAAGCTGAAATAAAATATAAATATTAGATTATTAGAAATTGTTGTCTTGGTAACTGAACGAACGAATGAATGAATAAATAAATATTCACTTTAAGTACTAAAATTAAAGCTAAAACTATGGGGTTATTATTGTTGCAATATTCCAAATAAATAGATTAATATTCACAAATAAATGTAAAGAGATTCACAAAAATGTATCGAATGCACAAATGAATAGATTAAGATCCACAAATGCACAGGAACCGATTCACAAATGTGTGCAGCGATTTACAAATGCACAGGAACCGATTCACAAATAAATGCCAGGCAGAGTTGTGTTTGTAAAATAAGAAAACATTTGTAAATGTTTTATTTATTTGCAAATCTCATTTTATTTATTTGTGAATTTTATAATTTTTTTGTGAAACTCTTTACATTTATTTGTGGATCTTAATCTATTCATTTGTGCATTCGATACATTTTTGTGAATCTCTTTACATTTATTTGTGAATATTAATCTATTTATTTGGAATATTGCAACAATAATAACCCCATATAAAACTAAAGTAAAATACGTAAAGTAAAAAAAAAATAATTAAACTAAAATGAAAGTAAAAAGGTCATTCAAAATATTAATACTATAATAGTAATAAAAAAACACTAAAGCCAAACACAACCAATTACCTTGTTTCCTTCCTCACAACGGGTGACCATGACAATAATGGATGACTTTTGCTCCCAAACCATTCGCCAGAAATCATCAATAGTCTCATCCTTGGGTCCTGGAAAATACGTCCAACAAAATATTTAATGTAGCTATTATTTAAACCTCATATGGCAGTTCATTGTTACATTTAATAATCGTAATTGTTGGCGTAAACAATTTCCCTCCATTTTATGTTTGCCAAGCAAAAGTGATATTGAATGTGGGGTCAAAGTGAGCGTTCATTGGCCGCTTTGAATGTGCCTCGGCCAATCACAATTTAGAATGATCACTATTTACAATTTTTTAAATAAGAAGATTTATACCTTGGGCTGCAATGTATTTCTTTGGCTCTCGGTATCCCTGTATGGGAAGAAGAAAGAAATATATAAATTATAAAGTCAGAAATTGTGAAAGTGATTCTTGTGATTTGAAATATGAATGTTTATGACCTCACCTCGATAAAGCTGGCATTGATGTAGTCACGTTCGCCTCCAGTTAAGATAGGAACGCGATTGTAGTCATCTGCAAATCCATAAAACAATAAATTCTCAGACTGAAAACTACAAGGAATTGTGGGTAATAGATGTTTTTATGAACATTAGAGTGATATTTACAAGGCAGAATGTCAACGTAGCGGTTCTTGGAGTGGTTTTCCTGTTTCTTTGCCTCTTTGATGGTGTAATTGGAGAAAATTCGGGGAATGCTCTGAGGAGAAGCAGAATCTGAATGCATTTCTATTTCTATTTAAACAGCCGTCCGCAGATACTATAGATTTATCATATAAAGAATCACCTGAAACTCATCCATAAACAGACGACTCTCATCTGCGATCTTGGTCTTGTACGCATCGATTAAATTCTCTCCGTAGATGGGCTCAACTGGACGCAGGGGTTCTATGAGAGGAGACGGAAAACCAATGAGTTCTTCTCAAATCAATTCTTTCAAAATGTACTGAATTGACCTTGATAGGAGATTAAATAACATACGAGTAAGAAGAATCTGTTCATCTTCAGGATCCCTGTGGTGGGAAATCCCATCAGAAACTCAGATTAACATTTAAAGCTGTGCTTAATTTTTGTGGTGTACAGAAAACATTGTGATAACGGAGTTCAGAGAGCAGCTGGGAGAAACTGCGACACTCACCGCTTTCGTTTGAGAAGGTAAATCTTGAACAGCACAAAGAGCAGCGCAACCGACGTCACAACAATTAGGAACGCCAGGATTCCAATGACAGCCTTGTCGTTGTCTGAGAGAAGAACAAGTTTGTGGATGAACTTTGGTTGAATACTGTTTACAGTATTTTGGGCATTTAAAGACACAATCTGAAATTTATTTTACTGCTATTTTACAAAAAGTTAAGATCACATGACCAGCCAAATACTTGCTTTATCTTTTTTGTTTGCAGAATACATAACAGTTGATTTCATTTGGCCAGTGTAACAGAAACAATTACCGAGTGCACCTTTAAAGTACAACATTTTAAGTGGATCAAAACCTTTTCAAAGTTATACATGAATTTTGAACAATACCCGTTCTTGTCTTAGGACAACTTTGATGAACTTTTTTTTGATACACTTTCATCCACTACTGTACGGATACATTTAACAGATAAAATGGCATAATTTATTTTAAATTGGCTAATATCTCCTGTAGGTGGGTCAGAATGAGAAAAGGTTGTTCTTACATTTAGTATAAGCAGTTCCAGACGTGGAAGACGATTGCTGTTGTTTATTCGTGGCTGTAACCTAAAATGGATAAATGCGCTTTGTGAAAAACAAATGAAAACATTGCAATCCTACCAGCCTAAAAATTGCAATTCCAACATATGTAACTCTTTGGCATATGTGAATGACAGATATACTGAAAGACATTAAGCGGGATTTAAATACCTTAACATTATATGTTGCAAGGTAGTAAAGATCTTTAAACAAAAACCGGCATTTAGTCTCATTTCTAGAGTGGGTGGGTTTTCCATTGTATGTGATTTCAGCTCTGTAATTTCCATCATCTCCGTTCCAGTTAAATTTCTTTCCATTATTATGATGACAATATATTTCAATAGAATTGTGAGAAGGGTTGGTGTGAGTAATCTCTGGTTCGAAATCAGGATCTATTAAACAGTGAAACAAAACACATTTTAAAACACACATTTACATACAAATAGCATTTAATTGTAACATTTAATAAAACTAACAATCAGCAATAAATTGATTGTAAAGACTGAATTATTAACAGTACATATTATAGATTTTCTGAAAATAAGGGGGGGGGGGGAAGCTGATAAGGAATAAATATCTTCATATTCAGGAAATAACCACAAAGATGAGCATTTTTAGCTGATTAAGTAATAATAAATACAAAATGTTGTATGATTTGTGCAAACATATTGAAAGAGATATTTAAAAAAGACACTTACTGGTAGAATTTGTTTTTTTTTCAAGTTTGGTTATTTGGTAGGTTTGGCTTGTTTGATTGATGATATTTGCCGTAATTTTGCATCCATAGTCGGCAAATGCTTGTAAATGTTCTATAGTGCACACTGTGCCAGTTGTCATGTCTTGTGTACATGTTCCCGCTGAAAAGACAAATCATACCTGTATAAGACATTAAAAATCTGCTACTGCTTATATCATAAAAGTCCTCAAAGTATTTACACAGAAAATATGCCTGCAATGTGAACATAACACATTTCAAATAACTGGGTGAACTAAAAGAAAGAGTAAACTCATACAAGATGAATGAGTATGGCCATTTTGGCGTTTGCAGATGGCTGTATAATTGGTCCATTCAATCCCAGGGCAGTTATCATTTCTTGAATTCCAGGATATAACAAAGGAGTTGTTGGATGTTTTAGTAAATTCTCCATTCTTCTGCCACTCTGTAAGAAAAAAATAAAAATCTAAAAGAATATTCTGTCCATGACAAATGATAACATTATACATATTTGATATCTTTTCAACAGTTTATCTATTGTTTTATCATTTAAAACCACAGCTAGGTTCTTTTTATAAAGCTTTGAAAACGGTCTGTTTTATAGACTTAAAAATAATAATAATTTAACCTCCGGAACAGACAAGCTATTAAGCTTACTGAAATATTGTTAATAATAGCTAAAAAATGTATTGCTTTGAAATGGAAAGCAGACACTGATGTGCCAATTGGATTGTGGTTGTCAGAGATTTGCAGCTGTGTACCCTTAGAGAAGATCACATATTCAATGAGAAGCAGGGGTGAATTATTTGATCAAATCTGGAAACCCTTTTTGAATTATATAAATATAGTACCACATGACTTAATTTGATAAAGTTAATTTTCTAACTGTCTTAAATTGTATCTCCATTTTTTGTCTCCTTTGTTTCTTATTGTATTTGGGAAAAAAAATGAAAAAAGATAATAATTTCAAGTTTAATTGGTGCCCATAACCATAAGTCAAAGAGGTACAAGTTGAGAGTGATTCACTGCACATTTATGACCATTTTGAGTACAGTCTATTCTGAGTTTAAACTAACCAATACAACTTAAAAAAAATGAGAAATGACTAATCGTTGTGACAAGTTAAAGGGGTGATAAAAACATTCAAAGATACAAACTTTGAACCAAACCTGCCTGTTAAGCAACTCACCACATTTTATTTCAAAGGGGTAATCTTTACTCTTGATGGGTTGATACTCATAAGGGTATTCTCCAATGCAGGAGTACCTTTTGTCAGGTAATAATGACACTGAGTGACTTATACCATAAGTATCCTTCTCATCTGACAAAGAAAGAGGAGAAAACTCATCCATAATCTGCTCAATTATTAGTAGTCTGCTTAATCATCTTTTACAACATCACTGAAACATTTCCATTACTTAGTCGAATGACACTTACCGCAAATGATCTTAAGTGAAGCATTACATTTTTCTGGTTTATTAGTCCATTCAAACTGAGAGGGAATGGTTTTATTGAAGCGTATTTCAGGTTTGACTGAAACAGAAACATCCAGTTGATTAAATTGCAGGTCTAAGATCACATCACTGTTTAATTTTTTTAATTTTTTTATGATACACAGAACATGTGGGGAATTTCCAGATGCAAATAATCAGAGTTTGAAATGCTACCTATAGAAATGTAATAAATTATTTTTGCAATTAATATAATTTCAATTTCAATGCGGCTTTCTGTGTGCTGTGGCCGGTTCAACTCAAATTCACACTCATGATGTGAAAAAGAGACATTTGTGATTAAAGAGCTGTAAAAATGGAGAACGTTTTTCACAATGATAAATTAATTAAATAATGATATATCTGCTCAGTGTATTAAATACCAACCTGGGGGCATAAGGACCTTCATTGTGTAGTTACATGTGTCCAATTCAATGACCTTTGATATGACTTTGCAAGAGTCCTCCACAGTTATATTAACACATTCAGTCAGAATCCATTTATCACTGAATATTCCTTTAAAACACACTTCCTCATTGGTCATACTACTCAGATACAATTTGGGATCAGTTTCTCCATTTTCTGTACAAAAATCAGAGAGACAATGTAAAAACATCAACATAATACAAATGGGCATTTCAAAAACCTGACGTATATAAATCGTGTGTTATCTGTCAAAAGAAATAATACAAAAAGTATTTGGATACTTTAAAAAAAGGCACATTAAAAATTATTGGCATTATGTTACTAATTATCAAACCAGTATTTTTTTTTTAAACTAAAGATCAAACCAGAAATGTTTAAGTGTGACATAAGTGTCCAAATATTTTTTTGAGGTCAGTGTACAGTATGTCCCATCTGAGCTTGCTGTTTGAGTATGTTTTATCTGCCAGTGTAAAACACTTACCACTGGAAGTGAAATCCAGGCCTCCGTTGGGTTTGCAGTCATTTACATGGACAGTGTACTTAGTGCATGGTCTTAACCATTCAAACGGTATTTCAACACTTGTAATGTGTTGATGATGTGTAGATGATTCGTTCACCGTCTTTCTGTTCTTATCCATTAACGTGACTGTGTACGTGTGGTTAGGGGAGCCATAGATATTCACCAAGTGAGATTTTTCTCCAGGTCCTCTCGTAAGGGTGTAATTACCTGTTTGAAAGTGTGTATGAACATTCACAAATTGATAACTATATGTCCTGACCAACACAATTCAAAGTTGACTTCATACAACAGGTGCGATAAACAAACACTCACATTTGTTTGGGTCTTCTGTGGTAGCTGAGAAAAGCACATATTTACAAGTTAATCATGGACTTTGATCACAATAAGCAGTCATGATTTGTACAGAGAGCACAGATAGCGTGGTGTTACCCATGGTGGCACTGGTGGTGGGTGGGGGTAAGGTTGAGCTGGATTGAGTGGGGGTGAGAAGAGTGATGGAGGTGTTTGTAGGTGAGGTGGTCACGTTCCCTGAATGTTGTTGAGGTGGTAAATGACAATAAAAGAGTTAAAACTCGCTGACCGGAATATTTGAAGTACTGCAAACTCATTTAGCTCACTCTATTGCTTCACACAAATAAATGCATTAATACACAGCATGGCTAAATTGTGAATAAGCACTGATTCTGAATTTGTACCGTGTTACCGTTAACTGTTTTTGTCATATGATTTGTGTATTACTTAATGTACTTCTCAAACACAGGACTATTACACTGTTACCTGTGGTGGTAATGCATGAACATCCTTAAATTGAAATGTATTATTACTACAAAATGCACAAACTCAACTCAACAATATGGTATTTTATTTAAGCATAATAACCTGAAGAAAAACTGATAAATTGGTGAGAAAAAAAGGACATGTAATGTTAAATACAGTGTTACCTGCAGTGGGACTGGTGTTTTGTTGTTGCGGGAGGTTGAGTGGGGGTGAGATTGATGTGTTTGTCTGCTTTTCATCTTTAACAATAGCCTCTAAATGATAATGGTTATTAGATCAAATGTTTATCATATAAATACTTGGTAACACTTTGAGATGCAAGAATGTTGCACATGACCCAACATAGAATACCAGATTTTTATTGTAAAAATATGTCCTAAAAATTGAAATGTAACAATATTATCGAATGCAAAAAAAGAATGGTTGAATTAAAAATAAAATAAAAAAATCCATAAAATCAATGCAACCTGATATACGTTTAAGTTCTCTAAATGGTGTTTTAAAAACTCGGCAAAAGTCGAATTTGTTCTATCACTTTGAATTTGTTCATTCACTAAATCCAAAATGCCTTATTCAACCCTCATTCAAGGCGTCCACCACAGATACTTTTTCGACAAATTATCAGTTAATAACAGAATACAGATATGAATAAAAAGCTGAAATATGATGATAAACGTGTTACCTGTGTTTTGTTGATGCGAGGGGGTGTGTGAGGGTGAGATTGATGTGAGAGTCGAGTTCAGTGTAGCACCGGCCCCTTCATGATTATGATATTTTAATCAAATTAAATCTCATAAATACTTTACAGATATTAATAAAAACGTGAAATACAATGTTAAACGCATGTTACCTGTGTTTTGTTGATGCGAGGGGGTGTGTGAGGGTGAGATTGATGTGAGAGTTGAGTTCAGTGTAGCACCGGTCCCTTCATGATTATGATATTTTAATCAAATTAAATCTCATAAATACTTTACAGATATGAATAAAAACGTGAAATACAATGTTAAACGCATGTTACCTGTGTTTTGTTGATGCGAGGGGGTGTGTGAGGGTGAGATTGATGTGAGAGTCGAGTTCAGTGTAGCACCGGTCCCTTCATGATTATGATATTTTAATCAAATTAAATCTTATACTTTACAGATATGAATAAAAACGTGAAATACAATGTTAAACACATGTTACCTGTGTTTTGTTGATGCGAGGGGGTGCGTGAGGGTGAGATTGATGTGAGAGTTGAGTTCAGTGTAGCACCGGTCCCTTCATGATTATGATATTTTAATCAAATAAAATCTTATAAATACTTTACAGATATGAATAAAAACGTGAAATACAATGTTAAACGCATGTTACCTGTGTTTTGTTGTTGCGAGGGGGTGTGTGAGGGTGAGATTGATGTGAGAGTCGAGTTCAGTGTAGCACCGGTCCCTTCATGATTATGATATTTTAATCAAATAAAATCTTATAAATACTTTACAGATATGAATAAAAACGTGAAATACAATGTTAAACACATGTTACCTGTGTTTTGTTGATGCGAGGGGGTGTGTGAGGGTGAGATTGATGTGAGAGTCGAGTTCAGTGTAGCACCGGTCCCTTCATGATTATGATATTTTAATCAAATTAAATCTTATAAATACTTTACAGATATGAATAAAAAAGTGAAATACAATGTTAAACGCACTGTTACCTGTGTTTTGTTGATGCGAGGGGGTGTGTGAGGGTGAGATTGATGTGAGAGTCGAGTTCAGTGTAGCACCGGCCCCTTCATGATTATGATATTTTAATCAAATTAAATCTCATAAATACTTTACAGATATGAATAAAAACGTGAAATACAATGTTAAACGCATGTTACCTGTGGTTTGTTGATGCGAGGGGGTGTGTGAGGGTGAGATTGATGTGAGAGTCGAGTTCAGTGTAGCACCGGTCCCTTCATGATTATGATATTTTAATCAAATTAAATCTTATACTTTACAGATATGAATAAAAACGTGAAATACAATGTTAAACGCACTGTTACCTGTGTTTTGTTGATGCGAGGGGGTGTGTGAGGGTGAGATTGATGTGAGAGTCGAGTTCAGTGTAGCACCGGTCCCTTCATGATTATGATATTTTAATCAAATAAAATCTTATAAATACTTTACAGATATGAATAAAAACGTGAAATACAATGTTAAACGCATGTTACCTGTGTTTTGTTGATGCGAGGGGGTGCGTGAGGGTGAGATTGATGTGAGAGTCGAGTTCAGTGTAGCACCGGCCCCTTCATGATTATGATATTTTAATCAAATTAAATCTCATAAATACTTTACAGATATGAATAAAAACGTGAAATACAATGTTAAACGCACTGTTACCTGTGTTTTGTTGATGCGAGGGGGTGTGTGAGGGTGAGATTGATGTGAGAGTCGAGTTCAGTGTAGCACCGGCCCCTTCATGATTATGATATTTTAATCAAATTAAATCTCATAAATACTTTACAGATATGAATAAAAACGTGAAATACAATGTTAAACGCACTGTTACCTGTGTTTTGTTGATGCGAGGGGGTGCGTGAGGGTGAGATTGATGTGAGAGTCGAGTTCAGTGTAGCACCGGTCCCTTCATGATTATGATATTTGAATCAAATTAAATCTTATAAATACTTTACAGATATGAATAAAAACGTGAAATACAATGTTAAACGCACTGTTACCTGTGTTTTGTTGATGCGAGGGGGTGCGTGAGGGTGAGATTGATGTGAGAGTCGAGTTCAGTGTAGCACTGCCCCCTTCATAAATAAAATGTTACATTTATGTACAGATATGAATAAGAAATATTAAATAATTTAATGCAAACATTAATGAAATATTAAAATATTACTAAGAACTGAATTTTATTTAATTGATATTTAACATCAAATATTGTACAAGGTTTAGCGATATTAAATATGAATGTGTACAAAAATACCATACCTTTATTGGTTGCATGACAACAATAAAAGGTACAATAAGATATATCTGTGATTATTTTTTTCATATTTCAAAATGTATTTTTTACCTTCCATCACCTTGAAAATTCGTACTTGCGAATGACTATAAAACACTTACTGCAAGAGAGCGATTCAAAAAAGAAGATAACCATTACCTTCATCGTGTGGATTTTTGGGTCCTGGATTGGTGAGTGCGTGTGAGGGCTCTACGGCTAAAGGGAAAAGCAAGATCATTTGGGATCAGTACGGGATCTACGATTATTGGGAGACCAGACCCCCTACATTCACCTTCATGTAACCTGTAGGCCACTTGTAGATGCAGACGGTGTTGCTGCGGGATGAGTGCGGGAATGTTCCCAGGATTTGGTATTAAATACATATTATATTATGGTAATAAATGAATGAATGAATTTTCGATTAACAAAATGAAATGATTAATATTACTGTACTTCAGGATATTAAATGTGAAGCCCACTGCAAAAACTCAAAATCTTGCCAAGTATATTTTTCTAATTTCTAGTCAAAATATCTCATCACACTTAATTTAAGACAGTGCATCTTGAATATCTTGTTAAGTGAAACTGTCTTGAAAATATCTTGTTTTGAGTCATATCTCAGATGAAACAAGCTTTTTTGACATGTCATAAGGTTTTTAAGCTGCTGTTTTTTTTTTTAAAAAGACGAATCGTCTTGTTTCAAGAAACAGACTTGACTAATTGAGACAACAAATCTGCTTTATTGAAAACTGCAGGTCAGCATGCCCAACTCACAATGCAGAGTAGTGAGTACGTATAATATTTAAGTATTGACAGCAAAAAAACTTTATTTATTAACGTATGAACAACTTTACCAACGTACACATTTGTACGTATTCCTATTTAACTTATGCATATTAATATTGTGGCATTAATGTTTTGACTCTATTGCATTCAATTGTCTTATCAATTAAATTTTCAGTCACATTTATTAAAATGTTACTCATAAATAAGAACATTTCGCTCTGTTCGTATCTTCTGCTGTTTTGGAGGATTAGCCTACATGGTGTTAAACAAGAATACACTTTAAAACCTTAAAAATACCTTCTTTAATCATTTAACCATTTTGTAATGGTTTATTTACCGTGAGACACAAAAGGCGTTTTCTCCTACAGACCCAAAATACACTAAAACACAACATAAATTCACAAAAGACATACATTTTATTAGCTTGGTGTAATCAAAATCTTTAAAATCCATGTGTTGTTAGCAAGAAACAGATCCAAATTCAGCCCTTTATCCAGTGATCTTCATCTCCATTTCTCAGCAGAGACCGTAAACGTCATATCCCGGCATCCCGCGCTCGTGGTGAATTCAAATTCAAAAATTGCGCCCGAAGCGTTACGACATGTTTTACGGCAGTGATATCAAACGCTCATTGGCTCTCGCATGCTTCGGCACAGATTGCGACATGCCGTGTTTAAGTTGGTGTGCTGGCCATAGACATGTATAGAAAGGCTAGATGGCTTACCGGCGCTGAGAGCCAATGGGACCCGACGACGTCACACGGCGGCCATCTTAGGACAGGACCGCTCGTCCAGTTATAACATTAAAGTCTATTGTGCATGTAGTGCTGAAATAACTATATTTTGCTCAATTTTCAACCGATTTTCAAACGGCTTGGTGTGTCATAAACGTCAGGGATTTTATTTAACTATTTAACTGCATACTTGTGAAAAATTATAGCCAAACATCGGCATCAGCACAAATCATAGCCACGTTAATAAGGTTTGTAATAAACCAAACCGTTTGTAAATCCGTCAAGAATTCAGCAAGTTACGAGCATTTGTCACTCACCTTCCGTCCACAGCAGGAGGGAGCAGCAGCGCAGTCTCCTGACCTAAGATGGCCGGCAAGTGACGACACAGCTGACTCCGCCTTGAGCCATCTAGCTTTTATACATGTCTATGGTGCTGGCTACATTTGAAATGGAGAAGCGCGCGCGCCTTCACAGAGCGAACAGCGAATCGAAACCGGATTAACCGGATTCTGCTCTGTAACGTTACCTCATACACAACTATTATATACTGCCAGAGGGGACTGCGACACATCGTCATGTGAACGACTTTTGGTACCGGTTTTGACATTTTCTCACTAAATAAATTATTGTGATTAAACGTGTATGTCTGTTGTTTTTCTTCATAATTGTAGTTACGTAACGTTAGTTTTAAGAAATGGTTAGGTTTAGGGGTAGGATTAGTGGCTCAAACTATCTTTTAATGCTAACGTTATATTGTAAATAAAACTGCTATTTCCCTACACACGTCCATTACTTTTTATCCTTTTCATAGTGTCTATAAAATGGTTTGGGAGTAACGTTAGTGTTAAGGGATCTTACATTTATAATCTATAAAATGGGTTTGTTTAGGTGTGGGAGTAACGTTAGTGTTAAGGGATCTTACATTTATAATCTATAAAATGTTCTACCGTGTTTTCATATTGCAGTTCCATCAATACTGTGAGCCAAAATGTTGAGAAAAATTAAGCTGTTTCCCTTTTATGCAGTACTCTGGGACTTTTTGCTGTTTAAATAATTTAAAAAAAAGGTTAAATGCAAGTATATTTTTCACTTTTTCAGTCTAGTAAACAGTAGTTAATGTCTTGAATCTAGTAGGTAAAATGTCTTGAATCTAGAACAGTATTACTTTAAATTGAGCTTGCAATAAGGTAAATACACTTGAGATGATGACAGGATGGTAAATTATGGCTTATTATGGCAAAAGAGCACTGCTTTATAAGAGTCAGGAATGCTAACTTCAAGACATTTTGCCTCAAAATGCCAGTTTCCAATCTTATTTCAAGTTGGTGGTGACTTAAATCTAGAACAGTGTAACAAGTATAGAACTAAAAAGTAGTTAAATACACTTGAAACAAACAGGATGACTATAAAAAAAATTCTACTTTTGAGGGGAAAATACTATTTTTGAGCATGACAAGCTTATTATGAGACACAAAACATCACAATACTAGTAAAATATAGCTAAAAATTAGTTTTCCCAGCTAATTTCAAGATCACTCATATCTTGAAAGGCTTAAATATAATGTCTTATTTCAAGAAATCTTACCAAGAGAATTTTCACTTGTTCCATTGGCAGATTTTTTTGCTTATTACAAGCAAAAATATCTTGTATTAATTTTTTTTGCTTATTTTTGGAGTGGCCTTTTTTCCTGTGTGCGTAGCCTAAATGGGTTTGCTTGTGTCTCGGATAATAATTCTTTCTCAGTGATGGTGTGCTTGTAGCACGGCATGATGGGAAGTCAGAGTGTGAGAGATTGTGCGTGAGAGAATAATACGTTTGATGAGTTTGATGAGGTGCATGTCAGCGTTACCTTTTGAGGCAGGTGCAGGTGGGTCTGATGATTTGGTGGGAGTGACTGTAATGATGGATTGACACCATTAAAGAAAATGCAAGCATATCATATATATTTCTGACCCATAAGTCAGGCATCCATATCAGCATAAAGTGACACTTACCGGTACTGTCCGGATTTGAGGCTGTTGAAAGTGCAAGATAAACCCTTATTAATTAACATCATCAGAATTACATTATGCACTGCTGAACTTTTGGTCATTTAATCACTTCAGAGAATCAACAGTAAACTGCTTTTGTGCCAAAGAGAATTGTTTTCTCCTGCTTTTTAAAAGGCTTTACTGTGCTATGGCTAGTTGTAATTTATTATTTGCATTTAGCAGTGGATTTTTTCCCCCTGCTGTCAGAACAGACATGTAATTCATCATTTAAAAAACTATTACAGAGGAATGTAAAGATATAAGAGTAATTTTTATGCTTAAGAATGTCTAGAAATGGGTATAATTTGAAAATATACATTTCTTCACTACAACTTTTCTGTGATGAAAATGTTTTCAGAAACTAATTAAAGTGCCCGTATTATGCTATTTTTGAAGGCTCCTGATTTCGTTTTGGACGTCTCCTACAATAGGTTTACATGCTTCCAAGGTCAAAAAAACACTAGGTTTCTGATAATATATTCTGAATTTAGTTTCTCTACACCCCTGCTTTCTGAGAGTCTACTCTGCTCTGATTGGTCAGGCGGCCCGGTCTGTTGTGATTGGTCTATTCTGCTTTTCCAATAAGTTTGGTTTTAGTTAGTTATCTTATGCTAATAAAATGTGGTGCAATGTCATGATTGACAGCTGTGCTTGCGACTGAGTCTAAGGGAGTGTATGGGAAGGACCTTGATACTGCGGCTCCCCCTTAGGATCACAACAATGTCAATCGCCATTTCTGGGCCATTTCAGTTTCATTTTTCTAACAGTGGAAGGAAGAGGAGACATGTGGTCCATCTATTTTACAGTCTATAGTCGGACACGAAACGCCCATTACCAATTCTGAATAATCCTTAGTCAGGATAGCACCATATTTATTTTTTGACAGGGATGAAAACGAGGCTGTGTGGGATTGAAGTACATTACAGCTATATTACACACTACATGAAAGGGAATATTCGAAAAAACTAAATAGGGACACTTTAATAAATGTAATAATAAATAGTACACCTTTTTACTTGAAGGGTACACCACCATTTTTTAAGTTACAATTATAAATTTTTTGGTGTTTTTTTATGGTTGCATGAAAACAAAAAGAACGCAAATATTAGACTTTTCTAAGAACATGCCATGTGTGCATTAAACTAGATCTCATGGTTTTAGGGTTATTTAAGCACAGGATCTGGATTTCTTTATGATAGACAAAAATATTATTATTAACAATACTGAATGATCATAAATGTGAAGCCTGGTGCGGCCTAAAAGGGCTTGCTTGGGTAAAAATAATTAAATAAATAAGAGCATAATAAATAAATAAATAAAATAGATAAGTAACACCTCTTGCTCAGTGATGGTGTGCTTGGAGCACAGCATGATAGAAAGATGGAGGTCAGAGTGTGAGAGATTGTGCGTGAGAGAATAATAATGCAGGAGTGTGAGGGTGAGTTCGATGAGATGATGTCAGCTTTACCTTTTGGGGTAGATGCAGGTGTGTCTGATGAAGGGGTGAGAGTGGGGGAGATTGTTGACTTAGGGTCTGTAATGATGGAGTGACAGCGTGAAAATATATCTCAGCATATTACGTTCTCACATATGGATTTCTGACCCAAATGTACAGCTCATTTAAAAGAAAAGCTAACACACACACACACACACACACACACACACACACACACACACACACACACACACACACACACACACACACACACACACACACACACACACACACACAGCATGGTAAAAAGTGACACATACCTTCTGCTGAACCTGTGGAAAGTGTGAGATGAAACTTTATTAATTAACTGAATCAGAATCGCATATGCAACTGAACTTTTAATTGCTTAATTTAATTATTTCTAGGAATCAAAGGGCGATTGGCACTGGAACACTGCCTCACCAAAACACAAAACATCTGTTGGCAGTACTATTTACGTATAATTCAAATAAAATTAAATCCAATTTATTTAGATTAGGCTAATACTAATCAATGACTGCAGTTACTGTAAACCACAATGATGACGTGAGCTTGAAGGACAGAGATAGTGGAGGTGAGATTGCAATGCAGCTTGATAGAAGGATGGAGGTCAGAGGTCATGACTGAAACTGATTGATAGAGATATAATGCTGGAGTGTGTGTCTGCTGTGTGTTGGGTGGTTGTGACAGGTTTGGTGGGGATTTGGTCAGCAGGACCTATTTGACATAATCATATAATTTAAACTGGATCCAAAAACAGTCCTTATGGATAAAGTTACCAAATTCAGTACTAACCACAACAAGCAAAATTACAGATTTTTTTAAAAATAAATAAATTGCATTTTCATTAAAGCTGCAGTCCATCGTTTTTCCTCTTTGTCGCCATCTCTGTTAGAAATCTGCAATTGCAGTTATTCGCGGAATTATTAACTGTGCGTGGGTAGTAAATCGGCATGAAACAGCGCGGATGAACACAATGTATTGAGGCTGCCGCGTTGCTGTGGATACTGTAACGTTACTGTCATCAGCAATCTCAGAGTATACTTTTTGAAAGTGTCAACATTAGAATTTTCATCGGAAAATGTCATCTGAACAAGTAAGTAACATTCACTTTTGTTCTGACCAAATTCGGGGGTTGGGGGGAAGCATTGCAGTAGGCTATATCATGCTGATTAAATCTAATGATTGCTTATATCACGTCAAAACGTGAAAAATATATTTTTTATGTAGCCAATCTGAAGTCCGAAGTCTTTGGGTTTTACAACTGGTGAATCTCCAGTTGTCACCGGTGATTGTCGCTTTAAACTTTCGGGATCCGCCATACCAAGTGCTAAGCTAAATCTCCACCATCATCCACACACGCTTGCCGGGGACTCCTTCTCTATGTGTACAGAAGTGACGTAATGACGCAAAGACATGCTCGAAATTCCCGCGGAAATCCACCAGTACCACTGGAATTAAAATCATTATTACAAGCTTACCGTTTTGAATCGAGGTAAGGCAAGCAGATCGTTTTGAACACTGGCTGGTTACGGTTTTTTTTTTAATGTCTTTTTTGATATTTTTAAACCCAAAAAAGTGCCGGACTGCAGCTTTAAATAAACCAAGTTTATTTTAGATAATCCACTACAGGAAATAACTACAAACTTACACAAAAGATCAAAGAAGCTTCTAGCAAGCCGCACACTTTCAAATTAAATCTCTATTGATTAATTTCTTGCTTGATAAAAGGTAGAAGTAGAAGCCAATCCCAAATTTATTAACTACGGTATTAGCTTTAGCATTAGCCATTTTAAATTAGAGAAGATTTTGCACCACAATACTATAAAGTTTAATTTGCTGCACGGCTGTCAAGGTCAACTATAAAAGATATGGGATGTCACAATGTTAAAAGAGGACAATCATTGCCAACATCAGTCGTGTGTGCGAGTGAGGGGCTTGTGGCTAAGTTGATTTTAGATAGTCAACTACAGGACATAAAAACAAACACTACAAACCTATACAAAAGACCAAAGAAGCAGTTTTCAAGCAGTACAATTTCAAATTAAACCTCTGTTGATGAAGCCAATATCTTAAAAGGTAGAAGTATCAAAACCAATCTCAGTTTTAACTACAGCACTATATTTGAAACACAGGTGAAACTCGAAAAATTAGAATATCGTGCAAAAGTTCATTTATTTCAGCAATTCAACTTAAAAGTGGAACTAATACATTACATGCAAAGTGAGATATTTCAAGCCTTTATTTGTCATAATTTTGATGATTATAGCTTACAGCTATGAAAAAATAGCTGTAAGCCATAATCATCAAAATTATGACAAATGAAGGCTTGAAATATCTCACTTTGCATGTAATGAGTCTATACATTATATTAGTTTCATCTTTTAAGTTGAATTACTTAAATAAATGAACTTTTGAACGATATTCAAAATTTTCAAGTTTCACCTGTACGCTAAAACTTCTTGTAGAAAATAATTCCTGGTAGATATAGGGAATTTGTAGAAATCTGTACTTTTAAACTAGCAATGACAATATTTTCAATTATTTACCAAGCCAAGTAGTATTTGACATCTTAGTACAAATTATTTAGTAAAAAAACGAATGGTTACACTTTATTGTGGTGCTCCCAATTCTACTGACTGTAAGAAAGTTTGCAACATGTCAACTTATCCAACTAATATGAACACCTAACAGTCTACTAATAGTTGACATGTAGTTGCAACGTTACTTACAGTCAACAGAAAGTCTAAAGGGGACCATCAAAATAAAGTGTAACCAAACAAAGAAATGAAAGAAAAGCTGTTTGATTCAGAAACAAGTCAACTAACGCGCACCGAAACTCACACATTATATTCAAGCCGTTGAATTCTTTGAAACCGAGTGAAAGACCGTAAAACCATTAGCTTTGGTCAGAAAAAGGGAAGGGAGTTACTATATCAGTGGTCTGTATGTGGCGCGACCTGGTTGCCATGGAAACGCAGAGCGCACACAAACTATTTCAGTTTCTCAACCACAGCTTCCTGTAGCTTGACAAAACCCTTCCCCCCTTCTCAAGGCTCTTTCTTTTTTATTCTGTTCGCGTCACTCATATACAGAACGTATGCGGAAGGGGGAGGGCTCAAATGTACTCGTGCTTTACATGATAAGATATCTATGCTAATTATTTCGATGCAACTCGCTATCTTTTACACAAGAGCTTTGACTACATCATTGCAAGTCTAGTAAATAGGTATTGCCATTCATCAATCATCAATGCATTCATCTAATGCAAGGCCAAGATATACTATTGATTTGGTGATTTGCAACCCATAAGATAACCAAGATATATCACTTTTAGCATTCTGAAAAACTTCCTAATATCTTTCCTTAACCTTTAACTGGCGTTTATACTCGTTGAAGCGTCATTTTCACTTATTTTCTTTGCCGGATGTGGTTTTGCTCGACTTGGTTCACAACTCGAGGTGTGTGCATTTTGAGCATGGCTGTTTTAGCAGGTCCACCCATTACATGAAACATGATAGCATGAGAATAATGACTTTAAATGCGCTGCTTTATTGTTCTCGTTTTCATAGGATTCCTTTTAAAAAGATAACAGTGATATATAGGGAAGTCGGCATGAACCTACATTTCCTGCAAGATGATATTTAACCTGTTTTTAAAGAGTTATGGAAACCTCCAAACTGCACTACATCCACAAACATGGACTTTTAAAACAATGTAGGCTATATCAAGCAGATTCAGTAAAAATGGAGATAAGCATTGGTTTTAAAACAATTATTAAAAGGCCCAATAATCCACACGTTTAGACAATAAACGTTCAATATATATATATATATATATGTTTATAAAAAATTATAAGGCAGCAAGTGGTTTTAGTAATTTTACTTAAGTTTATAATTTTTTGTGTGT
The DNA here is from genome assembly GCF_949152265.1 of Phoxinus phoxinus. Classification (NCBI taxonomy): domain Eukaryota; kingdom Metazoa; phylum Chordata; class Actinopteri; order Cypriniformes; family Leuciscidae; genus Phoxinus; species Phoxinus phoxinus. The sequence goes on along the minus strand of NC_136895.1, from coordinate 13,921,409 downwards.
TGATATTTTGGCAGAATTGGTAAAAAAACTAAAGGCCATAAAGCTACAGTACACACCATGAAAGTCCTTATAGTTTTCTCCAGACATATCAGACTTAAGGTGTATGCTACTGTAGTTAAAACCAACTATTTTAACTTTAACACCAAAGTTGCGACATGTATCTCCCATCTTTATAAGACAAACATTTTAAGATATTTTGAGAGTGAGTTCAAGAAACGTGGTTAAAAAAACGTGCACCTTTTCACCTATGATAATATATTTACAATTGCATTTAAGAAAAAAAATACTTGGTTTCTGAATAATTGTTGTTTAAAAAAAAAAAAAAAAGTCCCATTTTTTTTTACTCTTCTGACAAAAGCAGTCGCCACAACCCAAAAAAAATTCAGGTGGCACATTTGGTCAATGCAATGTGAATTTTTTACCACAGACACATCTATATGGCTTTAAACGGAAGCCTTTAACGGCCTCATTCATGAGATGCAGGCATGAAGTCAACGCTAATTCAGTGACAAGAAAATATAACAAATGTAAGAAAATCGGCTTTTGACGAAACAGTGCACTTAATGTCTGTCAAGTCAGTTTAAGTTAAGTTAAATTAAGTTAAAATGACTTAAACATTCTAGTTGATTGTACTTAAGGCATTTTTATTTTATTTTTTTACAGTGTGTAAACAGGCATAAAAGCTGTAGAAATTGGACATGTTAAGAAACTATACGAGTAATTTTAATGCGAGACGCTGAGAAGGAAATGCTGGAACATTTATTTAATTGTTACCTCCGTGGTTTCACACGCAATGTGCAGTTGATACCTGAAGGAGTTCATTTGGCCTGATTTGCCCCTTTGAATGACTTTTTTTGGTGTAACAATGGAGACAGGTTGATTTGGTCCTAAACATTTTTTTGGGGGGAATAAATTGGACAAGTTCAATTAGATGTTACCATATTTTTAGGCTGGCTCACAAACCGTATACAGGAACATCCATGAAAAATGTTCAGTTTTGTATCATTCATATTACTACTGATTAAAGACATATTTCACACACAAAGAAAGATAATTCTGTCATCATTTACTCACATGCATGTCATTCTAAATCTGTATTGTTATTTTGTTTGTTTGCAGACCACAGATATGATATGTTGGATGTTTACAGTAATGGAAATGACAAAAAAACATCATACTGTAAAAGTCCATTTAACAGTCAATGGGACACACACACAGTATATTCTAAGTCTTGAGAGATTTGTATGAGGATTTAATTCATTTTACTTAAATTTAGGTCTGTTCCTCACATAAAACTATTGTATGAATATAGCAGTATGAACTACTTTTATGATGCATTTAGTCATTTTGATGATTAGAGGAATAGTTCACCCAAAAATAAATATTCTGTCCTTCAACTGTTTGGTTACCAACATTCTTTAAAATATTTTTCTTTGTGTTCAGCAGAAGAAAGAAATCCATACAGGTTTGGAACAACACGAGTTAGTAAATGATGACAGAATTTAAAAAGTTTTAGGTGAACTATCCCTTTGGTCACCATTAACTTTCACTTCATGGAAATGTGCAGCATTAACATTCCGCCAAATATCTTCTTTTGCGTTCCACAGAAGAAAGAAAGTCATACATGTTTGGATAATGACAGAATTTTCATTTTCAGACGAGCTAACCGTTTAAATAAAACTACAGACAAATAAAGACATTCAAACAAGCCTGAAAAGCAATATCAAATACTGATTTCATGAATATTCCCCTGAGCATTGACTCTTAGTCCTCAATCTCACATATAGGCCCATCTTTCGATCTCTGGCTTCCTTTTCTATGCGATTTGCATGTACAGTGCAGTCACAAGGATTCTCATCCGGTCTCAACCCACAACACTTTTATATTTAGTCAAAAGGCATTTTAGATGCAGCACGGTAAGACTTAAGCAAGTCTCGCGAGCACCATTTTAGCCGGCAAATTTACGAGGCATAGAAACCGGCTCAAAATGGAACAAGGAAGTGGTAAGAGGCCTGTGCAGCAAGGCATCATGTTCAAGTGCATCACGCAACGTGACACCCAAAAGAGAGTCCGATGAAAAAATATCATATTTTCAATAAAATGTTATTTACTAAGGAACATTCATACTTATCATCTAGATTTTTTATATATAATATTATATGGCTAGGAACCGCATACAAATATGAATTTGCTTAGTGAATTACATTTTAATGAAAATATTATAAACAAAAATATTAGAAAATTATTAATATTTTCAATAAAGTGTAATTTACTAAGAAAACCTTATTATATTATATTATATGGATAGGAATTTCATACAGGAAAATATTATTAAATATCTATTATTTACAATTACAAAATGTACATGTATTGTATTATTACATTATTTTACTAAATGTACAAAAAATAGATTACACTTTATTTTAAGGTGGCATTGTTACAGTGTAATTATACATTTAGGTACTGAGTAATTAACTACATGTAGCCTAGTTACTATAAGGTTATGATTAGGATTAGGGTTTGGTTAAGGGTTAGTTGCATGTAATTATGCATAATTTATAGTTATTACAATAGTACCTACAAGGTCACTGTAAAATAGTGTTACCCAAAAATACAAGTTTCCGTTGGAAACAAAAAAGGTTTTACAGCCTGATGCAATGTTCCCACAAAGAATCCCAAATAAATCAACTCAAGAACGTCAAAAATGATTCTTCACAAGAGCAACCCAAGAGCCTTTACTTTTAAGACAGCGGAACAGAACTCAATAAAATAACAAATAGATTGTCAACAACACCCATCAAAATGTGTCTTATGAAAGCAGGGCTGATTGACTGACAGCTCGGCCTCTGCATCGTTCAAATCTAGCAGAACCTCAAGCAAGCTCGAGGGGACACACCCAAAGCAACATGATCTTTGACAGCTCCTTCACCAGGTAACACAAACTGGAACCCAACACACCTCGCAAGCGTCCCGCCACAGACCCTTTTGAAATCTCACGTTAAACATTTCGCAAAGCGCTCTTTTGCAATATTTCGCCTCCATTCTGACACTTTACAAAGCAACAACTTCTCACTTTGGCAGTCTAAAGAGAATTCCCCTTCTTCTTGGTCAACGACGACAGCGTTTCTCAGTTAAAAAAACAACACTGCTAATAATTCCAGATAAAAAATACTTCAAATAAATTGAGGGCTCAGACAATGAAACTGTTTGTCCTGCATGTGTTTGTACACACTAAGATTTAAATCATCATTGACATCCGTCAAGATTCGAGACACACTCATTCACCAATTCGTTTAAATGTAGTACTTAAACTGATGACTAGTGATGGTGAATAAGATTCAGTAAACTATATTTACTATCCAGAGAGATGTAATATTACATAACACAGAAACTGGACCAAACTATGAATGAATCCACACCATTAATACACATGATTAGTCACAAAATGCCAAATACAAAATACAGCAGTAAAAATAATTTAAAAAGTATCAATATATATATACACATAATTATAGCACACACACAATATAAACACAAATTCACCAGTTAAAAAAAAGAAAAAGGAAAAAAAAAGTGTTAATATATATATAAAAAAAACTATACAATTTTGTACTTACATAGGGCCAGGCATAGGACCAAAACCAAGGGTCCTAGAGCAAAAAATCTCGCCATATCCAAGGGTTCAAACACCTCTTCTAAGACACCATATGTCCTATTTGAAAAAGACACAGATCTGGGTTAACCATTAGAATGCGTAATGGCTTTCTGGTCTCTCTTGCTCTGTTTTCATGTAACCTTACGTGTTCTTATGCGTCTAATCAGTCGGTCCTGTTGCCGGTGAGTGTTCACCTTCAAAAAAAATCCTTTAGCCTTTTTTTGGGTCTTGAGACAGCAGAGCAGTGCCAGAGACACTCTCCCCTTCAGCTTTGCGTTAAGGCCCTTTCTTAACAGGAAGTTGCATTTTCATCTACGCCACACATCTCTCGCCTTGTACTGTGTCATGTCCTTCAAATGGGAAATGAGAGAATTATCTCACTTTTGCTTTTTCTTTTGACTACCTGCATCCATAGTGAGAGCAGCACCTTCAAAACATGTGGATTTTGAATTAAAATCACCTTCACGTGAATGTATGAACAATTCAAGTCAAATGTCTTCAATGAAGCAGAAATTGTTACATAAGAGATACAAAAAAAAGTTCTTTCAGTGAGGATCCTAAATAATTCAATTAGTCGGACACAATATGAGTGCAATACATATCAGTAATTTTGGAAGTGTATAGTCAAATTCAAGGACTGTAATTATCAATTAAAATACAGATTTTTTTATAAATACTTTATTTACTCTATATTTATATGTATTTATGAAGGACAAAGACAATAATTAAAGCCCAACATAAACTAGGAAAGAGAAATCAGCAACATTTCAAAGTTTTGATTCCATGACCTTCATCCGACATTGATGATGCCAAAACGTTGCTGAATAAATTTACCATTTTTGCAAGTTGGAATGTGTACAGGGTTTCTTTTTACTAGTTTATATATAAAGTATTTTTAGTAAATAATAACAATAATATATATATATATATATATATATATATATATATTACAAGTACAAGAATTACACACCAAAATATACAAGATACAGCAATATTTATTTGGTATTATTTTTAAATGATAAAAACTTAAAATAATTTAAAAGAAATATGTAAATAAAAATAAAAGAAATTAAAACAAATCCTGGCTTCTAATTGGTCATCACGGTGGGGCCGTTTACACTGGTGCAATGGTTCAAATTGCTCATGGTTCGGTTTGTACCACGGTTTTAGGTTCACGGTTTCGGTACTGGTCGGTATGTGCTATGTTTAGGAAAAAAGGACTACTGTCAAATAATAAGAACAAATAATCTAACTACAAGCAACAGCACAAATAAATCCAATAGAGCAAAGATACAAATTAAATAAAGTGCTTTTCGGGTTTCTCAGGTAGGTCTAACATTAGTTTTTAGGTACAGAAATTGAATAAAAGTAGGCCTACTCAAATGTAATATATAGACGCGTCATCAGATTTGAGATGAACCGCGGGGCAAGTGCGTGCCGAACTGTGGGTGGAGAACGTACGGTTTGATGTTTTACAGAGAACAGTTTCCCATAGTTTACACCACACCGTTTTCAACTAAAAATGGAAAACTTTTTATGAGTTTTGGCTGTTTGGCCATTTACACGACAACAGTGTTTTAGGGGCCGGAAAATGGGTTTCAAAGTTTTGAAAATGATACCATTTTCATCTCCATGTAAACTCGAAAAACGGCAATATGTAAAAAATAATGACGTCATGCGCATGTGTATTATGTGTTCAGTCTATAGGTGCATAGTATTTCTTTACAAAAAGTGACAACTACTGGCCTGGCATGAACAATACAGCGTTTTTTGGTTTTACGGATCCGTGAGGATCGTTTTCGTCTGTACGCGGAATTTTCAAAAACGCAAAGAAAAACGTTTTCCATTTTTAGTACAACTTGGTCGTGTGTCAACGTACCATAGGTATATTGGGATGTACACTAAGTGTAACCTTAGTGAACATACTGTACCAAAAAAAGGGGATTTTCTCAAGGGGCAGTGCCTTGGAAGCAGGGATTTTTGGAAGACAAATTACACCAAGGAACATTACAGAATATGGGATATAAAGTAGTGATTAAATAACAACTTTTGGGATCAGTGATATCCTAAAGTGTGGCATGAACGTGAAGGGGACGAAATAAAAGCAAATATTCACACAAGTCATGATCCATCAGGTCCACAAATAGCAAATCAGCCTGAATGGGTCGATCGAAATTAGATTAGATTAGTTACAAACTGATCTGTGCGAAATAGCGAACACTCTGGTCTTGTAAATGAACTCTGCCCCTCTGTGCCTGCGACCTTTATGATAACTGCGGTACACTGACAATATGACTCATCATGGTCCATGACAAAAAGGTAACTTGATAAACTCCAAACCCAGTGATGCGACTTAGCCTCCTCGTTTCGTTACTATATACTTTACCATTGTTTTCTTAAATAACATTTTGCTGTCACTTTGAGTCTTTAATGGGTTTATCACGCTGTAACTATTTTATAAAAACGATACGGTACTGGAAGGAAGCCATATTGTGAATTTACAGAATACAGTAAAGCTGTGGTTCCTTAAGCCATTTGTACTCTATAACGCAAGTATGATAGCATAAATGCAATGAATATATATTGTATTTTAAGATCTCTTTGCATGACGAACATCATTATGCACTGACTGGATGCTTAAAATACCAAACTAATCTGATTGTTTTGTGAAAAGTGACACTTTTGAACAAAACATGCCTCATGTACTCAAAAACAGTTTCATTAAACATTGTGATATTGATATGTTATCCTCAGTAAACATTAATGACTCAATGGTGACATCCAACTCAAACTTTTTCTCCTCACGTGGCCTTAAAAACTTAAGCAGCGTTGCTTCTTGACTATTTCTCACTTTCCAAGCCCTCTGCATGTAGGCAGCGCTGCAAGATACCACTTCCTTGCCCGTTCTTTTTTTCTCTCCTCTTTTTTTTGGTTTCCCGCCTGTTTGAGGAAGTAGCACAGAGACAAAGAGACGTGCAAAGATGAAAACTCAAAATGACAACCTACTGACTGTACGAACAGACACCAGAGTAAAACTTTAATGAACTTCAAATATCCGAGGGACGATTATCAAAGAGATTGATAATTCAAGATCAGGATTCAAGAGATTTTTGAGGCCAAATCTAATACAATGCATCTAAAGTACAGCGAGAATTACATGTGTGTGTAAATTCCTCTTTTCTTTACTTCTCTATAGTACTTACAGAGAAACCATAGGCAAAATGAATCATTTCTTCCACTTTTTTTGTCGCTCAGATCACTTAATGCTCAGGAGATGCGTGCCGGAGACTGCAAAATCAACTTCCTGCTAAAACTTGTGTCACTAATACCAAGTATAGTGTGAATGTTCATGGGCTAAATATATCTGCTTTGATGAGGGAGAGTTTTTTAAAACCGTTTCATCACTTGAAATTAGTTTTTAAAAAACTAAAACACACATAATCTGGTCAAATGGAAGAAAATATATGCTATGAAAGTGTAAAACAAGGAATAAAACCTCAAACAGACATAGTCTACAAACAAATAGTAGGCGGTGGGTAGTTGGCTGCCTCAAAGGGTGATCAACCACTTCCGGAAGTCTGTATTTTCTCTCTCTCAAAAGCACGTTTGCAATTTTGCACAAGCAAATACAGAATCAGACACGTAAACTACACCCTCATTTATGAAACCTTTTATAGCCGATGAGTAATTCCGTACTGTGGTGTGAAACAAGAAAACTTTACCTATCGACCCACACTAAGTGTACTTGCTAAAAACTATTAAATAGTGACATATTTAAGCAACATATTCTAGCACCTGGAAGGTCAACGCTGTTGTCTGTGGTTGTGATTGTGTGTTTAACAATAAAACAAAAGCATTTTTACATTTCTGAAAAAAACGTGAGTAGCGTCCTGGAGAGTTAGCAAGGAGTTAGGATTTAATATGGATAAAAACATAACAATTACAATAATTCATTTATTAATAAAAAATAGGCTATTTGGGTGGGGTATGTGTCAAGCTAGCATGCTAAGCTAGTACAACGAGCTGGTAGTTTGCAATCGAAATAAATAAAGAACAGGTAGTTTCATTTTACAGTCAAATTAACAAACTAAAGGACGAATGAGAATAACATATCAGACGTAAAGACATTTTGTGGGATTTTAAATCAGGCAATGAATAAGTACAAGTCTATGGGATTTTTCAGGCATTTTATCATTTGCTAATCTGATCGCTAAGATAAGTATTAGCATTTCTACTCAGCAAACCGTGTGATTTGAGGTATCATTCGTGTCTGTTGCTCAAACAATGTGGGTTAAGTTACACAACAAAGTTTAGTTCAAATCTTTATAACCTCGGGTTGCAACAGAAATACGGATATAGCATTAGCAGACATTTTAGTACAGCTTTTTTTGTACAACAAACTATATTTTATTCTTTAGATCGTTTAGCTTTCAGTGTGAGCGCCTTGCTGACAGAAATCATCTTAATATTCAGCTGTAAAATGCATCAGAAGAACACTGCAATTCTAGGCTACTTTTAGCACACATGCTAAGCTAAGTGTCATTTGATCAAAATTGGTCTAAGCTGGGCTGAAAGCTGTTGTGCGGACGGATAAATAATTACATATGTACCAATTAATTCTGCTGGTTGCCATTCCCTGTTATTCTCAGACCTTTCCACCTTTGGAGGGACTGCTTCAGGACAGAACCAGCCCTCTGACCTGAAAGAAATCTTTGTTGCACTTGCAACCATATTTATCATGTTTCATGGCTGTCTGGCACTGGTCCACACAATGGTGTACCGCCTGCTTGCATAAACATCTCAGGGGCATGGCGTTGTGTATGCATACGATGGCAGACTCCCAATTCTGGTTTCACAGACAAAGCTTAAGCTAGTCCCAGACTACAATGCATGCTTGAACTGTTTTAACTGAAAGCAACTTTGTTTTGTTCACACCGGTATTGTTTTTTTAGGCACGTTTATGAAAGCTACTTAAATGTCCTAATTGAACTGAGGCCTAATCCTGGCTTAGTCTAAGCCCTGTCCGTGAAACCTTAGTGTGTGGTGTAGATATAATGAAATTAATTCAATATAAACTAATTAATTTTAATATAATATATCTATTTCCCCATTGTATGTTCAGCTGATGATCTATGGCAGCTTGGTTATTCTTATTGAAAGAATCACACAGATTCCTTATCACTGATGTGTCGGCAGCTGATGAAATCCGCTATTTTTAAACCACGAAGCATTTAAGTGAGTGAAAATGAAGAGGCGTGACCTGAGTGTCCTGCAGCTGCAGTATGAGCGCGAGGGGCAGGCCTGAGAAACAGCGTACCACAAAATTACACAAACCATGCACTCTTCCTCTTTGCTCTGCTTCTCCATGGTGAAAATCTCTGGATTTCCACTGTAGAAAGTGAAAGTGTTCAGTTGTTATCTAAAACAGATATTTGATTCTACAAAGATTTTGTATTTTTTTATGGGGGGGGGGGGGGGGGGGGGGCTTTTATTTTGTACTTCTTTTCATACCTACCAAAGACATCTGGAGGTTCCTGGCAATGCAGCTGCCATCCTTATGAGGTCAGGTGGAGAATGGAGGTCATGACGAGGGGTGAAACGCATGCTGGGACGCCCACAAAACCTAAGTGCCATAAAGACATGACAGCAAATAACGATACAGATTACTTCTGTCAAAAGAAGAAATATGTCAGTCATGGAATATATATATATATATATTTATCATATATAAAATATTGTAGCCTATCATATGAAAACTAATGGAGCAAAATGACTGTTGCATAAAGACATTAATCTATTAATATACTTTATTATACATTGCGAAGCCATAAAATAGTCATTAACGTCATGTATTTTACTTTGACTTGCTTTTAATAACATATTTCAATGTAGGAGAAAGTCAATGGCAGTGTTGTGTTAAAAAGTTACTTTTAAAAGTAATGCATTACAATATTGTGTTACTCCCTAAAAAAAAAGTAACTAATTGTGTTAGTTACTTTTTTTATGGAGAGTAATGCCTTGTTACTTTTGCATTACTTTTTCTCACCTGGGCTGGACTAGCTTGTTTATTTTTTGATAGCAATTTTTTTTTAACATATTTTTGGCAAACGTAAAAGTCCTTTCATAACAAAAGTGAAATGAATAAGCCTCAGACTAAAGGAAATGCAAATTCATACCTGGACAGTAGAGGACGCAGCTCACACAAACCTTCAGCTGCCGTTCTGAATTGCAAGATAGGACGCAGGAGAAGAAACTTCAAAAATGAAACACAAATGTGATGTTTATCTAAAGTCATTTTTTCTTACTGGTATGGTAAATCATCAAAGGTCAGCAGCAAAGACATTGGTTAATAAAGTGAGATTAAATGCATAAAGTATATTTGCGTTAACATTTAATTATTAAAAAGTTTGCATAATATACTGAGTTAGCATTTAACCGTTTTTATTAATTTTGAGAAACAAAGTAACTTGAGTTACTGGTCCTGATTTGAAAAAATAACTCTGATATTTTGTTGTAAATTTAAAAGTAATGTGTTACTTACTAGTTACTTGAAAATAGTAATCTGATTACATAGCTTGCGTTACTCCCAACACTAGTCAATGCATTTAGCAAGTAGCTGAACTTTAGCTTTCTAAATTAGCATTGGTCGAACCGTCGAGGTGAATTTAATGTCGCACTTTGGTTTTTATGCATGTAGTAATTTTTCAAACAATAATAAAAACAACAGAAGACCCCTTTCTCTAAGTATGAGCAAAAGTAATAGTGATGCGAGTCTTAGCAAACTGATACCCATTTTATCTTTACCATAATTATCAAGTATATAGGCCTATTTCACTATTTGGACCATCGCTGTATCAAATCTAGAACATTTCATATTTCCTTTCATATTACATCTCCATATCATCATTTTCATATGACTTTTAGACAATTATTTTAGGAAGGTGAAGGTGCCGATATTCAAAACACAATCCGAAAGCATCAAATTCCTGTAAATACCATGTGGAAATAACTATTTTTTTCTTCTTGTGGTAGATTATGTGTTATTAACTGGGCCTTGTCAAGAAGAATGTAAGAAGTGCATATAAATGAGGAAGTAGATGTGAGAGTATGAGATAGTATGTGAAATTTCTTTAGTTTTATAGGCCTACTACCACATTATCTGCTAAAAATGTCCGGACGCCCATTTGCATGCAGGGTTTTTTTTTTCTTCCAAAAAAGATTAAGTTGCGTTCATTTACAAGAACACGGACGGTTACGTGAGTACAGGAGTTGTTTCACTTCCTCACTCAATAAAATGTATGACAGGAACAAAAGTTCCTGCATGTGGACATCTGTTTCTAACAATATTTAATTCGTCAATCCGCGATTGCACGTGACAGCGCCAGCTGATGGATGACACTACCTCAAGGGATCATTTACTTTTGATAGAAGAAAAAAGGTTAAACATAAACAAAAACATCAACCATCTCATATCTTATCAGCCTATCAAAGGCACACAAAAATCAATTTAATGCCTCTTGGAGCATTTTACGAAATATTAATAATATATAGGCCTATGATGCATTCAAAAATGCAGGTGACTACTTTGGATTAATGTAGACCTTAATTTGTCCTGATACGTCCCATGCAACATAACTTGTCAATCAACCAACCATTGACTTGCATGAATCTTTAAAAGAAATGTATAGTCCAATGGAAAATGGCTAAGGTCATACATATACATGCACAAAATGTCTTCAGTACTATTCGCCTTTTATAAAAACAAACAAACAAAATATTAGACCCTTCACTTAAAAAGGGGCTAAATGATTTAATGAAGCTCCATCCTCCACCACTGGATGGCAGTGTGCATCCATGACTGTGTCTATTCACTTACCTTGACTAATTTTGCCTGTTTGCCACTATGGAGAAAAGGGTGACCCGTGCTTTTTACATGTCGGCATGAACCCCGTCATTCGCCCTTTAAAGGGTCATCAGCCACGTTTTCCCGTCTTGAGGCCTGTGCTTATTAAGTAGGACTGTGCTTAAATCGGCTTCCTCAGGAAATATATATCATATACGTTCCTCAATCTCTCTCTCTTCCAGGAGGTTACGACATGCTGAGGCAAGTTCGCCAGGTCTTCTTTTTGATTGACAGCTCCCTAACAAGGACAGCCTAAAGCGACGGAGGTGCGCCCTGAAGCCCCTCTCCTCTCCCATGATGCACCAGAGGGCAGAGGGCTGTGTGTGATGTGTTTGTCTTTATCTTGTTCCACCTGCACACACAGCCAGAGCGGTATAAATGTGACATTACATACATGAACTTTCACCGTTTCTCATCAGGGTGGATATGATGATAAAGAGCCATTAAAACACCTTCCTCTGTCCTCTGAATGGCTACATGCTATGAAACGGACAAGAACAAAAGAAAATAAAAAACTGCAGACCTGTCAAAGTGTCGTTACGTATCTAGACCTGCTTGCACATTTTAACATGGGTAAATTACACTTCATATACACAAATAAGCAGGTGTTAAATGCCAACAGAAGGAAAATATGTTGACTGATGACAAGATGGCTTCCTTAAAGACATGTTACAATAACCTAAGCTTCATCAACAGCATTCTTAGCATAGACCTGTTACCACACATACAAATAGATTCATTATTATTCACAAAAAAAGCTAAATCATGATTACAGTAATGCTCAACACACTCACATTGTGTAAATATTGGTTCCCAAGGCAATTGGAATCTCATCAGCAGACTGTCGAGGCTTGTGTATCTCCAAAATGAGCTGCATTTTCAAAGGAGGTAGCCAAGGCACAGTTTCGAGGGCCAAGAAATGTCCAATCAGCTGTAGAGTTCCTCGGTCCAGCATTAACACAGCTGTAGTGCATTGAGACAAGCAACAGGCACCACAGATAAATAGGATGAACATACCTGACCAGTTGGACACGGAAACCAAGAGTACCTCATTGTCGGCATACCTCGATAAACCATTCAACAAAAACTCGAGGCAGTCATTAAAATTCCAGATCAAAGGATACATTCATGTCAGCTCCATCATTCCCTGCGCAACGACAAACCTTATTCATGTGTGGCGCTAATCAAGATGCGCAATCCAACAAAAGCATTCAAACATCAACTTCTAGATCTTCTAGGACCAAAGAAATGGAGAAAGAGCAATTGAATGTGAAAGAAAGAATGAGAGGCAAAAGAATACACCACAAGGGATTCCAAACATCTTGAATGCACTTTGATGTATACATCTATTTTTAAATATATACATACTATTGCGCTCTCCTGGACTGCACTATAATATTCCTGACCAAACAGCAAACAGCAGGTAGGCTAGCGGACTCTCCAGAGGTATTCATCTTCTATATCTTCTGACAAGGCAGCTCTACTCATTCAGTTCTTCCCCATTTCTCTCTCTAGTAAAGGTGGAATCTGTCAGTCAAAAGCAAGCATACAGTACAATACACACATTACTCTTTCTTAGCTATTGCAAGTAATTCATACACTTTCTATTTATCATTAGAAATTCCATGTGTCAGATATGGTCGTGAATATTGATATTGCTACGATTCAGAAAAACTAGTCATAAACCTTGAAATTACTGCTAATAATTAATGCATTTACTTTTACACAAAAGAACTACAATACTACAGCCTTGTTTACACCTGGCATTAAGAAGTGTATTGGATGATCGGATCACAAGTGCACAATGCTAAATACAGGTGTAACCGGGGTCTAAAACGTTTTGAGCTTGTCCACTTCCACAGGTACTCGAAAACGCCTTTGGCCGGATTGCTTCGTAATGTAAACACTCATGTGGTCGAAAGCGTTCATACAGCCACAAAAGACCGTCTACTCTCCGCCTACTGACCTAATGCGGAAACATTATTGGAAGTGCGATAGCCAGACGAGATTTAAACTTTATCGACTGAAGACCCAAGTTTTTTTTTTTTTACATGCACTCACAGCATTCTTGCAGCTTTCAGAGCAGAAACAAAAGTAGCTGCTCTCCACATGTTCTCCGTCATCTCCGGTCACATTCATACGTAAATTGAGTTCATTAGATCGAAAGATCTGAAAAAGTCCATACATTTACCCACCCATAGACCCTCCCCTCGAAGAAATCAGGACAGAAGTGGTTAAAAGAGACGGATTAAAACACCAGGTGTAAATGGATATGTATCTCCCTCGTCTACTTGTGATCCGATCAAACAAAACGCATCAATACCAGCTGTAAAAAGGGCCATAGATGAAAATACTTCAAAAACACTTGGTGGCAACATTTCCAAGTCCATCCAATTTTTTCATACATGCTTGTTATAAAACATTTTTTTTAGCATACTAATCGGTAGAATAAGACATTAGTGGCAACAAAATAAGTGAGGAACTGGGGGACCATTCCCTGGCTGCCCGAAGGAATTGGTAATAAAAAGCTCCTGGTGAATGACCTATCATAGATGAAACAGAGGCACCGATCTAATGAGGGATTGCTAATGAGTAGTGTAAACGAATGTGTTTGTTCTTTATCATGGTTAAAGCTAATAAACATCAGCTTATGGTATCACCTTGATTAGCATGTGAAACATTCTGAATTCTTATGTTTTTATTTAGAAAATGTAAACTGCATTACATTGACTTTAACTTTCAAATCTCAAAATAAGAACAAGAAAAATCACTGTATGCGGTGTTTATTGTCTGGCCTTGTGTATTTCCCAATTATTATATCCCAATTTGATACACTAGGAAATAAGTGCACATATTAAAACACTTATTTAACAACATCATTACAATAAAGACAATAATAAGGAGCAAGGCCTACTTCAGGAACTTGGAATGGCAAACCATTCCCCAGAGGAATACCTTTTTTTGGAAAGATACATTGGCTGCACCCCAGAGACTTGGCTCTCAAAAGCTAGCCACACACAGTATGCAGCCTTTGTTCCAGTGAAAGCATTTGTCTTCAGTGCAGCGCAAAGAAGAGGGGTTAAAATCCAATTCAATCGATATCACTGGAGACGTACAGATACAAACAGAGGCTAAGGACCCCTCCCATCACCAGCTGAAAGTTAAAATAGAATAAAATGTTGAAATGCCTTTGAAGTTTCAATACCAAACCCTGAGCAAGTCAATACTCACCGTATTGTTACAGATACCCAGAAAATTTCTACAAAAATATACAGAAAAAACAATGCCAGTTCTATCTAAATATTCACATTGAGATGTTAATTAATGTCTGCTTGTACAAGGTCATGCATTTCTGAACAATAAATGGTATTTTAACATTTGATGGGGCTTATCAAGGATTCAATTCAGTGAAAATAAGGGTAGGTGGTCCATGTGAGCGTGTTGCATTGCAATCCCAGGCCAAGGTAGTGTATAAATAAGATGACTGTCCCACCACAAAAACCCCTCCCATTCACTCTCCATTCTCTTACCTTTACCACCTTCCCTCCAGGTTAACTCTGTGTCCCAGCTAATGAGGAGTTTCCGTGGCCTGCTGAGCTCCCGGGATGGGATGGAGCTTACCCCCGGTGTGGGACTGGGGGAGCGGGACGGTAGAGCACCGGTGTCAGCCTCCGCCTCGCTGCACATACATCATGCCGGTCATTAGCGGAGGATCAGGCTGGACCTTTGGCCAGCGCGCCACTGGCGGCAGGGAGGGGATGGCCATAAAAAACCCCAGGCTCTGTCACTCATTGTCACTTAAAGTGAGAATTTATCAGGGCCTCTGCCTGCGCACCAATGAATAATGAATGAGGTTCTGGAGCTCTGCCTTGACGCTCGGGTGCTAATGGGGCCGGAAAGCTTCGGCAGGACCATCCTTTGTGCCGGGAGGTTGCACTGTCGGGGTACGGACTGGCTCTTTGCAGACCTGGCTTGGCCTCTATTGGAGGCCAAGCCTGGCCATAATATCACACATTCACAGTGAGGTATACCCCTTCTTCTCTTGATGTACATGCCTGGAGCAACTTCTAGACCCTGGGTAGTCCATTTTGTAACACCAAAAGTGTTAAGAAGTTTAACACCAGTGCCTATTTAAGAAGCATAAGCGCCCTCAGTTTTGGAAGTGTCAGAATTCTTGTATAAGTAGTGCATGTTGACATTCCCTTGCGTTATTTGGCACAAGACTGGATGAATGTTGTTATTTTGACAAAGCTTCTTAGGGTGGCCTTAGAAGAGTTAAAACTTACTTGACTGTAAATATAGAAGCCCTTTTGCTGTCAAAATCTGGATTCAGGGAAGAGAAGTTTATCCCTCACTGGGGCTTTAGCATAGACTCATGAAGACCAGCATATTGCATCAGTTGTATCCAAAGAGAAATGATAAAAAAAGGTCAGTTTATTTTACTCGTTAATTCAGAACAAGCTTGAGATAAGATGAACACATCTGACAGCTCAGGACCTTTGTATAACCGAAGCAGCAGATAAAAAAAGAGCTGTAGGCACATCAGAATCTATAAATTATAGCCCTGTGCAATACTATCAACCTTGTTCTGCGTGTAAACCGCGTGAAATGCGATTCAGCGTAGTGCAGGAAATACTGTCACAATCAAAACGTTTGGAGTTAACTTCTTGTGAGGAAAGTTTGTGTTTTCTGGACCGAAAAGGACTGTTCAGTTTACACACTTTTTGATACTGTAACTTACTATAAAACTCTACGCTCCTGATGAAATAAAGAGTTCAAAATCAGTCTTAAAGTCTGGGAGCAA
Organism: Phoxinus phoxinus; assembly: GCF_949152265.1. NCBI lineage: Eukaryota > Metazoa > Chordata > Actinopteri > Cypriniformes > Leuciscidae > Phoxinus > Phoxinus phoxinus. The sequence continues at coordinate 13,905,047 of NC_136895.1, read as the reverse complement.
AAGAGTTTTTTGATTTATTCAGAGAAAGATTTTGGGGCGAATAAAAAAGAAAAGAAACAATAAACAAGCGCACATTCGGAGCTTCTGCCACACTTTCTTCCTGTCAAGTCTCTGAGAACTTTCAGCTAATTACGAGCAAAGCCCCACACCACAGAGAACTTGCATCCGTCGCTGTCTGAGGATGACAAAAGGCTTAGAGGGGGCAAGAAACAAACAAGCCCAAGAATACGAAAAAGGCTTTCCAGCTAGCTGCATGGGCGACAGCAGCATCTAATCAGTTGGGGGGTTTGTTTCAGCGCTGCCTTCAGCGTCGCATCGAAGGCGCAGTTCCTCTGATCATTGTGCGAAGGGGCTCTCCCACTGCGCCAGTCTCCTGTCCTCTGAACCACGGGTCAGTCCTTGGTGAGTAGCCTTGCTCCTTCGTCTACTTCATGGTGGTGCATCACAACTTCATTACCATGCAGAGATGCATACCGGGGGTAACTGCACCCCAGGACTGCCTGGAGGGGCTACGCTCTATCCGGCCTCCATCGGGATCTCCCTCGCTGCTGGTTGCCGCCGAAACGGGAGCGCAGAATGGAAACGCAGTGCATTAAGTGACTCCGTGCCTCAGGGTCAGAGAGGAGGCGACGTGGCATCTCCGCCGAGCAATCGTAAACAAGCAGAGGATGTTAGATCTCTTCATCCTATTCAAATGCTTTATTATGCTGATTTTTGAGCAAACTGTAAGCTAATCAGGGCAACTTTTTGCCGTTCTCGCATACACACAGGGGAAATTGTCAGAAAGGTTAGGTGCTGAGAGTCAATTCTGGTGCCTCGCCTCCAAACTTTGCACTCTCTGGATCATTTCAAACAAACACGGAGAGTCCGATGCTCTGTTGCAGTGGAAGAGATTTCATGCAGCATACTTAATTGGAAGGGGGCTTGGTGGACCATTGCGAGAAATATTCACATTCAGTATGCTCGTTGGGACCGAAGTTGTAAATAGTTAATTATGACTCTGTATGCAAATGTTGGCCTTTAAATGAATTCAAGGAATAATTTCCATGTTCATGTATTTGCATAAATGCATATTACATGCATTTCACACTCAACACCTCAAAATGTCATAAAGAGTGATACAATTTTAAGTTGATATCTAATGTATTAACTTGCAGTACCTCATACAGGTTACAGAAAGGACCTTGAGAATTTCACAGAACACAACAAAATATTTGATTTTTATCTGTATACACTACAGGTCTCAGTCCTATTCTTCCTTAGAAAACTAAAAATTTAACAAAAATACATATATATATATATACATACATTTACAATTATATTACATTTTCATTACAACAAAGTAAAAAAAAAACACCAGTGTGATTAAACTGCCCTTACATCATATTCCTCCTAACTAAAAAACAAAATTCTGAAGCAGTTTATAGTATATTGTTTGTCAAATCAAACTCATGTGTTGCAACCAACACACAGGATAAAACAATTATCTACATTAACATAAATATAAAACAAAAAAATCAAAAAGAAATGACCGAATAAAACAGGAACTGATCACTATACACTATAATTTTACATAGTAATTTCATATATTCTTGATAATAGTATAAATGTTTTATAACCATTTGAAATCAACATGGTTCATATGTTTTAATCAAGATGTCTATTAAAGATTTTTGGACACTCACATTGGTCGTGACAGAAGGCCACCAGAACAATTTCAGCAAATAAAGTGATCCTACAAGCAACTACAACTGCAACAAACGATTGATGCAAAGAAATTGCCTGTCGACAGATTTTCAATGACATTTTACCCGACAAATATCCTTCACTAATCAGTAATCACCACCTGCATTGAAGATCCAACACATTATTGTTATCCTTATTCCAGGTGGGCTGGTCTTAAGACAAAGCCTGAGCTCTGGCTGACAAGAACAGGTAGAGAAGAAGCAGGGGAGGGAAGGAGGGCGGCTAGGACGACTGTGTTAATTGGACTTTACAGTAACAGCGTGACAGGTGTTGTTTGGAAAAAAAAAGAAAAAACTCTGCGAGACTAGGAAAAAGAACACACCGAGCCGTTTGTCAGGAAAAGGCAGCTCCATCCTCACGCAACCGTTTCCCTTGCCGTTTTTCCTCAAAATTAATGCTGTCTACTTGTTTATCGCCGAGAGAACTCCAGGCCGGCATCCTCACACTTTTTTTCTTGGCCCTGCCACATGGCTAAGCCTCATCCTGATAGAAGCCCGTGTCAAGAGTAATCCGACAGGATGCCCCCCCCCCCTCCCCCTCATGATAGATATGCAATACTTGTCATTTAAAAGAGAGAAATTAGGTGTTTTCACAGATGCGGCAGGTCATGCCACTTTGTTGCTTCGTTGCTGTCAGAGCAAACCACTTTTTAAAACACAGGATATCTTCTCTTGCGTTAAAAGCTGTCAACAAATAGAGCCGACAACAGCTCGCTCTATTCTCTCCGGGCAAAGGAATTTGTCCAAAACAGATGTTTCACCTCTAAATATATATAGTCTATTGCTGTTGCTTGTGATGGCGTACACACAAAGTCAATTTGTTCTGGGAAACGTTGTTGTACAAACTTCAGCTATCTCCAGCTGCATTGACGTCAACTCTAAACCACTTTGAAAGTGATGTAGATGCGATTTCAAAGCGGTTTTCATCTAACTGAAGGACACGCAAGGTCATCAGACAATGAAAAGCATCTCGGCAGCGACTCTGCTGACAATTTCAGCCTTCCCTGCGTTGCAGCCTGTCTTTCTTCTCGTAATGACCGGAGACCAGCGGTACAGCCTCCGCTGGCATGCAGTACAGAGGAAAGCGTGGGAACGTACAGGCAGACACGGGCTTTTGCTTCAGCGTGCAGCGAGGCCACAGGTTTATGCAGGAATGCCTGTGGTCGCACGCTCGCCGCGTAAATCAAGGCTCCAAAACACAGCATTTCATTCAGTGAGGTTGGGGAGGCAAAAGCTCAGAGGACGCCTGCATCTGGTAGCGTTTTTGATTTACTAGGGACCTGCACAACATTACAGCACTGGAAAACGGTGGGAGCCCGAGTCCAAAGGGCTCTAATGTGTAGGCGAACGCAGTCTAAAGGATTCGGTCGTAGTGGTTGGCATCCAGGAGCGCTCTGCCATTCCACAGGATGTGAGGCAACGAGCAAATACGCTGGCTTAAATGAGTTTTTTTTCTGTACGGATCTGCGAGAAAAAACCCAAACCTTTCAAAGGGAGCAGAACTCATGTCATAGCAGTTTGGGTAATAACACTTGAAAGAGAATATCATATTATCACATCTGACATGTTTATGACATGGCAGCACAATAAGTTTTCCATAATCATTCTGCGAAACATCTTGTTTGTTACACCAAGTTCATTTATCATGAAGTTTGAACCTATTCAGACAAGATTGTCTTTAATTCAAAATAAACATAAAATCAAATAATTTAAATCCCTTAAAGAATGCAAACAAAACAATGAGGATTTTTTTTATTTCAGTTCCTTGAATAAGGAGGTAGACAAATACAAACAATGTTTTTGACCCAGAGGGTCACATTAATTGGTTAATTACTTTTACATTTTCTTGTATTTTCCAACTAGAGCATAAGCACATCTGCGAGAATGACTACAGTGATGGTAATATAGTGTTTCATATAATGAAACAACAGATAAAATCCAAATAACCAAACACGTATGATCAGTTAAATGTATTGCAGCCTTAATTTGCATTAAAAAAACAAACACACATCAATGATGCACCATTACTATTTACGTACAGCTTACAGGATGAACCCTGTATCTCTTGTTAATAATTTTTTTTAGACTCTGAATGATTTTAATTACTTTACACTCCAGATTGGAGTCCAAAAGAAAATAATGGCAAACATTCTCTCTTTTCATGCTTACTCAAGCAAGTCTATTTACTTTTTTTCCTCTCATTCGCAGCTTGATGGAGGGAGGCAACAGGATGGGATGTGACATTTTGGTTGGAAAGGCTTCAGAATTCAAAACAGCTGTGGGTAAAAACCACCTGTAAAGACACTCGCTGGATCAGATTTCTTTTGAAACCTCAACCTAGCATTTGTTTCCAATAGTTAGCTTGTGAAAAACCCCAAAAATTTCTAGAGATGCTTCCTTGGCCGGGCAACAAGGTCTAAAAATACCAGGAGATGCTATTCAAATGTTTATAGGTCCCGCTCAGAGGGTAGCCTTTTTTTTTTACTTTGTTAAGGTTCACCACAGATGACCATGTATTTCCCCAAGCTTCCTCTGAAAAAAAAAAAAAACATAATACATGGAGTACACGGACAACAGTATTGTATGTGCTTATGTGTGCATAAAAAAATCCAGTTCATTGTCAGATTACTGCCGTCTGTAAATGGAAGTAATGAAAACAACAGGCCTATTTTCACCATGAAATCAAAATGGACAATTCTTATGTTTTTACAGAATGTTGTGTTGTGTTAATTATAAAATGATTTACCCATACCATATATAGAAATTTTTATTATTATTAATATGCCCTCGTAATCTTCAATCAAACGCGTTAACCTACCCTCCCCCTCGAAATGACGTCGGTTCTCTTCATGACGTGTCTCTGTGGATGGTGGGACTAAATATCCTCCACAACTGGCATTTAGATCTGCATTCGTTTAGTTAGCCACACCCAATTTTCTACAATCCAATCAATGGATGAAATAAAATCTAGCCCTACATTTTTTTCCTCATACCAGAAGACGTTTTAAGCCCAAAGTTTCTCAACGGTCCACGCTGTGTCAGTGTTATGTGATTTTCGTCATTAAATTATTTATTGTATCGATACATAGACGCCAAGTCTTGATATTTTCATGTTAATTTCCAGGATGAGGGATAGTTAAAACAGCCTCATAATGATTACCTGAGAGCTCACCTGTTACATTTCTGTTACATATGGTAGGGGACACTGGTTTTATATACTCTTCTGAAATCAAATTGTCTTTGCGTAGGCCATTTCACAACAAAAATATCCATCTTGCGCCCAAGTTATATGCTGTTAAGGGCAAATTTATGTATTTTCCTATGACAACAGTATATGATTCAGCACATAATTACATTGCATAACTGAACAGTGTCACCTTTGACTTTTTTTTACTGTTTTTTTGTAAAACTGCTTAAAACAATATTATTGTAAAAAACAAATACACTGAATTGAGTGTGAAAACATTGAAATGCGCAAAAACATTTTTATTTGACAACTTTAATTTCTATTACAAACACAAAATTTAACAAGAAACAAGAAAGATGGATATAAAGATGTGAAATGAACAGACTGAGAACGTTATCTTATTAGGGAAAAATATATATGGAGAAAGTTTTCCTTTGGTGGCATTTGCAGTTGAAAAAAGGTAATACATTGCAATGTATCACAATACTCAGCATATTGCAAAAAGTTTAAAATTGCAATAATATATACCTTATTTACAGCTGCGCCATCTTTGATTTTGAAGGGGAATGAAGAGGAGGCTATCAGGGATAGACATGCATCTCTTTAGTGGGATGTACTGTCATGTAATGTGTTTTTGGATTGTCCTGCTGACGAAATACTGCAAAAATGTCTTTCTAAGTGTTTTCAGCAGACAAAAAAAACTCCAGACAACATGAGCTGTGTAAAATTATAAGTGATCTGGGAGCTTTATACAGCTATATACAGCAAATGCCACTGAAAACACGTCAAATCTATCTCTCACAGACTCGCTTTCATACCTGACATGGCACTGCTCTGAATAAGGCTTAAGTATCGTAATAATATCGTATTGTAGAGTCTCTGGCGATTCTTACCCCTAGTTGACATGTTAAGATTATTTCCAACGGACAAACAAAACAGCAGAAAATAGAATGACCAAAAAAGCAGAAAATAGAATGACCAAAAAAGCAGAAACATATGTTTCAGTAACAGAAGTTTTCAAGGACGACGATTTCATTATGACAAAAAGTAAAAAAAAAAAAATTTAAATTTGTTAACAGGGTCGACGAATAACTTCCTTTTAATAATACATTGTAAATCATAAGGTTAAAATTCTGTCATAAAAACTACAAAAATGTTAGCTTTTATAAACATCTTTATCTTTCATAAAGATGTGCATATTTGCCAAAATAGCAAAGTGAAGTTAAAAACAAAGGGGTGGGAGGAGACCAAAAAAAGAGAAAAAAATATTTTTGTTAATGCATGTTGAAAACTGTCTATGGTAACACAATAAAAGCTGGAATCAGATATTCATTGTTAAAGTCATTTTACCACGCATGTATGAGGGAACGCGTTTTGTAGAATGACCCAATAAAGAACAAAAGGAAAGTCAAAACAGAATCATTAACAATACATAAGGCAGAGTTTACTCGCTGTTGTTCTTTTTTTCCTTAGAAACCGCAGTTCTAAGATATTGCCAGATATAGCATTTTGGAGAAAACTTTTCAAATAATAATAATAAATACAACGGTTTGAATGGTGGATGTTTGGAGATCATCCCTTGATAATTCTCTTCCCCTCACAAACTAATTGGTTTAAAGTTGCCAAGCATGCGCCACAAGCTATTTCAAACCTGCATGCTATTGATATTTCATGTTTCAAAGCACAAATCCTTTCAATAAAGAAAAAAATCTTGAGATGCGCAAGCTATTTTCCTCCATACGTGTCCACTGGGGGAAACGAACATTGTCTACTTGGGTTTTTTTGCCCCGATTAGGACTTGTTTGTTGTCCCTGCTGCACTCACAGCTCCAAACTTGGACAAAGTTTGGCTCAAAAGCTGACGCTCTCTGCTGACCACACAATCGGCCAATAAAGCGTCAGCTTCCCGGCCACTTCAAACGGCGGGAACAAGGCGAAACTCGCCTCAAGAACCAGACCTAAAGAGAAACGGCACGTTTCTCTTGCCGAAATACAGAAAGGAAAAAAAAGAAAAAATCTATGAAAATGCTGCCAGCAGCTGAATCTGCTGCCAATGCAGAAGGGACACGTTACAAGTGCTGGTCCCTCTGGCAACAGACAGATATAGAGAGCTGAACCAAGCACCTGGATCTTAAGGAAAGAGAATATATTTGGCCTTGGTGCAAAAGGTAAAAACATCTGAGTCAGTTCGGCTTCTGTAGTGACATCTCTCAGTGTCTGTGCAGTCTGCCGACAAAGTGTAAAATGGATCAGTGGGTAACAACTAGCATACTGTTCAATAACAGGTCTACACTACTTTGGAACATGTTTTGCGAACAGCGGAAGAAAAAAAATCTCAATTTCTTCAGACTGACTGATGCAATTGTTGGACGTTAGGAAATACATCATGCTACCACTAAATTTGCAGAACTTTTTAATGATCTTTCCTGTTACTTTTGAATCATTTTGCTAACATTTGAGAACTCAAATTAATTAAAGAAGAAGAAAAATGGACTCAAAAGAATGATTCAGTCCTAAATTGGCATACACAGTCAAAGTTAAACTCTAGTAAAAATAGAATAATATTTAGCCATTTTAATATGGTTAAATATTAAATAAGTACCATTTAAACGTTTGGGCTCGGTAAGATTTTAATGTTTTTGAAAGAAGTCTCTTATGCAAAAAAAAAAGCCTGCAATTATTTGATCAAAAATACAGTAAAAACAGTAATATTGTGAAATAATTTTACAAGTTAAAATAACTGTTTTCTATGTGAATATATTTTAGAAGGTAATTTATTCCTGTGATCAAAGCTGAATTTTCAGCATCATTACTCCAGTCTTCAGTGTCACATGATCCTTCAGAAATCATTCTAATATGCTGATTTGATGCTCAAGAAACATTTATGATTATCAATGTTGAAAATAAATGAATAAAATACATTTTTATTTAATCCTTGCAGAAAAAAACATTATATATATATATATATATATATATATATATATATATATATATATATATATATATATATATATATGGTATATATATATATATATAAAAAAACTTTTGTTCAGCAGTGTATAATTATTACTGAAAATTAAAAAATTATCTATATAATATATTAGTTTCACCTATTAAGTTGAATTACTGAAATAAATTAACTTTTGCATGATATTCAAATTTTTCGAGTTTTACCTGTTTATTTCAATGACTGAAAAAAAAAAGCTAATTTGCTCTGTAATTCCACTGCTCATATTGAGTTATAAGCGGTATAAACATGTCTTTCGTCCAACAATATGTGAGCTGTACAACATAAAGAAGGTTCCATGCATGTTAGTGTAATGCAGTTAAACTGTATCACCACTAGATGGATACCTGCATCTGTTTTCCAATATCAAAATGTACACTAAGTGCACAGACAACAAATAAAAAAGTGCCTTTTTTCATAACTAATATCAACACTGGACTAGTCTGGGTAAAGATAGCAGCTTACAAGAGGTTGGAAACAACAATCCAGATATCAATTGTGATGTTTACTGAAGTTTGTTTTCCTTGTTCTGGCAGTTTCAAGGGAGCAATTTCCAGTGATGAAATTGAACCGCTCTCCTTGAGGAATTCATTAGAATGAGAGGAAATAGTCCCCTTGTCGATGCCTTTCCTGGAGGGAATAAGCCGGACGTGGACCCTGGGGCATGAGCGCGACACGCTGCCAGCTAATAAAGCTCGGGGCTAAGCGGAGACAGTCGCTAAAACAATACAAACAAACACAAGCAAATACGAGTGGGCGACGCTTTGGGGGATTGATTGGCATGTGCAATTAAAAACACTCGGAAAAGCAGCACAAATAGAGTTTTATAGTTAAAAAGTGAAACAGTTTCAATGTTATGCTAATTTTGAGAATGCTAAACGGACATCAAACTTTAATAAATAATCAAAAACACCAGAGTAAATGGTTTAAGCCGTTTCATTTTATTTATTTTCAATTTCAATTAGCATACAAAGAATTAATGTGCATCTTGAATGTTAAACGTTCAAATAAACAGTCAAAAAAAGACAAATAAATAAAAAGTTGCCTGTCGCTCCCAAATGATTTGGGTTAAAATAGAGAACAGACCGTGAGTGTCCGATTCATGTGTGCTTTACATGTGTGTAAAGGATCCAGATCTCGCTGGAGAAGGCTTTGAGTGCCTTGTTGAGATAAATACATACTATTATCTATAAGGCAACAAGCATAATCTGTTATCGTGTTAACATAAGGCGAAAAAAGAAAAAAGGTGATTATTGCAAAATACATTTAAAAAGAAAAGGGTAAACACTAAAAATGCTCTCGATTAAAGTTACAAAAAAAAAAACATACCATTTTATACTTGGTACGGTCACAGCAAATCATACTGTCTGCAAAAGGTGCTGCATAATAGCTGCTGTCTGTATAGTATAACTTCATACACGCTTGTGGAACTCGTATCAGGCCGAGTTTGCAAAGATCACAAGCCACATTCTGGAAAGCAGCACATAGATTACAGTCTGGAAGAGGTCAAGAGTTTGCGTGGACGTAGCGGAATTGTACAAGGCCAAACGGACTCATTGTAAAAAGTCATTTGTAAACGTACCTCTTGTGTCGCATGTAAACCAATTGAATGATGTAATTAGAGCCAATCTCTTAAAAAAAAAAACCTTTTGGTTTACAGGAAGAAAGGCACTGTTTTCGTTTTTCTTCTTCTTTTCTTTTCAGAGCAAGGCACTATGAAGGCATAGAGAATGTGTGAATATTTATAAGTTACTGCATTGCAAGTGAGGCCTTTGCATTAAACATTAAAGTTCAAGTATCAGCCGTAAAGGTGCGGATACTGGGAAGAATTTGCTTTTTAAAACGGACCTCGCGCTGAATGCGTTATACGATAACGCAAACGCACCGTGTTGTCACGATCAATGATTTATTTAATGCATTTAAAAACTCTAAGACTTGAAATCCCAAGAAGAATCGCAATAAACATGTTTTAGGTGCGGTATGGACGGCGAGGAAAAAAAGAAAAAAATTACTTGGGACTGAGTGCATGTTTTTCTGGCATCACAACAGCAAGATGCAAGTACAAACTGCTGAGGTTTAGATATAGACTAGTAATTTAGCCCATATTAAATTGCGACAAATACCACTATGATATCACGCTCTTTTAATAGAAAGACAAACCTCCTAAATGTTTTAATGCAAGAAAGTTGCTTTTTAAGGGGAATTTTCATTCTCTTTTTATAGGGATGTTTTTCTCATAAAAAAAAAATAAAGTTCTTGGAATGGGGTGTTATGGGATTGTGAAAAGCATATCAGATTTCGAGCTAATGCGGTGACAGAACAAAATGGAGGTATATACGCAATCATCGCACTGTACCAGCATCGAAACGAGCAACAATCAAGTCAAACCAGTTTTAGAACACTGCTTAATTTTCCATTTTCTTCTTTGGAGAGCTATATTAAAAGGTCAAGGTCATTTTTTGTCTTTTTTATACCAAAGGCCTTTCTTTGTGCCTTACATTGTATGTTTTGTACTGAAAGATGCCAGGTTTCATTACGATGGAGCAAAACAAGCTTTAAATGACATTGGTGGGTCAGATGAAGGTCTTCAAAGTAGAAGCAAGAGGAATCGGGAAAGCAAACTCAGTGTGCGATCGTCAAGGCTTGCATTTGCTTGGCGATGCTGTATACGTAGGTGATGTCAGGTCTTTTCTCTGGGTCGGGGTTGATGCACATATCTACCAGTTTTCTCAGCTTGAGAAAAAAAAAAGAAGATAAAAATATAAGATGTTAACTCATAATACAGATCAATAATACAAAGCTCCAGACAAACCCCACCTAGACCCCACACTTTTGAATGGATTTGATATATATATAATATATATATATATATATAAAAGCGACAGTCACAAAAAAATAATATTTTTTTAAATACATTATTGATTTTATATTTATTTATATTTTTAAATTGTTGTAAAAAAATACACATACATATAAATCTTTAATAATAATACTAAAAATATATATTTGCAACCGTTTTAGTTTGAGTCTGGATCCCTGTATTAGTCAATAGTTTAAGACAAACAAGATGGCAAGTGTTTCAGAGAACAGGAGAGCCGAGGGAAAGGCTCCAAGCAATGTAACTTCCAGCAAGAAGCCCTCTGGCCCTGCGAATGTTTGTTAATTCCCTGCTACAAACATTCTACACATAAAAGAAGTACACAAACATACAGTCCCCGCCAGTGAGGGACGGGAACGATAGTCGTGATGCTGCACTGAGAAGTAAACTAAGCCCAGGCAAGCAGCAGCAGCATCATTAAAAGTGGGGGAAAGGGGAAAAAAAGCGGAAGGAAAGAAGATGCCCCTGTGTCAGATCGCCATGGCAACCGCCTCTCTTGCCGGGGCCTGGCTGCTGTTGCATGGCGCGGCGTCTCCTAATCAGCCCGGCATGTGAAATGCAAATGCAGACAGTCTGAGAATTAGTGGAGAAGAAATAGGAGGCGGCGGCAGTGGGGGCGAGTAAGGATGCAGATATGTAAAATATTCATGCTTTTGCACTAGAGAAACGCGGGGGGTTCGATGGTCGCGCCCCCCTCCCCCCCTCGTTTTAAGGGGGGCTGTCTGTCAGGTGAGATACAAGAGACGGTAAATGACACACCAAAGATGAGCGGCTGACACTTTTTTGCCTTTCGCCTTCAGGAGCATTGTTTACATGTAGACAGGGAGGGAGGCAGACCTTCCTGCTGCACTGGAAAGCTGAAGGAAGTGCTGAATGGAGGATGAGTCGTGCCAGGCTTGTAAATAATAATAATGGCAGCTTTGGTCGGACGTGCCGGATCTATCGGAGGATTTCGTGGGTTCTCCAATGGTTGACATCAGAGAGTGCCGGCATGTTACGTGGAAAGACCGGCTTTCCATGCTGGAAATTCACATGCTGTTTTGGTGATGGACCAGTATTGAACATGCAGTTCACGAGTATGGGAAGTAACTAATAAGAGATCGTTCTGATTATTCGGTCATAATTTACTCTTTACCCTAATGTTGTTCCAAACCGGTTTGACTTTTGAAAAATTTATTTTGTAAATGCAATAAAAGTCAATGGGATCCAATGTGTGGTCCACAACATTGGATCCCACTGGCTTTCAATAATGTAGGGACAAAAACAGTTGAAACATTCTTCAAATTATATTCTCTTGTAAATAAGCTCTTAAGGCCCTGATATACTCACGACAAATTTATTTTTAGGAGTAAAACGAAGTTCGAAATATGTGATCAGCGATATACTGGTAGCGAATATCCGACCACGCCCACACTGCTGAGAGCGACGTTTAGATGAATATGTAAATATGTGCTGCGTGCTTTCCTCTAAATAACAAAATAAACACACAACTAAATTGAGAAATAGGCAAGCATTTTTAAAATAAAGCATAAGAAAAGCATCCGATTATAGCAACATGGATTTGTTTGCACAAGCTCTGCAATTCGACACTCCCGTAAAGTCACGGCATGTTTATTTATATAGCACTTTATACAATAGATTGCTTAAAATCAAGCAGCTTTACTGTTTTAAACATGAAAAACTGTGTCAGTGTCTTGTCTCATCAGAAGTATAACATTTTCTACTATGAAGTCGCTCTCCAGTGTGTTCATGTTCTCACTCAGACGTCTAACCTTGACTGACTAATAAGACCAAATGAATAAAAAAATTAAAAAAATACGAGTAAGAAGGCGGAGCCTTAGCGCACACCTACCTATTACATAATCGCCATGAAAGTAGTACAAAGGTGTTTACCAGCCATAGCAAACTTTTCAGGAAAATTTGCTTTGTCAAGTTTTTCTGAACTGCCAAAACGAACTCCAATTGAAGTTCATTTTGGCCTGATTTTGTTTAAAAATTACGATTTCTTCGATTTTGCTTGAAGTATAGGGATCTCCCAGTCACGTGACCCCTAGCCGCGTGTCAGCCATTTTGACGGAATACATCCGTCAGCTACTCAGTGCAGTGATGCGCGGGTCAATGTACAAACAAACCCGCACCCGACCGACGTTTTCAACTAACCCGCCCGCAACTCGGACCGCAAAAAATAAGGAAAGAACATTTTGTACCCGACCCGCATTTATTTAGCTAGTAAATGCTCATAGTAGCGTCATTGGGCCATAGACGTAGGAACTAGGGGTGCGCGTGCAGCATTTTTCTGAATGTTGTATGATATAGCCTAGTGTTATGTTATAAAGGCTTGATTTATTTATTCATTCATTTCGTTTCATTTTCTTAACCATTAAGATGCTGCATGTGTTTATCCAGTCTAATCGAATTGTGCGTCTCTCCCCGGACTTTCCCAACAAAAATCCCGCCCGCCCCCTCTCAGAAAATACATAAAACTGACATTACTGAGCTATATGCGTTTAAAAGTAGCCTATTAAAATTGCACAGTGGCTTTGGTCAGTTCAACGTGTTGGGAAACCGGGCATTTTGTCCCGCGTCAGCTTTTATATAAAGTTCATAAGGCGCTCAACATTCAAAAGGTAAATAAGGATTTCCCACTTGCATCTCTGCTGCAAAAGGAGAATTAACTTATAGGAATCATAGATCCATATGAAGCACCACAAGTTCTTTTTACAGGCATTAAATGTGTAGAACAACTTCCTGACATTGAGTTCGGTGACATTTACAGCTACATTATTCACTTCCCATCACGCTAACGCTACACCGGAGTAGACATTCTCTGACCGGAGCTTCATTAAAAGCATATAGAAGCTTAACGTTAGCATGCTATCGGTATCACGAGTCCGGATGGGTCAGCAACTCTTTGATTTGGACGCCAGCGGGGAAGGATTATTCAATCATCACCGCAAAAGTTGGTCTATGTATTTTTATAACCAAATTATAGTGACGTTACCTGTAATAATCTTTAAACTGAGTTTACAGGGGAAAACACAAAATAAAATCACCTGTTTATTGCCACCAACCACTTGTTTCTCCGTTTTATTTCTTTTGGGATACATTACAAAGATATTCCTTTTGTATGATCACGTATCTGATCGGATCCAACTCACAGCATCGCTCGGGCATGATGGGAATATTTCGCGACGAGCTGTAGTATCACCGGCGGTTTAGCATTTTCTATTCCGTCAAAATGGCTGCTCCAAATGGCGTGACGTCACGCGGGACGTCCCTATATCTGGGGCCATTAGTGAGATTGACACTTAACAGATTGACATTAAGGTTCGGCCACATTAGCAAAATTTCGACAAAATTTCCTAGGCCAAAAAGGTCATTGCCTATTGTCAGTAGTGTAGCGATGTATGAAGCACGGCTCACATGGCAGTCACTTTCAGACAAAGCAACTTGGTCAATGTGGCGAAGTCTGCATGTGCAATTGAAACATACCTCTTCAGAGTAATGGTCAGACGGTAGTGGGGGGTAGTCACACTGCTCGATCTTTTTACACAGCGAGTACAGGTTCATTTTGTCCCCGTAGAATGGACTCTGCAAGGCAGCCATCTAAGTGAGAAGAAAAGAAATGTGACTTTTAGAGAGAAGGTTTCAGACATCTTGCTTGCTTAAGAAATGGGTGACTTTTCTTATGAAGCAATTTGGCAAGGTTCATATCATGATCATTTTGATTCAATTCATTAAAACAAAGGTACAAGTAGTGAAAATGCATTCCTGTGAATTAAAAAAAAAAACATTTACTTATATTGGCTGTCATTTTCATGGTTGTTCTCTTAAAAGACTTCAGAGTTCACACCTGGAGGTTGAGTAATTCATTTACTCCAATGCAGGTACCCATATCTCTCATGCCAGCAATGCACACTAAATCTTCATCAAGCAGGGGCTGACTGTCTGTGGAAGAGACTATGGTGTCCCACGTCACAGATGGCAGCAGACAACTGCCATCTGTTTGCTCAAGACGTCAAAAAGCTAAGAGTCAAGTCTATAGAGCATGCATCATGTCACTCTCGAGATGCTGTGCGTTGCATTAACGATTTAAGCACATAAAACATTCTTACACTCTTAAAAATAAAGGTTCTTAATGGGCATTGCTGGTTCCATGTAGAACATTTAACATACATAGATCATTTTCCACTGCACAAGAGGTTCTTTAATGTGGAAAAAGTTTCTTTAAGATAAAAAAAATGTTCTTCACAATATGGTTCTTCAATGGCATTGCTGAAAATCTTTATTTTTAAGAGTGTGGAACCTTTCCATTGCAGAATAGGTTCTTAAGATCATTTAAAACATGGTTCTTTCAAGAACTGTTCACTGAAAGGTTCTTCGAGGAACCAAAATGGTTCTTCTGTGGCATCACCGCAAAAACATCCTTTTGGAAACTTTGTTTTTAAGAGTGTACTTAGAACAATATAGTTCATAACTTTACTATATAGAATAATATAGTTAAGCTGTAGGATGTTTAGCTTATTGCTACATTAATATCGAATTCAACTGATGTGTGTTGAGACAAATCTGAGCATTTCACTGGCTCGTTTAACCTGCGATTTCACAATTTTTGCTCAGTTGTATTTCTGACTTGTTAACGAAGTAGTTCACCAAAAAATAAACGGTTTACTCGTCCTTGTGTCATGCTAAACCTGTATGACTTGGTTCTGTTGAACGCAAACAAAGATATTTTAAAGACTGAAAACCGAAACAGATCAATTTGGGCAATAGCCTAAAAACAATCACGCCACAGGTGGCAAGTATCTTCAAAAGAACAACTACAAATGAAACGCATCCATTTACTCAACACTTCTAAACCACGTTCGCCAACTCATAGCTAAATAGCTTTCTGTATCTGGCCTGATACACTTAGCAAGGAAAATTATGGATGTCCTGTCCCAAGAAACCATAATAACACGAAAAAATTAAATGCAACAACAAAGCTTTTAAAAAGGATGATAGCATTTCAGTAGATGTTTGTGAAATTAATGTAGAAGATGAAAAACAATGTTGGGACATACATCCTAGTGGTATGGAAGAGATGGATGCAGTGCATCCTGTTAGCCTGGAGCTGTGCAATCCAGCTCAGCCAGGGAGGTGATGCTTTGATGACGTTATGAGATTATGATACTGCAAAAGCAGACTGGCAAAAACAGCCCCATGCAAAACAACTGAGGAAAAAAAGCTTTCCAGATGCCAAGCATGCAAGCCACACAGTGCTCGCACGAAACCACTACACCGCAAAGCACACTGGACGAGAACTCAATTAAATTGACATAGAAGGACAGAAAAGAAACGGCGAGCGAGTTAACGGTGGTGGGGGTGTTGGGGGGTGTGATCGAGCGAGGCGAAACGACGGTTTGGGCTGTCAGAGGAGGAGCGGAGGAGAGGAGCGCGGAGTGGCAGAACTCATGGAGCAGAGCCGGTTTCATCACTGCTCCACACAAAACGGGAAAGGGAGGGCCGGAGGAAGGGGGAGTCCCTCTCTAATCACTGGCAGTGCAGGAACTGGGAGGACTGGGGTGTTTCTTTAACATGTACCATTCTTACACAACCAGTACTTCATATAGTATTTCGAACTAAATGTGTCAGAGCAAAAGTCACCAAAAATGCTCAGGTGTTGTTTGAACAAATCCAAAGAAACCACACCCAAGTCTCCATACCTGCATTAACACAGCAGCAAAATTATGATTAAGTGACATAAAAACAACAGTGACAATTGAATTCTATAACTAAAGTGACTCTTACATTTTTAGGATTCACACTTGTACTCAAAAGTGAGCTTGGTTAACCTGAGAGTTGTTGCATTTTTTTCTTTTCATGTGGATTTCCAGTACGGTAACTCAAATAAACGTGAGGAAAAAAATGGATGCCATGTCCCAAGAAAGCATTACGATACTAAAAAAATGTAATGCAACAACGAAACTAATTCAAAAATAAAAATCAGCATTTCGGTATGCATGACTTTGCTAAAGCAGAAAGAGATGAACAAACAAAAATGTCATGTCATTTTAAAGTTGTATATCCAGTCACTGCCTTCCATCAAGACTCGACAGATTAACTTCTATTTTTACAAAGTTATTTATTTGTAAATGGTTGGGAAGGAGCATGAATAATCATTTTCACAAATGAATTGGCACCTCTAATTCCAGATCTTAAACTCATTGAAAGTCTTTGGGATGTGCAGGAGGAGACTTTACAGAGTGCTGGACTCTTGCATTGACAATACAAGATCTTGAAAAAAACTGTATGCACCTCTTAATCAAGAGGTGCATCAATTTTTGGTTGCAAGTGGATACAAAATTTTACGAGCTTTCATGTTTGCGGTTGCCAGATGTCAAGGTTTTAAATCCCCCAATCAGAGCTTTTCTCTTAAAAAGAAGCATTTTCTGCCCGGTGTTTTACTTAATCTTTGCAATATGGCAACCATAAACATGAAAACTCGTAGAGGCTTGTAAAACAGTCTAATATTTTGTATCCTCGTCTTTTGTACAAAATGTACACGCGCTCTCTCCACACTGTGTAGAAGTGCGATGATCTGAAAACACTGACAAACATTTAGGGATCTCCATTTGAGATTATGCTTAAATAAAAGTGTCACCCAGTCAGTCTGTGTTCTGAGCCGCTTGCGCTGTTTGCTGTGACTGCCATCAAAGCCCCTCAGTGATGAGCTGTAATAAATCCAAACATGGATCTCGACTATAATGTTTGAGATTGCAGTTGCTGAAAAATTCACTTACCAGTACTTATGGCAATTCAAAGCCTTTTTTTTTTTATAGAAATACAATAACGTAATTTGGAATTACTATTAGGAATTTCACTGTTTAAATTTTGGAGAGAAGTTTCTTGTTTTACCAGTAATGTAGAAAGTGTGTTAATTTATATGATAAATAACCTATAATAAATCAAAGAAAAAGATGCAAAATAAACCATGTATATGAGCTGACATTCTCTTGATTTGTGCTTATATGTGAAAGTGCAATAATTCTAATAAAATGTAAAAATATGTATTTTTTAAAATGACAACAATCGTTGTGATTATAATTTTGAACGGAATAATTGTGATTATCAATTGAACCATTATGCAGCATGATGAAATTGTGACTAAAAACTAGACTAAACTGCCCAGACATTTATGCCCAGTTTCAAAGACAAGGCTTAAGGCCTAGTTCCAGACTAAAATGCAGGTTTTAACTGAAAGCAACTTGCACTGACTTACCTTAAAATATATCAGATGCACACCAGTGAGTTATTTAAGGAATGTTTATAAAAGTAACTAAAATGTCCTAATTGAAATAAGGCCTAATCCTGGCTTAATCCATACCTCGTCTTAGATTAAATTAAAAATGGATAACGAAGTAAATTGATAAAGTAGTCAGGTAAACTTAGACATGCTTTTTTTCTCAGATAGGTAGGATGAAAATAATTGGGCCAAAACTTGATTTTTGTAGAAAGATGCATCTCCTCCTTGTTCCTTCATCAGTTATGGGGATGGAAATGTGTGAGTGTGACAGTAATGGGCTCTGTGAATGAGTGTGTTTTGACCAGACTGCATTTGGTGTGTTTTTCCAGTGAAAAAAATTCTTCACAGCAAAAGGCTAGGTGTTTTTCTCTCTTATACAGACTCAAGATGATATACCTATAGTGTCATTTCATAGCAACATCTGTTTTGCCAGTGTGCCGCCACTCTTGCGAAGAGTTCCTCAAGATAATTGCGACGTGCAGGACCGAGGAACGGCATTTAGCGAGAGGAAAACATAGCCGCGGCTTAGACTGTTTACATGCGGTGTGCCTACCTGTGGAAGTGTGGCCGCAGAGGGGGGTCAGGGGCAAGTAGCAGCTGTAGCCAGCAAAGGGTTAAACAAGGACCACCATATTTTCATGCATCTTCCGCTTCTGACAGATGAAAAATGTCAACTGTCCTGTTTTTATTTTGGAGTTTTTGCACTATTCATCTGGTTCATTAGTGCCTGGGCGCTCTTGGCCCTGACAGCTGCTCGCCCCGTGCTCCCGGCCCCTGAATTTTTCAGGCTAATTTGATTCGGGGCGCCCAGGCGATGGGCAAGATGATTGACTTGCTCCCTGACCCCCGGAGCCCAGCAGCTCCCCTCATTGGTATTCCAGAGGAGTCCACCCCGCACCACGCTGGCCTGCTGTCTGTCTGCGGGGCTTCGGCTACCGGTGCACGGTGGCGAAAGACACACACGTTTACACACTCACATGCACACACAAAAGAGGGGAAAAAAACTCGCACACACAGACACCAAAGCTTAGAGGAACATATTTAAACAGAATCTCAACCACCAACATGGTGGTTGCGCTGACACAAATACACACTCGACACACACAAAAAAAAAAGAGAGCCACGCATGCTCAGAAACACACACACACATAGATAGATGCTCACAATATCACAACAACAGGAACCGAAAACAACCAAGACAGACATAACCACATATGGCCACCCAGACAGGAAGACAAAAACAGACTCTTTTCTAATTCCTACCTTAACCTGACCACCCTGGCTTGCTACGATACTTCCTTTATTTAGTGAAACTCAATACTCTACAGAGTTAACCTCAAATATCTCACCCATTGTTGTAGCGTGGAGACTGCAAAGTGAACTTGCATTAAGAATTTCCATTCCGAAATTCCCAATGGCGCATCAAATCAAGCTGACAAAGCAAATGCAATCAATCAACATATAAATAACTCGGATTATGGCTGCTACCATTTCAACAAGTGTTGATTACATTAATAGCTTGGAGCATTTTATTTAGGGACACATGCATATCAGTACCATATTGGTCGAAAAGTTTTTTTTAAATCATATTGGTCCAAAATGGATTTTTAATTGTATATGCTCATTTACACTTTTTTTCATTTATATTCAGATTAAGTGAAAGTGTAAGTAAATGTAATCTTTCATCACAGTAAATATCCATTTTTCAAACCATACATCATTATCATGATGCCTTAATTCACTTGTAACATTTCAAATGATTGATTTCAGTTTGTACGGTTTTATTTTTTATATTTATTTTGACAAAATAGTATCCAATTTTAATGTCAGCCTTTGATCGCATATCAGCCATAACATGAAAATAAATACTGGCTTATCGTATCAGAATTCAGAGAGAATGTCTCAGTCAAGGAGACCATTGTTTTATTATTGATCTCTGTACTTTGTTGAATTCTTTGCATGCCAATTACACTCCTAGAGAAGGTCCTGGCTCTCAGGAGCCATGGAGGAGGGCGTAGCATATGAAAAGAGTCATGTTCAAGTGTGAGAAAACCATCATTATTTCATGTTGCTCATCCTTCTCGCACTCTTTTTAATGATATATTAATCAAATGGAAGTGCAGGCATAAGGAAGGAACACAATTAAATATGAATCCATATTCTGCGACTTGAAAAGTCCTCGTCTGACGCCACAAACTGACTTGTACAAACGCCTAACCTACACACACATTGATGTTTAAGCTCTCTGGGTTTCCCTCTTGAGCAAATGAGAAGGGAAAAATCACCTCTCCTTTTAGTAGCGCGATCACCCCGAGAAGAAAAGTTTTAGACGCGTGTTGTTTGTAAATTTGCTGAATGAGTGTGCAACGCTTCTTGGTTTTATGCATCATTAGCAAAACATGGGTGCGGCTGCTCATCAGAATGTTAAGAGTTCTTCTGAGATACTGGCGTTCACGTACGCCGCTCTCTCAAAGCGCCTTTAAAGAACATGAGTATTCTGCAGCTGTACACGGCTGGGGCAAATTAATTCACTAAGCTATCAAATTAAAATCTGAGATCTGTGGTGAGAAGACACCAAGGTATACTGGGTAATCTATATTTGAATAGGATTCGGGGAGAGTTTAATTAGCTCAAACGTCTTGATGAATGTTTACTATTCAGGTGTGGGATAACACTTCCCCCCCAAAAATCTGCAAAAATACTTGAAAATATAAACTTCCTGAGCTCTGAAAACAAAGTGCTATGCTGCATCCCGCCAACTACGGACTAAGCATTCTTATTTAATGAAAGAATATCATTAGCATCACATATCAAAAATTCAACACTTCTCTCGCACCGTGTGCATGCTAATCTGCTTACTTTTAACGCTCAACGTCACTTAGAAGATTCGGTTCTCATCTCCGATGTTCTACTCAAAACACATGGTCGTAAATGAAGATGTGACTTCACAGTTTTAATTGTAAAACCTGGAGCAGGAAAACTGGCCTTGTGTTTTTGCGATGAAGGGAGATGCAATGGTCTCTGCCTCTTATTTATGCCAACATAAATCCGAAACACCTTCGAGAACGGCTATTAAGAAGAGTTTTAAGAGGACTTCAAAAGGCCGAGCCAGACCGTAAGTGCTGAGATCTACCAATATGAACTCGGTCTGTCTTTAATAGAGAGTGGAGATGGTGCGGGGCGGAAACGGCAAGGACACAGAGAGGGCCATCGGGGGAGCTTGAGACGATCCTTTCATTTTCAGCACCATAAAACCCAACACCAAAACCAATTGCACGAGTGCTCCAAGGATGGGTTAGGAGATCATAGGCTAATATAGCCACAGGAAATGGTCTTGATGGTTGGGGGAAGGAAAATATAGAAAATTTATGGTCTGATTCAAGGTTAAATTGGAGTCAACTGAAAGGTGAAATCACTGAACAGTAGTGGTGAGGATTATGATTAATCTCAGCTAATAAAATCATTAGAGTCTTTTCACCAAAAGATTTGGTCACTGATTCATCCAAATGATTCAATGATCTTATTTTATTACAATTTGCATTTGCAAATCTAGGAAAGGACGCCAGAAAAAGTAAAACTAAAAATAAGATTAAGCCTAATTCAAAATATCTATAAATATGAAATACTTAAGTGAATGAGAACAATTTGTTCACTTAAAAAAACGATTCAAAAACAATGATTCATTCAAAAATGACCACCAAACTGTTTCAAAATGGTATCTTAGCTTAAAGCTGCAGTCCGTAACTTTTTTGTGTTCAAAATTTACAAAAAATATATATAAGCGAGTACATCATGAATTAATTTTCCAAACTGTGATTTTGTCTTATCCTGAATCACTACGGTCCACCTATAATAAGTGTTTATATTCAGACTATTTTAGACTGGTTCGATTCGGCCCCGCTGCGGAGTAGCGCAGTACCTGCGTGACTCGTCACAGACATAAACAGAGAAAAGTATCTCCGGCAACAGTGTTCTTCTGCAAGATGCATGCAGTTCTGTTTATTAAAAAGTTACGGACAGCAGCTTTAATAACCTGTCTTTAACCATTTACAATAAATTTTAACTAGCTGCGTTACCTGTTTGCATATGTATTTGTATTGTAAATGCTATTAATTTAAAAATATGAAGCTAAAAATACTAAATATTCTTTCTTATCTGCAACAGAGCCTGCTAACGGTTGACCTATTCAGAAAGTAATTGAAGAGAAGGACTTCAAAAACTTGGTATAAAGTTTAATAGAAGTTAGAGTCTAGTCTACTAAAAACTTTGATTGGCTACTTTGTTGAATAGCCAAAATATTGCCCAACTAACACCCAAACAGATCAAATGACCCTCAATTCTTCCACCTACCACAAAACCACACATTTCTCCATATTGCAGAGAGCTCTCAATAATGCAGATGGACCGTGGTGTACAGTGCAGAGCTATTGACCGATGCGCCATGGGGAGCACGTGTCCCGTCTGCCGTGAAGGCCATTTGGGAGTCAACCCCAACTCTGGCCTTGTCCTGAACCCCTCCTATTCATCACAGGATGGCCGGCAAGCCACATCAGCTGACCAAATGAGCTCCAACCAAGTGCGTCGGCATCAAACGGAATAGCAGATGCATATGGAGGAATACAATGCACAGATATTGATGATTTTCAATCGAGGTCTCGCAACCTCAACGGCTTCCACCACCCCTCACCCCCCTCGAATCCTCCATAACAGATCGAATAAAAGATTCATGCTCTCAGAATAAAGGAATTACATGCACACATATAGGCCTTTCACACAAAATAGATCAATGAGGATCAATGGAAGATGGCACAAGTCTGCAAATTAACAATTCAGCAGTTCAGCCCTGCAATGGAGCACTGCAGATAGCTTTCAATTGTCTACTAAGACAATGTTTACACACACACACACCAAAATAAATTATTAAACTGGACACATAATATATGGGCCTATATGCACAGTACCTGGGTCAATGATATGATGCAATATCTTTTTGTCTCATCTATGAAATTAGGCTTGCCCCCTAATAGTCCAGTAGTCGAACAAAATTTAATTACCATATTTTCCGGACTATAAGTCGCTCCGTAGTATAAGTCGCATCAGTCAAAAAATGCGTCATGAAGAGGAACAAAACATATATAAGTCACACTGGACTATAAATCGCATTTATTTAGAAGAACATACATTTAATCTGGAAAGGCAAGTTATTCAACTACACAATAGCACACAGAACAACAGGCTGAATAGGTGTCCGGTATGTTAACGTAACACATTAACAGTTATTCAGCTACACAATAGCATAAATAACATATACCTGGGAGGCTGAATAGGCTAAATTAACATTAGCCAGCGAGTCCAACAAGTTACCGGTAAGGAAGTTCACCAAGCTCCTGTGATCTCATTCCACAACACTGAATCCATTGAGTTCTTCCTCAATGCCAACTAGAGCGCCCTCTCCCGGCTGTAGACGGTAATGTTTTCTCTTGGTTCATCTCAGTCAGTATTAATTAATTTAGATATATAAGTCGCACCTGACTATAAGTTGCAGGACTAGCCAAACTATGAAAAAAAGTGTGACTTATAGTCCGGAAAATACGGTAGTCAGTTAGCTGAAAAAAAAAAAAAAACTCCACAGGAAGTTGCAAAGTCACGCAGTCCGTAACCGACAGATCATTAACAAGGCTGGTATGTTGGGCAGGAGATCCAAATGTTCGCCTATCATTCATCAACCTCGAAAAACAGCTTATTATTTGAAACATGCAAGAAGTAGCCTAACGTTAGTGACTTTACATGACTTTACATCTCACTCTAACATTAACCTAGACAAAGGCATTATTTGGTACACATCCAAGGGTGCGGAGATCACTAGCCTTTTTTCCTGATAACAGCAAAAAACACTTAAAATGCTCCATAATTTCTGGTCATATAGATAAGAGTAATATTCCAAATTCCAACAGAAGTTGCACTGTTGAAAAATAAAGAAAAAACAGATGCGCTTTCTGCCGTCTCAGACTCCGTGAACTGCTTTCTGTAGTAAGTCACAAAAATGAACCGAAACTTAGCGTATACTTGCCTCAAAGACATAACAAATATGTCTATTGAAAGCTTGAAATTTCGAGAACAACCTTATGAAATGTTACTGTATTAAACCACTATACTGTAAACGTGCGATTAGTCAACTATTCGCTTCAATAAACGACTACCAGTCGACTAGAAAAATCTTTAGTTGCTAAAGATCCTAAAAATACATTAAAAATGAATTTCACACAAACAATGGTTTTATTACATCTCCACTGTGATGAGGATGTTTTTAGTTTCTGAATTATAATTCATTTGGATTTTTTTTCTGAGACGTAAAGGCAAAAATGAAAGCCAAATGAAAGGCAAAAAAGAGATACAGCTATCATGACATCACAATAAAGAATAACAACCTTTAAAGAAAAAAACCTGCTTCACTTCTTAGATTAGTTCAGGTTGCAAAATGTTGTGATTCAACTCCTCAAAAATTGGAATAAACAATTACAAAAATGTAAATGTTGTAAGAAATTTTAAAATAAATAAAAGAAAATCAGTAGAAAATGAAAAAATTTAATTTGATTATAAAATATTTCTTAAATTGTTCTTTATTTTATTATTAAAATGCAATGTATATAAAATGCAATATATTAAAATGCAATTTAAGAAAATATAAAAGTAAATCAAACGTTTTCTCCAATTAGTAAAAGATGATCAAATGAAACCTTCATGATAACGAAAAAAGACTCCAAAGTTATTGTTCTAAAAAAAACTGCTTTTAAAGTAACATCACAGCAACTGCCGACGGGTTTGCTGATCATCAGATCTGTCACTCAAACAGATGTCAATTCATCACCTCCCAGCTCCCCGCCCCCTCCAGGTCACGTGACCCGCTGGAAGTGGGACAAGATGAAAGTCTTCGTGTACCATGGGGCAACAGCCCCGATCTGTTCGAGGCTGAGCCTGGGCCTGGCTTTAACAGAAGCTTAAGAGATCACAACTGTTACCCGTTTGCCTTCTCCCTGCACTTGGCTGACCCATGGCCACTGCGAAGCAGGATGGACTGATCACACTGATGGGCCTGGTGCATTATGGGAGACTAATTAGTGCCAAGAAACACTGTCTCCGAGCAGCGGTGAACTCAGATGGTTGTTTTTCAGCCCCAGGCACTTTGGGAGGTGTAGCTACTGGTTAGCTTCCCCCCCCCCAAAAAAAGAGACAAAAAGACGAAGTGGAGAAAAAACACACTCAGGGGATTGAAGGGATAGAACGGGTACCGGACTAACAATGTATCTATTTCCACAATGTGCGAGTGTGAATTTGCGCCTGCTTGCGTGTTTATACACCAGTTTTTGGTAGCCAGTGCATCCCACGGGATCGAGCATCGTGTCATTTATGGATTGCGGCTATCCATTCCAGGTGGCCCCAGTCACCTGGTTACAATGAAACCAGAGCCAAAAAAAAACAAAAAATGCCCACTTTTGAAAAGGGATCAGAATTTCGCAAGATCTGATGTTTAAAAGGACAGTTCCCCAGAAAATTTTACTTATTTCTTATTTACTCACCTTCAAGTAATTTCAAAGACATACTATCTTTCATTGAGCACAAAAGGAGAATTTCTGAAGAATATACAGGCCGCTTTTTCCCCCCTAAATAATGAAACCAGTTACAGTCTGAAATAGTTTGCCTAAGATACATTACAGGACAAGTCATTTAAGAATCCTATAAAATATTTTTATATATTTTTATTACTAAAGAAGTACCAGACGTACACATCAACCTAGACAGGAGGGCCTTGGAAATATTGTCTCGTCAAAACGTTTGAGAACCACTGCTATCAAAGCATTTAAAAAACAACCAATTAATTGTTGATCTAAATGACCTGTAATCTGAATCAAAGTATCAAATTATCAAAAATAACTTTTGAATAAAACTATAAAGTCTGTAGTTATACACTGTAAATCTTGATAACCATTGTAGCTCTTCTTGGTTCATTTATGAAAGCAAAAAGTAGTGACGTTTTATTCTAATTCTTATAAATCCATTGGTCCAATTCACAAAATAGAATGATTCATTCATAAATAAATAGGTTGATTTGGTTCTCAACTTCAACTGTGAATCATTGATCAAGTCATTATCTGAAATGGATGACTTTTATTATACTTTTATGTTGTTGAGTATACATTCACTTCTATAATATTTTAAAGAAAGGCAAGGATGTTCTTCAAAAATGTACCCTTCATGTTTTTTTTTCAGGAAAAAAGAATGCTATACGGATTTGGGAAAAAAGGAGGGCGACTTAATAATGACAGAACTTTAGTTTTTTAGGTGAACTGTCCTTTTAAGGTCCAAACACACTGTTGACCCCCTTGCAACTTCATCTTCAATTTAGATTAAGGGCTGAAGAGAAAACTGCTGCTCCGAGTCTAATGGATCCTGGTCCGCTGTGTCTTCGAGAAGCGTATGCTATTAAAGCATAATCAAAGCAGGCAGTATCATTTCATAGCAAGAGCGCTCCATGTTATTTAAAACACATGTAAATGTCATTCAAATTTCCTCATCAGCTTGGGAACATACTCCAGGTATCCTACGCAGAGGCCAGTTACCTCAGAGTACAAAACCATATTGTTATTTTCATGACAGACCGCAAGGTGTAGGATTGCGTCTCACAAAAGGAGACGAACGGTGCTGGCAGAAGCTTGAGAAGAGAAAGGGAGAGTTAGGGAGGGCCGGGCTGTATAAACGGAGGAAGGGGGAGTGATGGGATGGGTTTCTATACCTTACCTCATAGAGCAGGCAGCCTAGCGACCAGATGTCAGATTTGAAGTTATATCCGTTTTCGTGTATTCGCTCGGGAGACATGTAATATGGGGTGCCCACTGGAACAGAAAAAAAGACAGATAGAGACAGAGAGAGAGAGAGAGAGAGAGAGAGAGAGAGAGAGAGAGAGAGAGAGAGAGAGAGAGAGAGAGAGAGAGAGAGAGAGAGAGAGAGAGAGTTAGGCTGTCTGGTTTGCTATGCGAGGAGTTCATCCATGGATGCTTCATTGACAAAGGTTTCAGACTGAGGAGTTTTAGATGACTAAAGAGAGGTTACTAACAACAAACTCAGCGATGCGTGTGTACAGTGTGGAGGAAAACACATTTTAACAGTTTGTACAATACAGACGGGTCCATTTTGAAAGAAATGTATACTTTTATTTGGCAATGAGACATGTATAATGTTACGAAATAAAAATAAAAGCTGTTCTTTTGAACATCAGTTATTTGTCAAATAATCCTGAAAAAAATTAAGCAGCACAACTTTGTTTAACATTGATAACAATAAGAAATGTTTCTAGAGAAGTAAATCAGCACATACAGTTCTAAATGGTAATGAAATAAAACAGCATTCAATGTATGATGTTACATTAACATGAACAAAACCTGTATAATTTGGGAAAAGTCATAGTTTGGTGTTCATATTAGAAGTAGAACAACTTTTACAGATGGAGCCAAGTGCTGTAAATGCTCATGAACGCATGTAGGTGGTTTAGAGATCTGGGGGGGGAAGGGGGCTGCTTTCAGGTTGCAAGTGTGTTTTGGGGAATGAACATCTCAGTTTACATTCAAGCAGATTTCAAATCTCTCATTCACCTCTCATTATAAAAGAACCTCAATGATTTACAACAGAAGCCATTCAACACGGCCAAATGAAACTTTAATCAATTCACTCGAGTTTTGTTCTTTCTCCACTCTTGTACGTCGGATTTTCTTTGAAATTTGATAAACCCCAAACAGCCACTGTACCAAAACCGTCTTCGATGGTTTTACCAGTTCTGCCACAGGAAAATCGAGGTCCTATCTGATGATTTCACACTGTAGTGCGGGGCTCATGCATGACGGCTAACCACCAACGCATACTGGTTTGGTCTTGCCGTTTGAATATTGGTCTTGGTCATTTGTGTATTTTTTTTTATATATTACCAATAGAGTGAGTAAGGGGTGGAACTATCTGTTTGCTCAACCAATGGAAGACAGTGGAAATGTTTGGGAAACCTGCCAGAGGTAAACACAAATTACGTGCCATGATGTCGAACATGTTGGAAGGCATTGCGAATTGCACCGTGACAGACGTGAGACTGAGCAGAGCGTCAGGTCGCTTAGTCTGTGGCCCTGCAAAGAATTGTGGGTAATTGGCAGTGACTAATAGCCATCAGGCAGAAGAGCGGGACCCAAGAGGCCAGTCAAACTCCCTGCGCTGTACTCCCTGAAGCCGTGACAAGCTCTTTACTGCTCAGTGACTGTGGCCAACCAGCCATCCACCGTGAAAGATTGATGATAGAAAGAGAGGGAGGGGTAAATAAGAAAGAAAAAAAAAGAATAGAGTAAAAAAAAAAAACATTCTGACAAATGCTCACTGTTTACGAAAGTTTAGCCTTGGCACAAACAGCTCAGATGTGACAAAGCGCTAAGAAGTCTCAGGTGGCGAGAACAAGAGCCAAAGCGAAATGTCTCGACACCGAACAGCGTCAGAATGTTTGGGTGGGTAGCGGGAGGTTGAAACACTTGCTGAGAAAAACACAAGTGAAAACGTGGCCCTTCCCTCCGACTGTCTCGCCCCATGATGCAATCAGTGTGTCAAACAGACCTACGTTAAAAGCATTTTCTTTAAAAAAAGTAGAGGAAAGTCAAACAGATGGTGAGAGTTGGACTATGAGAAATTCCAAATGGCATCGGTGGGATCTGATTGGTCAATATTATTGATTTCAATTGTCATAAATTCATGATTATACCTAGGGATGATTTATGTATTTAAAGATTAACCAAGTAAATGTTCGATAATATCAAGCTAATCGAAGTGTAAAAATAGGCAAAAGGAGCATTTACAATTAAAGAAGAAAAATCCAACAAACCTCTAATATCGTTCGATAACCAATATGGTAGAAATGTATTGTGTTGTGTATTCCTAAATATATCTGTAAAGCTGAAGTGAATTCAGAAAAATAGATTTGCAAAAAAAAAAAAAAAAAAGATTACGAATGTTTTGAAACCGGTTTCCAAACACTCCACCCATCTGCCACTGGTCAAACAAACAGATAGTTCCGCCCCCAAACGCACGCTATTGGCCGACCCAGTGTTGCTATACTGGGTTGCTCGGGATTCTAAAGAAAAGAGCAACTTTTTTTAAAATCAACTTGTGTTGACACTTTTTGCGAGAATGAACTTACGATCGGTATATTTTAAAAGTTGCCCCTATTAAACTACTTTTAAAAAATGTGAGGTGTGAAAAAAATATTATAACCTTGAAATACAACATAGAAACGGACCTCTTCATCACATGCATAACTAGCAAAAAAAAATTAATTGGTCATCAAATTTGTGCTGTTTCAAAGGAGTGCATCGACATCCATCAATAGAGACTTGAAAAGGATCTTCTTTCGTGCGAATAATTGTATAATAGTCAAGAGCTACAGGGCAACTACTCCGACAACATGTCAAATTAAGAGTGCATTACATAGTCATGCAAATAAATTGTAAGTCGCGTTGGGATTCATTCCCATTGCCATGAATTATGACATTACAATGCATTCTTTGAGAAATGGGCCAATATCCTTTTTTGTACGGCAAAACAGAGAGAGAAGAGATTACCACAGACTCTCAACGGTACGCTAATTACACAGAAATCCACAAACATGCTTAATTACAAAAAAAGAAGTGTAAACGGTGCGAAGTGAGGGATTAAAAGAAAAATCCGCTCGGTCCCGTTAACTCTCAGACCTCTGAGTCAGAACAGATCTCCCCATCACCTCTAAACCCTCGGATGAGACGCTAGCATGTAATTAACATGCTCTCTGCGCTAACTGCAGAATACGAGGGTTCAGGATTAGCTTGCTTTTCCTTATTTTAATTATCCATTATATTGTTATTTCTCTCTCTGACTTTCTTTTCTTCCGATTTCCTCTTTAAAAGCCTCCCTTTCAGCTCATTACCCTGCTTAATTTAAAGGCTAGGAAGCCTCTGGCAGGAAAAGTAAAGATGAGCTATCTTCCTTTCTTTCAGTCTTCCGCTTTGTTTGTATCTGTGGGCTGCAGAGCCACTCGGAGACGGAGTTAAAAGGCTAGGGATCGGCTTCTTAAGAGAAGAATTGACAGCCGTGGAACGGCACTTCCCGGACCTCCATCCAACGTGCATCCCAGAGTTCTACCGTGGTGGTTTGTCTCATTACAGGCTGAACTGTCAACCCCCAAACCGTACCGAAGCAACCCTGCACCCTCCACCCTAAACCGCCCCCATGCAGGGAGAGAAGCGAAAGAGGGGGGGGGCGATATTGCGAGGAGCGAGAGAGAACGGGAGTGGGAGCGGGAAGCTTTGGTCTGCTCGCCCCTGAGGGAGACACAGATCGAAGGTCTCTTTGCCCATGGGTGAATTTAACCTGCCATGTAGACACTCATGAATTTCATACCCTGCTACGGTTCAACCTTCAGCCTTCGTATGGAGAGCCTGAGCCTACGGGACAGGTGACAGAGAACCGCAGGAGTCTCTCTCTCTCTCTCTCTCTCTCTCTCTCTCTCTCTCTCTCTCTCGCGCGCGCACACACACACACACACACACACACACACGCGCGTGCTGTACCTACCTGGGTGTCTTTATGCTCGTTTGTACATTCCTACTGTCAATACTAAAACATCCCGAGAGAAGAATTTCAGGCGCTCGGATAAATAAATAAGTAGGTAGGGAAGTAGCTAGGTAGATAACTCTACAAAAGACAAGTGCAACTGCGGTGGTATGATACACCAATGCATTAGCGGTTATAAATCATGTTGGGGTCCTAAAAAAGCCTTGTTAGGGATCCCTAACATGGCAGTCTGTAAATGATATGGTGTGGCACCGGCCCCAGGAGCAGGTGCGAATGGATGATGCGGTCGGTTCCCAGGTGACGCAGGCGCCATTAAGACATGATTAAGGACAGCCCTGATTAAGCCCTTGCCGAGATTGTAGCTCATTCAGAGACGAGGAAGAGAAG
This sequence comes from Phoxinus phoxinus, assembly GCF_949152265.1. Classification (NCBI taxonomy): domain Eukaryota; kingdom Metazoa; phylum Chordata; class Actinopteri; order Cypriniformes; family Leuciscidae; genus Phoxinus; species Phoxinus phoxinus. Next base: position 13,873,929 of record NC_136895.1, on the reverse strand, counting down.
CGTCCTGTAGAGGGCGCTGTGAGTTCAGGTTTTCAGATGCATGCGTTTCCTGACTCAGTGTTGTTTTCAGTAAAGGTGAACGCTGGAAGTATGCAATGCAAGACATGCTGCGAACTTGAGGTTATTTCTAGACACTTGGCAAAACATCTTCAGTGTTTTTTCTACTTTGCACCGACATCATACTCATCATCACGCTGACATAAAACATTATTTTATACTCCTACACACAGATGCATTGTTTACCTATACATAATACATTTATATGCCATTTATATTCTGTTTCATATAGTAGTTTGTGAATACAAGACAATAGTTAAATCTATTCTATTGTGCTAATTGTGTTGTGTTTACTGTAACCTGTCAGCAATAGCCTAATAATTCTAAATGCAGAAATAGAAGTCTAATAAGCTTAATGAGATCACAATATTAATACTAAGTACATTTTTACATTTTATAAATAAAACATGAGTTTGACATGGCCGACCAAAACTCACTAGCATAATGCCAGAGTGTCTCTATAATATTTGGGTCCCTAGATATGGTTTGGGTTGTCCATTATTTTATAATATTTTGTCTACAATTAAAAAATAAAACACTAAGAACTAAAACCAATCGTTTACAAATGAATTTATTTTAAAGATCGTATTTTAAAGATCGTATTAAACAGTAAGGGTGTAACAATATTAAAACTAGGGCTGCACGATTTGGGGGAAATGTCATATTGCGATTATTGAGGTCAATATTGTGATTGCGATATAATAATCAAATGGTTTCAGGTTTCATGAGGATTGTTTGAGAACTTCAAACAATCCTCACATTAACCCATAATTTTTTTTTTTTTTTACAAAAAATCACATATCATATTTACCTGTCTAACAGGCAGGGCATATACAGAAATTTAATAAATTTATCAAACGGTCTGCGCTGCATAAATTATAAATTATATATATACACTAATCCTTATTAAAGTTATAAAAGTTCTTTAGTCAAGAGCAGTGGGTGTTTTTTACAGAGATCATTAGTGGCTACTGTGTACTGTCCCTTTAAGAGCAGCCGCTGCTGACAGAGACGCGGATCTCACATGCGACTCATTCTCTCACGAGTCACAAACTCTTTACGTTCATCGTAAGACTGCTCTTGTGTTATGAAGATACTCGACAAAAAAGACATTTTGGCATAATTGTGTGTTATTGTTCGTTCAGGCGCGAAAGAGAACTGTATGTGCTGTCTTGTGCGCACGCATGATACTAGCGCGAGTCTTTCTGTGTGTCACAGTCAGGACATTCAAAGGCAGCGTGCTCTTTTTTGTCGTCGCGCATGAATGGTTTAAAAGCATTTGCATGAATAAGAGCGGGTTCATGTAACACTAGCCAAAGGATGACAAAAATGTACAGATGCTGTGTTAATTGCGTTAACAGCCCTAATTTGTTTATTACATATAAAATCGCAGCATTTTGCGTCATATAATCGCATATGCTTGACATCGCGATTGCGATATGATTAATCATGCAGCACTAATTAAAACCAAACCGAAAGCCGCGATACGTACCGTGGGTGGTGTATCACGGCTTTATGGTTTGGTTTGAATATTATTAAACCCCTACTGTTAAATACGATCTATAAAAAAAAAAATCTCACAATAAGATTTTGAAATCTATTTTACCCCCGCTGAACTGCCCAGCCCTGGCCCATTGTTGAGGTTGACCTCACTTTACCTTGTCACAAAACCAATTTTTTTCCCCTTGACATTTGATTAAATAGTAATTAGGGGTGTAACGGCAAACGTATACTATGCGTACCACAAATGTTTGTGTGTTTTATGTGTACAAGACGAATTCTTCGCAGCCAAACCACCATTAATCGCAATAATCTCTGAGTTTAGTTACTTTCTGTAAGAAACAGTGTAATTTTTCAAATGATGTCCATTTTATCACGAAATTCACATTTTGACGCTCTTAAATGTGGAGTGACAGATCACTGTGTAGGCGCCTTAGTTTAAGCAGCAGCGCGGAGCGCGAGAACGTGATCATCTCTTACTAACATGAACATCTGAAGGTATGTTGAAAGATACAGTACAACTTACTGATACGTATTATATCTTGTGTAATCACTCAATCAGTGTTTCAATGGCGGAAACACATCAGTAAAACAGCTTGTAAACAATATCCCACGTAGCATTACATTTACCTCAGGCAAGTCTTTCAGTGTCCACAGCTGGTTAGTCAGCTAGAGAAATAAACTCTTTTGCTAAATATATGCAATATATATTATTAATATATATTAGCCTATATATTAATTATATTTTACTTAACCTGTTAGTGATGTCTTGATTATTTAATGTGTGTTTAAAATATCTGTCATGAAATGGCAGCCAGTGTGTAAATGATTATATTTCAACAACGAATTGGAGTAAAAACCTATAATTAAGAAGTTAATGCAAAAACTGCCTTATGTGCAGTCTACATGTTTGCATACAATTTGTTATTTGAGTATTGATTATTATTTTTAAAAAGCAACTAAATTCAGGCTAATACTTTGGGCTCTGTTGTTAACCTTTTAATATTATAATAATTTGCAGAAAGGCCTCCCTATATAGTTTACAGCATTAGCAGAGATACTTTTTTTATCCTTAAGAAACTTTTAATTATAACTGAATTCATTTAAAGACAGACACAATTTGTTCAGTAAACCACCGTTTAAGAAAAAAAAAAAAAAATGTGTTTAATTGTGCTGTACTGAACAGAGACCTCAAAACCGAGGTCAGGGTTTTTTTTGCCGTTACACCCCTATTTAACAGTGTTATTAAATCAAATAAATAATTGACTCTCAATATTAGTGTCTCCTAAGCCAAGTGAATCAAAGTGGATTAGACAAGAGAAATATGATTTAAGATATTTTGTACTAAAATGTATCAAAAACGCTGAGCTTGATGGTGAAAAAAAGTATTTTTTAGCAAAACCACTGTCTATAAAGCAGAAGACAAGCTGTTAACAAATTTGTATACTCTTGAAATGAGATTTTAAACAACAGGTCATCTCAAATATACGGCGTGTTAAAACCTGCACCTCCTCGGGCAACTTCGCCAAAAGTTGCTGTGTCACCATAGGGTGCCCTAGCCTAGCATCATTAGGGATTGAAGATCCTGTACTCGTCCAGACATCATATGTGTGGAGCGCGGACGTGGGGTCAGGGCAACAGGAAAGGCCAAACTGCTCAATGAAATGGATACAGCCACTGGCACGCTTTGCTCTCAACTGGCCCCAGGGGCCGTCGGAAAGGCGCTTTTTTATAAAACACATGGTTCTGCTCGCAGCCAGCCCTAATGAAACACATCCGGGCCCTACTGAGTAATTAAAGGTCCTTTCCGATGCATTCAATCCTCATTTTTCCATTTCCCACAAAGGACATAATGAAACTGACAAGGTGGTTGTAGCGAGGAGCACTTACCTAGAGAATGAGCTGCGGTTGTTTTGGAACTGAAGAAGCGTCCCAAGCCCAGATCGCCCAGTTTCACCACCCCAGTGGCTGTGATGAAGACATTAGCGGGTTTAATGTCTGTGGAGGGAGTAAAAGTGAGTTTTAGTGACTGACCATCATTCATCTGTGGCCTTTTTCACAAGTTCTGCACTTCTTTTGAAGGGGTGGGAAGATATAAATATGGTAAAATGAAGGTTAATTGATTGGAAGTTGAAAAAAGTACAACATTTTTAAGAAACAAATTTGTGTTTAGTTTGCTCCCCCTGCTGTGCTGAACTGAACCGTGACGTCAAAACCAAGGTACATACCAACCGTCAGTTTTGCGTACCGTTTTTTGTAAAATAATAACATTACAAATATAATTTTTTCTTGAAAATATGAAAATACATTGAAAAAATGAAGAAGAAAAAAGTCCCCCATTTGAGGCCATTAAAAATGTGGCAGGTCACATAAGATCAGAGCTACTTACCCGACTGGACCAGCAGGGAAACCATAATTGAGTCATTTGAGCCAAATAGGGGACTTTTTTATTTTTTCAATGTATTTTCATATTTTCAAGAAAAATGTATATTTGTAATGTTATTTTTATATTATATAAAACTAATATATAATAATATAACAATGACCCTGGGTCCATTGACCAATAATATATAAATATTATATATATAAGTACTTAAGTATATATTTTTTATATATATTTTTATAAAATACATTACCTTATTACTAATATATATTTTTCTCTTCCATTTTTTTCTCAGAAGTGATACAAATTTAAGGTAAATCAATAAATAAAATTGTATTACATTCTAACGGTTTCAATAATCTTACAGCTAGATAGCATGATATCTTCAAATCAGCAAATCAATGTGCAACGATAAAATAGAACGTTACAGATAAGCAAACATTTAGGTTTTCAAGGCATAAAAATGGACGATCAATAATAAAACGTTCAGTGGAAAAACAGCACTTTTTCCACCAACTCCTTATTTGTGAGTCCTAAACTACAAATATGAAATCTTTGTGAATGACAAGCATTCAAATTCTGCAAAACATCAGCAGGAACCTGTTGGTCCCGTTAATGTTAAACAGAATCACACAGGTCGGACAGAAGAAACATTTCATTCAGATCCACAAAGCAAACAAAAACGGCCTATATAAATGTTAGGAAACGTTTAAGAAAGGTTAACGGAAAGGTTACCATTAGCAAGGTATTACGCATCACCTTGGCTCAAATGACTTTCAAAGAGACCAGCCGGGACACGACGGTGCAGGAAGCATGTGCTCGTGTTTGATGTCAGACACCTCTGGACATGAACTTTTCCAACAGTAACATATACATACAGGCCAGGTGCTTAAGAAGAACACCGGACTGCTAGCGCTGTGAAAAATCCCGCCGCAGGAGTTTACAATCAACAAGGGAAAGGATCTGAATGTAAACCCATGGCCTGCTGTAACCTTTACTGAAAACATGCACTCACACGAGTCTCGTATGTTACAATACTTCGACAAGTGTTGCATAAATACATGGGAACTGGGGAAGACAGTCTCAGGTCGCCATCTCAGTTGCGTCATCTTGCTTGTTTTCAAATGGCAAAAGGATGATGCAATGCTCGGCAGTGTGTCTGGTCAAGCTAGTGCATAGCAAAGACCTTAGAGTCTCGTCTCAGAGCTGATGAGAAGCAGATGAGAAGTTTTTTTCCCATAAAATGCAATAAAACACGAGGATGATGTAGTGTGGTGTCAATGATGTCCTAATTAGTGATACATCATTATGACTTGTCATCCAAAAACTGAATATTTGATTAGTAGTTTATATGTATTTTCTGTAGTTTTAACTAGGGATGTCAACGATTAGTCGACGATCGATTAATTGTCGATAATACATTTAATCGACACAACTTCTCGATCATCGATTAAGCAGGTTCATGCGCGTGCGCGCTGCTCAACCGCGAAACAAAGCGAGCGCGTTTTGTTTGGGACCATTTTACACCATCATTATGACTATAATTTGTGGTGTTCATTCGCAGCCTTTTGTTTTGTGCAAATGTAAGTTGTAATATTGTGTTTATTTTGTGTATGCCTATCTATATCTGATTTATCTTATATTGGATGCATCCCTTGAATTAACACTGTAGTGCGCGTGATCGGCTTCAGCGCGCGCAGCTTAAACGACACTGCACGACTAATCATGACTATTGGGAAGACTGTCATATTACATAACATTATAAAGAGAACAATATTGTAATAAAACATTGTGCATTATTTGAGTTTAGTTGCCGTGTCGCGTTGCTCCAGGAAGAGCGCGTCCACAACATAATCATTCTGAATGAATGTAACTTAGTTCAAGTTCACTTGTGCATTCGCGTCATTTTGTGCAGAGATAATTTGTAATATTATGTTTATTTTGAATATATCTGATTTAATCTCATATAGGATGCGTTTCTTTGAGTTAAATAACGCGCTAGCAAACTAAGTGCTCCAGTTTAACGGTAGCCTATTCATTCAGCGCGCGCAGCTCAAACATAAATGCAGCACGACTAATAATAACGATGAATAATTTGGGACTGACATATTACATAACATGAGAACACTATTGTATTAAATCGTTGTTAATGCATTGGGTTTAGTTGCCGTCTTCAGTGCGGTGTTCAGGGAGAGCACGTCCACAGTCACACATTCTGCCGCATCTGAGGTGACGCGTTGTATTAGTAGTAGTAATTATATTTGATTATTAAATAATTAAATTTAATTAAATGATCAATCACATCGAAACATTTTACAATCCTACTAGCCCTTTCTTTAGATTAAAAACCATTCTCATTCATTTGGTGAAGAACATCGCGTTTTGAGCAGGATTTGCCGACCCTGACCTGCTGTTGGCCATGCCACTGCAGCAGACGCATATTGCAGTATTAACCCTAACGATTAATCGATTAATTGATTGTTAATTTAAACGACGATCGATCATGGGAATTTGTGAAAATTGTCATCCCTAGTTTTAACAGTTTCACTCTGTCTAGCAACACAAGGATGCACCTTATGGGAATTCAACCTTAAGAAATCTGTACCATTGGGGTCAGATGAACCTAAAATAAGTCTAATTAAAGAGATTTCCTTAAAGTATCCATGAAACCGGTCACTCACAAGATCACAGCAATAGCGAATCACACCCATCCAGCCATCTACTCAATTCCCGATGGACAAAATCAAGTCCCGTCCTACATGTTTTCTTGTTTGAAAAGCTAGTTCACTCGGATATACGTCACAATAAGGAAGGCAAGAGTATCGCAACATCCGTTTCATGCAGACTTTAATTTGATTAGTCAACTAGTTATTCAGACAACCCATCGACTAGTCAAAATAATTTTGCTCCTCCACAAGCGCATTAACATCAAAATATATCAAGTTTTCAGCAAATATATCAAATCAGTCCTTCCTGATTAACATCTGTGCGAGTTTGTGGATGTCAGCCAATTGTAACGCATTCATTTACATAAATAGATCTTAAAGGTACAGAAGCAGTTATTTTAACTCTAAAGGTGGGGTCACATTTACCGTTGTTCATAAAATTTTTGTGGGCAAAAATAAAAAAGCAATTTTAATAGGAATCCACGCAATCAAGAATTTTGCATGAGATCTCAAAGATTTTCCTATGCATATTTCACAGTGGGTTCAAGTTGGTCAGTAAAATGTGTGTGCTTCATACGTAGCTACACTATTGACAGTAGAAAAATCAACCTTTTTCATAGGTGATATTTGATTAACGTCTTTAAAATGATGACACACACAAAAAAAAGTACAGAATGCAATAACATGTCACATAAATGTAGAATATGTGCCCTTAAAAGTCTGTTTCTTTGTGTTCATGTCACTGGATTTGTGTGTACCTCTGTGCATGACGCGGCGGGAGTGCATGTGCTCCAGTGCACTACACAGCTGAACAAAGTACTTCCATACTGTCTTCTCGGGAATCAGCCTTCTTTGTTTCTTGAAATGCTGCAGGCAATAAACAAATAAATAAATAAATATGTTGGCGGCACAGACTTTTCATAGACGCATGCAATCTTCGTTAACCCAGAACAACAACATTTTACTCAAATGGCTCAACTGACTATTTGCAACATACAGTTTTTAAGGATATTAAGAGGTCTTAAGATGAAAATGTTCCAAAAAGCTCAGCATGGACTCCTGGTTGGTTTAAAGCAGTGACCATGGATGTGAAGGGCTCTGGGTTTGCCTATAATCTGATGCAGGCTTTAGATTGAAACCCCTCAATAAACTTTCCTTCCCTTTTCATTTGAAGTAACAGCAATGGAAAACATCTGAAGTTTGTGAGTACAGCAGGAGGCTCATGGGGAAACAAACATTTGGGGAGACTTTCAAGATGCACACATGCTTAGGATGATTACGGCATTCAAGCACTGAAAAACATCTCAATGAATCTGACAAAGGGCAATTAGATAATGTCAGCAGAATCTTTACATTATGGATGCACAATATATTTTGAACATTTGTTTGCTGATATTTCTCATTTTATCGGTCGATACTGAATATGAATTACCGTAGTCAATATTGTACGTTTAACTGAGGAAGCTCAAGGCGAGTTTGCTGTAGTCCAGCACTACCTTAAAGAGACACTGATAGTTTATGGTATAAGCCTATTTCTTGAAGTATCACCATTTTCCCTTTAAGAGCATGTCACTATATTAATTTTGCTTCGAAATAAATGGTAAACATGTTATTTATCCATCTAACATCCATCTTTTGCCAAGCTTCAACTTTCTGCACTGTACAAATACTTGGGGTCGGTAAGATTTTTTAAGTCTTTTATTCTCACCAAGGCTGCATTTATTTGATCAAAAATACAGTAAAAACAGTAATATTGTGAAATATATATTATTAAAATTTAAAATAACTTTTTCTGTTTTAATATTGTTTTCAAATATCATTTATTTCTGTGGTGGCAAAGCTGTATTTTCAGCATCATTACTCCAGTCTTCAGTGTCACATGATCCTTCAGAAATCATTCTAATATGATGGTTTGATGGCCAAGAAACATTTATTATTATTATCTATGTTGAAAACAGTTGAGCTGCTTCATATTTTTGTGGAAACAGTGATACATTTTTTCAGGATTCTTTGATGAATAGAACGTTCAAAAGAACAGCATTTATTTTATATATATATAAAAAATAATTGTATTCTAGCTTCATGCATTAAAATTTTGATCAACACTTGAATGTGGGTAAGTTTAATAAAAAAGCACCATTTTGAACAAAAAGCTGAGTGTTTTTGTCGAATACTACTTCCAGATTATGCTGGAAATCCGGAGTTCTCGTGAGAGCACAAGAGTTACTCTGGTGTTGAGCAATGATGCTCATTAAATATGCCCTTGTATCTGAGCTGCACCAATCACATCGGGTTATCTGATGCAGGCGGGCCAGAGGAGAGATGACGACAGTGCTGTGACGTCGAAGTCATTAGTAAACATTGCAAGATGGCTATGGATGAACACCAGTTGTTTGAAACAGCTTTGGGCGCTACAATGAAAGATTTAGACTTGCCTTTTTCTCTAAAAGAGGAACAGAAGACGGGCGTTCTAATCGTTCCTTTGCAAGAAGGACATTTTTGCTGTTTTGCCGACCGGATACGGCAAGAGTCTAATCTACCAGTTAGCTCCGCTGGTAGCTAAGCGTATGCGGCTTAGATGGTGTATTGTTGTGATTGGTCGTATTGTTATCCAATTGTGTGCAGTGAGATTTTCAAATGCATGCTTGGTGCCGCCCCTCGAGCTGGCCGATTCCGTACCCTTTTAGTAGATGCGTAATAGCGCCCCCTACCGTATAAAAGTGAAAACATGGATTGCCAGAAAATTGAGTCAATTGCGTAGTTAAATTCACTAAAACCATATGAAACTATTCGTTTTAGTTTCAGCAATGATAATTTTACTTGATTTTCAATCTAGTTTTATATTTTTAGAAAAACTAATGAATTTGTGAACTGAAGCAACCGAGTCGTTTAAAAGTACAAACTCAAACAAAGTATTTGCTCATAGATTGGATGCAATATCCAATGCAAGGGTTTTAAAATGTTGTAATTCTCTGATGATTTTAAAATGACTGCTTTAAAAGTAACAAAATAAGATTTTACAAAATAATCAATCTAGGGCTGCAAAATTAATCAAATTTCTAATCACGTAATGGTTCAAAGCCGCGATTACAAAACAAATTCCACTTACATTATTCTGCGTGCTTAAGAGGTGTGTTTAGAGCATGCTACGTTGTGAGAGGCGAATCACAAATACTTCAGAGAAACCAGCACTTAAGTGTGCGCTGATTGATCGAACACGCTTGAAACACCAGCACCCGCCATTTTTAAAAAGCTGTGTAAACACACAGGTTAGAGCCTATATATTTTCTCCACAAACTAACTCTTAGAACATGCAAAACAGTGATAGATGGAGCTCTCAACATATACACTAAAGAGAAAATCTAACATCACTTTGAAGGGACCAAGCGAAACATTATTATGGTATTTCTGCTCAGCTAGCGACATTGGGCATCAACCACAGGGCAAATGCTGATATTTTATTATATACTGTCTACTTTGTATAACAGCTCTATCTAATAACATATTACACAAGACTGTTAAAAAGATCCTCAACTAATGAAGACGGAGAATAGGAGCTCTGTGGACTCAGGCCATTTAAAAATATGGCATGCAGTTGCTTAAATCAATTGTATAAAGCTATTCAAAACATCATTCAAAGCAAATTGTGATAATCGTAACTAATAAATCACAATTACAATTTCAAGGGAATAATCGAAAATTATGATATTTGTCATAATCATGCAGCCCTAAATCAATCCGACTCCAACTCTGTACTTTTTGAAATCAAACTGAATATTGAATCTCTTAAACACAGATTTCAAGGGTGTTTGGTATTGGTTTTACCAATTCCACATCAAAGTGCAACGTTTGTTTTAATAAAAAAAGTTTAAGCCTCGTCGTCAATTTTGAATAGTACTTAATAAAACCAATGGCTATTAATCCTCCTAAAACGGTGTGATACAGCATCAAATGATATGTTTTTAGAATTCTGCAAAGATTCAAAGCTTTTAGTACGGTGTCATCCAGTGCGGTCGGTTCAGTCTGGATGAGGTCTGCGAGTGCATGACCTTGCTTCAAAGCAGAAACCAATATGACGTTATGCTATTAATTAAGACAGAATGAAGCTTGCTTAGACAAAATGGCTCGGTAATTATGACCTTTTCACATGCAGTCTCAATAATTGAGCCACCGGCAATGAAGTAAACCTGCTTGTCGAGCTAGTTAAAAGGGGTCGGGAATTGATTAACGAAACAAAACAGAGGTTATTTTAGCGCGACATATTACTTCATTGTGCGAATGCTCACTCCGCCTATTTTGAGCCTCGTCCGCACTTGTATCGCTTCACAGAAATGATCAGAACGGCGGTGAGCGAGCGGGCTCAAGCCCCAGAAAACCTTGGCCCACATCCAAACAAAGCCGGTGGATCTATTCTTCCCCTGCCTTTCTATTTGCATATCAGAGGGCTGTTTGATGTCAATGAGGGAGAGCGGCAGCCCCCTCTGTGCCTTTAAAAAGCAAACACGGCACATGCAATATTCTGTAAGTGCATGCAAATGAAGGGGCCATTTGATTTCATTTGAATTCCGAGATGGACAGAGAGCATCGAGGAGGGGGCTGAGATGAAAAACAAAATCAAAAAGAATAAAAAAAACAAGTACAATTTATGCATTCGGACCCTCTGTTTTACATATGGCTCAATGTTCGGTCGTACAATGCTGGGGGGATTAGCCCGGCTATACACCTTTGGAGTGACATTGTTTAATAAAAAAATAAAACTAATTAAAGCGCTGCTGAGCAGAAGGGCTGAGAAATCCAGCGGCGCAGTGGAGCAGACCGAAGTAGCTGACGGTCAGGATATTTGCACAAGCGTGCGTTATGATGCATATGTCGAAGGCGTCTTCATACTAATCCGTCCTGTTCCTCATTTACCGACGCAATCCTTCTGCAAACGCTTTGTTTGCGCCGGGAATGATTTATGCGGGTGGAGATTTGGCAGCACGAAGGGTTTTACATGCAGACCATTAAATGTGGAGCATCAGGTTGTAGATGTGAGTTGCAGAGGTTGTCAGGAGGAAACGGGAAGGCTGAGCGTATCGAACGTGCGGAAGCTACATGATTCTAATAAACAAGCCGATTCTTGTAACAGAACCAAAGGGATCCCAAAAACGTGGTCGTAGTGCAGATCATTTTACCTTCTTTCAGCCGTCTAGCAGCCCGGGTGGTGGGAATACTCTGGAAAGAAACTGCTGACAAATCGGCATGTGTCCTTACCTTTATCATTTGTGAGAGGTCCCCAGCGTCTGCGAGTTCCAGTACTATATTTAGCTCGTTCTCTTCAATGAATGACGCGTGGTATTTAATTACATTGGGGTGGTTCAATTGCTGTGCAGAGAAGGGACAGAGGAAAAAAGACAGTGTGTCAGTGACTGTTTAAATATTAACAAGACTCTGTGGGTCAGGAAAGCCTGCAAACATGAAGGTGGCAGAAACCACAGCAGATGCTTGCATGAAAGTAAACGTGACATTATCGCCAAGTGTTTTAGGTAAACTGGTGTCTTGAACAACTTCAATGGAACACATATATTTGTGTGTGAGTGAGATGTGTACATAAAATGTATACACTGGTTAAAGTTTAATACAATTATACATCCCCAATATTATTAAGATTATGTGTGTGTCTTCTGGGTGGTCCAAAGTAAAAAAAAGCCCACCCTCAAGTCTCTACTCTTAATGCGAGTCTAAGGGATTTTTCCAGCATTTTATCATCAACCAGGTGAAAATGTATATATTAGACATAATCGCACACCCTAAGCCACATGCTTTAAGGCATCATTTACTTCCAAAGTTTAATACTAAGGGCGATGGTTTTGTTCACATCCTTTAGGTATGAGCTATAGTAAAACTGATGCTTGCCTTAGCAAACAAGGCAAGTAAACAGAATAAAACAAACATATTGAATTCTATGGCTGATGTTAACATTAGAGGCCAGACAGCAGCAGTGCATGGCATGATCCCCCCCCCAGCCCAAGCCTTCAGCTTTTCCTTGTTTCCTGTTGGTTGGTCAATGAGTAGAAGAGTTGCGATCGGTTCGTAGCGCTGAAGATGACTGGGGGTGAAAAATAAAAAGAAACAAGTGTATCAATGAGAAGCGAGACAGGCAAAGGCCCTCGCGAACGGGAGGGTGTCGGGCCCCCGCAACGCGCTGTGACACAGCAGAGGGGGTTATTAAAGAAATGTTCATGCCCCGCGCTGATATAGGGGAGGACGTGTGCGCCTCTGTCGCCATCCTGTGACTTTCGTTAGATGTATTTTTGGATCACACAGCTGCAGCGAGTGCAGCCGGCGGTGTCATCCCCATTCTTGCTTCCCCTTAGCTGGCACATCCAATGTGGCGGACATGAAACGCAGCACGATGTTGACTTTAATCAGGTTAAACGCTGTAATTTCACTCTCGTTTTCCATTGGGAACAATATTAAGCCAACCCTCTGTTTACGACGAGGCAGATTACAGTGACAATTATATTATGCCAACTCACACTTGTGGGTTCTGCGAGCGGTTTCGCAATCCCAGTGATTCCTCATGAGTCAGAATGTTAATAAAATTGAAGGTTTGTGCTTCAAATTGATTACCGTATTGATCCATTACAGGAAACCAAGTGAGGGTGGTTACCAAATGGGAAACGGTACAAGTATGTCAGAATCGTTTGCAATTTCTGTTGTGGGGGGTGGGTGGGGGGGATGTAGAAAGCAAAACCATTTCCGCATAACAGCGTAATTTTGTTTACAATGTGAAGCGGGAGGGTCTAAAAAGTGACAGAAAAACAAATAGACAGATACATCTGGGAGGGGCTGCTCATGCCGGTCTCCCTCATTATTTTGATTTGCTACTCTTTCGTATTTTCCCCCAGCTTTGTCCACTGAGGTAGAAGGCATGAGTCTGTTCCACGCAAACGGCTTATTAGCGGCTTGAGGTGAGCTGGTTATAACCACTGAATTCATTAGCAGTGGAGTAGAAATTATTGTGTAAAGGAGACCAAAAAAAAGGGGCGAATGAGAGACAGGAAGAGGAGGAGGAACATGATAGGAAGACCAGGAACGAGGCCATTGTTGCGGCAGCCTCTGACCCCAGCGCATTCGGTTGGCAAAGTGTTGTTAAGGAGCGTAACGGTGACCTCTGTCACCTTCGCCAGCTACATGACCTCTTCACCCGCCACCTCCCGTGGGAATGGAGGCATCTCAGGGGGCCTGAAAGTCCCAACTCTCTTCTTTCTACCCCGTTCTTTCATATTGACTTTATCGCTGGAGGTTGCCAGGTCACTGTACTTTCAGTTGCCACAAAAATCATTCAAAAATCAATGATATTCAAAGTATGTGGGTAAAGACAACCCCTTTATGCTCATCTGAGGCATACAATTCTTTCAACTTTGTAGTTGGACTCCCACATCACAGTCAACACAATTCGTCAACTCTCGTAGAAAAGTAACGACTTGGGTCACTTTGTGCGAAACGGCCCTTTTGTCTGATTATTACTGTATATACAAAAGAGCAAGAATATGAAAAAGCAGCAGGGCGAAAAAGGAAGCTATTATGCTGTCTCAAGGAAGATGTGTACAGACGGAGATGGAGCGAGAACTGGCAATGGACGGCAATCGGAGCTGAAGCAATTAACATGACAACACAGAGAAGTGTGTGTGTGTGTGTGTTAAGGGAAGGCTTATCCGACAACTGCTAAAAAACACAACAGAGAAGAGAGAAGCCAGACACCTCAGATCAGCTAGACATCAGCTCTTATTGGTGTTGTCATTAACTTTCGTTAGTGCTTATGCTAGCGTGAGCTGTAGCCTGCTTAAGGTGGTTTGATGAACGACAAACGATCTACAAAGAAAAAAGAGATTAAGAAACATCAAAAGATCCATGGGAGAATGTGCTAAATTTCCTTTATGTTGCAGTGTTACCTTCATCCTCAATGTAACTAGTGATTGATAAATAAATACAATTTTCTTTTTTTTATTTAAATATTTTGAGAATTAAAATATCATATAATGTAAATTAAATACCATTAAATTGAATCATATCCATGGCTTTGTGGTAAATCAAAATGATAGCAGGGCATGTAAAAATCTTAATAAAATAGATGAAGAAGTGAAAAATTGCTAGCCAGAAAAAAAAATGCCCCGCAGAACGAGATAAAACCTGTATTTTGTGGCACTGCAAAGAGAAAAAAAAGAAAAAGTGTCAATCTTGGCCTGGAGGAACGACACAAAGAGGACTGTTTTGCACTTGCCTAAACAGAAAGAGAGAGGAGAACGAGGAAGAGGGAGAGACGGATAGAAAGAGCTGAAGGTCTAATCCAGATCAATTGTTTTCTGCCTCTGAATCTCTCTCTCTCTCCCCGTGTTTCTCTGGTATCGGGTCTCGGCAGAGGCACCTTTAGAGATCCTAATAGCGGCACATGGTGTCGGTCTCTCTTTTCTCTGGTTTCTTACCTTCAGGAGATCTATTTCTTTGATGCAATCTTGCCTAGCTTTGGCATCCATCAAGTCGAATATCTATCAAAAGATCAAACGGGAGAGAGAAAGAGTGTTATGGCATAAAGATGGAAAAAGAAAAAAACAAGTTAAAAAAAAATTGTTACTGGTACAGGGTGGTAGGGCAAGGAGGAGGGGGGTACGTCACACTGAAACCCAGGACCCCCAAAATTCTGCCCCACCATGGGTAGGGCTGTCATGGCTGTCATCTCACTTTACATTTTCTTTATTCTTGAAACTCAAATAAAAACATATGTTTGTTTATTTATTTAACTTAATTCATTAGTATTAATGAATTAATTAATTTTTAAATTTACCCATTTAAAAAATGTTTATCTTTTAATTTTTCCTTATTTTCTTACCACTAAAATAATGCATCTATTTATCTTTTATTTATTGATTTGTATTAACTAATTTATTTATTAGTATTAATTAACTAATTAATTAATTATTTAATAACCTACTAATGTATTTATCTTTAAATATTTGTATTAAATAATTTAATAGTATTAACTTATTTGTTTATTTACTATTAATTAATATATTTAATATTTAGTTTATTATGTAAAATACATACATTTTTATTTAAATAAATAAAAATGTTAAAACACCATCATAACACATTTTATTTAGCAATAATATTAACCAGCTGACTGTACATTATCTCTTATAATTTCTGTTCACACAGAAAACATTTTTCCATTCCAACGCTCTACTTTTCTATTGTTTTTCTATGTAAAGTGTGACTGTTGCGCAGCATTTCGCACATAAGCGCCACGTTTTTAAGGCACCGCTCATCAATGTCAGTTCCAAAACAGTGGACCAATCAGAAGACCCCGGGGGCAGGGCAAGCATTTGTTTACAGTAGAAAGTTGGCATGGCAACTTTTAATTTTGTATTATTTCCGTTGTTGCATCTCTACGTCTCAAAAAGACATCTCGATACCCTCGCAGTCTACGCTATTTTTTAAAACCATTCCTGAGCGTTTATAGACGCAAAGATGCATTCTGTGTGAACGGCCCCTAACTTATTCTAAAACGGCACAAACAATCTTGTTTTACAAAATCAAAAGCTGATAATCCTGACAGTATGTTAGATGTATCTGTTAAAACACTGTTTTGATCATGTCTGTCCTGATTATGATAAAGCACACAGTGTAAAAACAGCAAACAGAAATGTTAACATCTTAAGGCCAAATGTCTCAAATCTAACCAAAACATCCAAGCCTAAAAAGAGTAAAAACTAGTCCTGAAGCAAATATTACATTCTTCATTCATGCATTCAGGGTTGCACAATATTTGCATCAGGAAACATCACATATATTCATTATCCTAATCACAAAAGGTGGAAATGTTGCCCATAGTGGACTTCCACCCTGACAAGCTCTGAACCACATGCAAAAATCATAATGAAGTTTGCATTGCAATATGTAAGAAATATTAAGTTTCTGCAGCTCTAAATGTGTTTTAAAGAAAGCTTGAATTTTTAAGTCAATATCCATCTACTATAAGAACACAACAAGTGGCATTGCTGCATGGATGAACTGCATTATGGGATATATTCGCCGAGTTAAGCGTGTTACTACCTGTCATTTTATAATGGCATATACAAAAATACCAATTCTTTCTCAGCTCATCATTAGCGTTAATAAAGTCAGTGGTAGCGAGGGAGACGACCACTGTGGTAGAGGAGCTGTGTGTGTGTGTGTGTGTTGGGAAAGCAGAAGCGGTGGTATCCGGGCACCGCTCTTTTTAATCTAGAGCTTGCCAATTATTTCTTCCAGCACGTCTGCTTTGCACATCCACAGGAAACTGTGTTTTGAGCTGGCTGTGTCTGTGAATATGTTTATGGCAAGAAAAGAAACACATTCAATCGTGATTATCAGTGTAAGAGCCAATCAGATGCCTGCTTCTGTTCAAATGAAATTTGAGCAAATGTACTGAAGTCTGTTTTTATGCAAGGGGTGTTTTGGTGCTTTCCAATCGTTCAACCCAATACTGTTTTTCTCTCATTTGTTTTTGTTGTGCAAAATTCACGACTCAATGTTAAAAAAAAAAATACTGATTTGCTAAGCCAAGGGCTTTGGATTAAAGTCGTTTCATTTGGAATTACGCATTGTAAGAAAAGTTAATTTAAAGTATTTGTATTTCCCTTCAGATGAACAAATGTAGTTTTACATCTATCAAGATACATGGACCACAATCAACTCTGGAAGGTTTGGATTCACATTTCATCATTTACTGTGACTGGACGGCATACCTATTATTTGAATAGATTTATTTGCAATGATTTTATTGCATACACTTAACCCTCTGGTGCTGTTCGGTCATTTTTTACCAAAATATTTTGGTTTTTTTTAGATGGTATGAAACTTGGTAAAGGTTTTGGAACTTGCTGTGTGGAAAAAAAAACAAAAAAACAAAAAAAACATGGACATGGACATGATTCAAAAAGGTTAAATGGTCTTAAAAAAAGTCACTTCTACTGTTGGCGGTCAAAAATTACAGCATTGTAAATGAATGGGAGACGAATTTCATCTAGTGAAAACATTTGGTACTGCGCTCTAACAAATACTTAGTAAAAACAATTTTTTTGAGACATTAACCTCAAATTTGCAACACAGCTTGTTTAGATTTATGGCATTGATTTTCTCAGTTTTAGAGTAAAACGTGTTTTGGAAAATACATATTTCCTATAAAAGTTAAAAATTGTATTTGTTTCAGTGTATCGTTTTTTAAAACCTGCACTTCATTAAAAAACTGCCTATTATAGTCTTTAAAAAGAGACCAAACTGAAGTCTCTGCTCCAAAGCATTCAAGATTTCTGTTCGCTAAACTAGGACATTTTATTTTCAAGTCTATGCTCAAAAAGTGAATGTGTATGTAATTAACAAAATTGGCTTAAATGTTTTAAGGGACAATATAACATAAAAATGCATTTTGCTAAATATACCTAATATATTTAGCTATATGCGAGGCCTATAATTTACCAACTTAACACATACACTAAAAACATAATTGCAAACATTAATGGATGTAGAATATGGTCATGCAGAATAAGGCATTAATATGTGCTTTATGAGTACTGATAAACAGCAAATATCCTAGTAATAATATGCATGTTAATAAACAACTAGAATAGTGAGAATTGGACTCTTTTTTTGAAGGCATAAAGACATTACATGACAAAAGGAAGTTCTTACCTGCACTTTTTTCAAAGCTACTGGAGTATGGTCTTGTGTGTACGTAGCTCGATAAACCTCGCTGAACTGTCCCCTTCCAATCTTCTTTATAATGGTAAAATTGGCTAAATGGTTATAGCCCAAATCCTGTGGGATTTTCTGAAAAATGAAGCACAAGATAATAAGTACATTTCAAGCAAGAGAAATTAACATCAAATGAACATCAGACAGCTTTTGTTTTGCACTTTTCCAATCGTCTTGACAAAACAAACATGTCCCCACAGATCGGCCATTGCTAGCCAAACTCGGTGATTGTTTTTGTTTATATGCCAAGAGATGTAAGAAAACTCTCGAGGGCATCGGGGATAGGTGTCATTAGGGCGATATGTCAGGGCAAGAGAGTGTGGGAACGAATCAACATTAACCATCCACGTTGAATCCAAAAACGCCGTATGAATCTTTGCCGTATACTGTCTGGACAAATCAGGCGAGTGGTGACATCCCTACTTCTGAAGTGACTTATGCTGGACCAGTTAGTGACAAACTGCCCCGAGTGCTCTTCCCAAGAATTCGTGCGGCGCCTTGACACTTGTGCTCTAAAATTAAAAATCTAAACAAAACCCAGAATTAGCCCCTCGGAGATGGCGTGAGCAAATAAATGAATTAATTAATTAACACTCTGACCTTTAGAGGCTTTTCGAGTGTAAACTTAAATCCCGCAAACGTTCTGGCTACTGGAGGTGACAGATAGTGGAACGCTATGTCATGTCATGGCGAACTACCTAAAGTTGGCCATAAGATGGCCTTGAAGGCAAATTATATTGTGAAGATGGCAACGGTAGGGGAAGGATGACACAATTGTAGTCTTGTAAACAAATGAAATCTCTTTTATTTATAGTCTTGGCATGCATTTTCATATTATGGTTCCAAGTTAAGCTTAAGCTTCACACAACTCTCTGAAATGTTCATCCATTAAGATATTCAGTCATGGCAACAAATGACAGCTCAATGTGAACGGCATCAGTGTCTTTCTTACAATACAAGAATACTTGGACGATCTGTCAAATCCATCAACATTATTGTGTAAAACTGTCTGATATATATAACAGGTTGAACTGAAATAAATGAGTTGGAGGAAGCACTGCAAGTTGACTAGATGCCGGAGGGGTGGATGTAGATCAAGGGGCGACCAATTTAAGAATTTCATTGTTTTCTAACTTGACAGCTTTAAGGGGGAAAAAAAAGGTGTGAGCCAAAGAATTGCCCCATCCAATTAACACACTGAGGTAGCTTGTTTTTCCATGTGACAACACGCTCTCAGCCCCTTCTTCCAGGGACACATCTGGCGCAGCAGAAGAAGCGCTCTCTTTTCTGCCACCACAGCGAAGAGAGAAAGCTGGATCTGACTAAATGTAACAATATCAAGCTAATATAAAAGACGGCGGGTTTTTTAGCAACATTTAGTTATTTTGTGTCAAATAAAGAGAGGTTAATGAAAAAAAAAAAAGATTATTTAAATAATAGCAAGTTGAAAAATTCATGTTTTTCTAGGGGGGATAAAACAGGGTGATCTAACTGAAATAAAATAAGTTAAAATGCTAAAAATAAAAAGGAAAATGAAAATAATTTAAGCTAAATAGAAATGTTAAAAAAAAAATCTATAAAAATGAAAAAATCTAAAATGATAAATTGAAAAAATAAAATAAAATAAATGGTAATTAAAAAATTGTATAAGATGTTATATAAACAATGCTAAAATAACACTGATTAGTTAATGAAATTATTTAAATGAAATTAAAATAAATAAATAAATAAATCTTAATATCTGCTTGACTGCTTTTATTTCAAACTTTTTCAGCCAAATAAAAACCATGTGGTACAATCAGGTGTGGTCCAAATTAACGTGCAGAAAAATGAATTAACAAAAAACAAAACAGGAGATGACATCACAGGGAACCCTCGTGACTGTGTGGCAGTAAAAGAGTCGAGTCGCTTAAAATATCAGATGAATTATGTGGCAAAGTTATTTCAAGTGGTGCCACTCACGTAAAAGGCCATTTCTAAAAAAAAATACCTACATACACACAGTTTACCTTAAATATATTTTTTCACTTAATAGTTACACCACATGAACTTTTCATGAAAGTAGTATAATTTTCAAAACCATGTGAATCCAACATGAATACACAGAGCACACACCTTGAAATGTCTTTTTTTATATGTAGATTTTCCTATTCTTTATTCTAGACACTCTTATATGTCGTTGCCCCATAGATGATGCATACATATCGTGTTGATTTGGTCAGCAGCTGATGGTCCGCAGAGGGGCAAGGCATTGCTTTCACTCCCCACATGGTCGCTTGACAAATGTTAGCATGAGCCTCTAAAGCGGCATGACAAGCGCATGCTGAGAGCAAAGTCGAGCTAATGTGTTCTGGCATGCGGCTCGCTAATCACACATTTACATATGCAATGACCTACATTTGCATGTCAGCTCGCGCACTGTCCGGCCTGATTAACGATGGGCACCTCCCAGCGCCGGGGAGGCCGGCATAGCGGCGGGAGGAGGCCAGAGGGTGGCGGCTTTTTTGGCAGCCGAAGGGACGCACTGCCAGCCAGGATTAGGCCTGACGCGGCCTGAGCTCCAGACACTTCATTAGAGGTAATCTGTTTAGCAGTGGGCAGTGTATGTAAACTTCACAGGCCATTTGCGGCACCTTTCTGCCCCCTGGCCTCGCCTTCAAAGGGCAGCAGGGGCGCCCTGACTGACAGCTTGTCTCATCCGTGGCTTTGCGCTGTCACACAATTTAGAGCACTGAGCTGACACGAGATGAACCGCAGCAGCCGAGGATCTCCACGACCGCCGGGGTCACTCGACAGCGGCGTGACGCGGTTTGTACAGATTGCAGCTTGCAGGAGGGGCGAGAGCTCAAAGGGCTTGTTGCCGCTCTGCAGGAAGTGGAGAAAACACAAATAACACACGGAGGTGGGAGGAAAGGGGCCAAGGATGCCTTGAATTGGGATGCTTTCCATTAGGATGGTCACATTAGATAGAAATGAAATGTCAGCAAAATTTTGCAGACAAAAAAGGCCAGTCTATTGTCAATAGCGTAGCCATGTATAAAGCATAACTCACACTGAAGTCACTGTCAGACCAAACTGCTTTCTCTCTCAGCACGGAAAATTCATGTGACCAACACGAGTGAAATCTGCCAGGGGAACTTTTCCATCCTCACACAAAACTCCCAAAATCTCACTGATACCTAATGAAATGACTGGATTACGCTCACCAAATCTTGCTAATCAACAGTAAGCAGTATTGCACCTTTCACTTCAAGGATTAACAATAACTTTAACGTTTTAATGAATCGTTCTGACAAATTTTTTTTAATTCTTTGAGAATAGGGAATCTAATCAGGGAAATCCTATATTTGTGTATGCCACAACTGTAACAATAACAGCACAGAGAAATGATAGTTGGTATGACTTTCAGAATGATTTTTTCCAGATGATGAATGATAAAAACAGTAGCACAGAATTCGTCCTGCTTTAAAGAGCTCAAGCATTTAAAAATGACAAAACTATAGCACATTGATAATAAATATAATGTTATCGTGCAGTGTTGTGTATACTAAAATAGTTATCATTCTTGGTGTGAATGGGCCTTTAGATCCATCGTTTCGGTTAAATAAATAAAAAAGGTCGGAGGAGACGGAAGATGAAGCAAAGCATGCTGGGTAAATGACTCAAAGGGACAACACATCACACGAGCAACAGCAAACGTGGAGGGTTGGCCACTGGTGACACGAATGTAAAAAGAGAAATGCAGACATGCAGCCGTATGACAGGGGATGCGAGATAGGAGGAGGAGGAGAATGACGGAGGACGGGGCGGCAGCAGTGTGGAGACTAGGTGTGAGCTGACAGCACAACACTGCCAGCGGCTGCCAAGGAAAGGACAACCGAAGCGCTGAAGAGGTGGTGGAGTAGCAGTGGTGGTGGTAGTGTTGGTTGGTTGGTGGGTGCTGGAGGGGGGGGATCTTCGTGGCGGGGGGGAACAAGGCAGGAGATCCTGTTCGCATCCTTTTCATCAACGTCTCTCTCCAGGCCCGGCCCATGCAATATTTATACCTCCTTCGCCCCGCTCCTCTTCAATCTGCTCCAGTATTTAAAGCCCTTGCTTTACAAGGGGATTTTGCTTCGTCGAAAAATCCGCCGTGACGATTAAAATCGGATCTGAAGATCTCGCCCTCCCACTCGCTCTGAGAGCAAATGCGCCATCAAATATGCACGCCTTACCGACTCATCCGGCATCTCCTATGCATATCCATCAAACCTTGGGGACTTTAAGATATGATATCATATGCGTGATTGCATTCACAATTCTGCATTTTCGCTTGCTTTTTTTCCAAGGGAATACGAGCTGAACTTGAATGCTTGTTGCGAGTCTTGTAAAAGTCATTCTCTTAAGCTGTCACTGTGTAATCCGTAGCCAGACTTACCTTGCCTTCAAATTAATGTCAAATGTGTCATATGTTTATTGATGACAGCGGGCCTTAAGTTTTCACCCTCAGCTGTACTCGACAATATTTTGTAAAATCAGACCAATCATTATGACCGGTCAAGGAAGTTTGAGCGATATTGATTTTGTGCAATAACTAAGGTAAAAAAAAGCCAGATTCCAATTTATCGGCCAATGCGTTTTTAAATAAGTATGTTTGAGAGAGTATAGGAGCCTAGAATGTATGAAATCCCAGAAGCAGCTTGCAACCAAAAGTCCCCAAAATAACCAAGAACCAGTTTTTATAAACCGATTTAATGTTAATCTCTTATTATATAACCGATTAATCTCTTGTAGTCTCTATGTCTGGGCTGAACCATCCCAAAAAAAATATTTATACACATTCAACATTTATTTTAAAACCTTTTGGATTCAGCTTTTCCCTTACCTATTGGTATCCACACAATTCAATATATATCAAATTCAAATATAAATCAAAGTACACAAGATATTTAATGTTAGTTTGAACGGAACGCTCATGGTAAGTCTAGCAATTGATTATTCAATGAAAGGTTAATGAGAAGAATGTCTTAATTTTTCAATTAAGAGGGACTTTTAACAATAACAAGCTTGGAAAAAAAGAGGACTTCTTTTTTGAAATTCTCTCCAGATGAGGAAAACCCAAAATACATTGTCAATTAGGGGTGTCACGATTCTCCAAATCCTCGATTCGATTAAATTTTCGATTCTAAGGTCACAGTTCGATTCGATTCTCGGTTTTTACTTTTTTTCTTCTTTTTTTTAAAGCACAGGTTATGCCATTTTTTGACCAAACTTTTATGCATAATATCTGACCTTTGTTCGCAGTGCACCACACTACATTGTCAAATTTAAAACATTTAGTAAGAACATAATGTGACAACTTATATCTTCAGTCAATTGGAAACTTAAGCAAAATAACCTGCGATCTAGTTTCTCTTTTGTAACTGCAGTCTTCTTCACAGAAGATGACATTCAAGTTCACAACAAAACAAACAAACAGTTTAACAGATAAATCTATGCGTCGCGCAGAGCCACGTCTTTAAAATCGTTACACTTTATTCTCTGAGTGTACACACACACACACACACACACACAGGCGGCGCCATTCGGCGTCTGTCCGCGGCGCCCAGCAACGGCTCGGGACCTTGTTCAAAATGAATCCTGCCGCGCCACAGAGCGCCATTCACATAGTTTTATATTACATTTATTTTAAATTAATACATTTTATATACATTTATTTGTCTCAAATCGTCGTTATGACTTCACACTGTGCTGCAATATGTTTTACAATCATTTAGCTACAGAAATCAGCTGGTTGAATGAAAATTGCTGATGTTATCGGATTTTCAGGATACATTCAGTTAACGGACGCTCTCTGAGATAAAGTGCTTCAGACTGCAGACTAAGCAACGTATTTAATTGTACAGTAGCCTGTGCGCGTCCGGTGTGCGATACCTCGAGTTGTCATAGACGCGACGCGGCGTTTCTCGTCCGGTGTGTGCGATACCCATAGGCGATACCTCGAGTTGTCAAAGACGCGGCGCTTCGCGTCGGGTGTGCGGCCCCCTGAGGAGGTTGACTCGCAGCATTTCAACACGCGTGTTTTTTTTCCGCTTGACAAAGCCGACCGAACGTGACATGGGGGCGTGGCAGCATCGACGATTCCATTTTTTAATTCGATGATCGAGATTGTGACTTAATTTCGATCGATTTCGATTTAAAATCTAAATCGTGACACCCTTATTGTCAATCATCTACAACTTACTACAGTATGAACAAGAATGAGCAGTAACTTACCAACAGTAATATTTCAATACTGTTTTGTTTTCCTTTAATAACATCCGATATCAATAATTACGCAATACTAAAAATATTAGTCCATAAACAATAATGAAGTAAGAATTCACAAGATTAAGCTGTTTTTACATTGACCAAATGACCAAAAACAGAATGTCTGTGACAAGGCACATTTCACTTATAAAACTTCTAAACTAAATCTTCGAAATATCCATTTAGTGAGGATAAAAAAATTTTAATGACTGATTTACACGCACAAGAAATATACTGCCCATGTAAAAATGAATAAATAAATGAGGGGTGATATCTGATGTTCAGAAAGCTTGTTTTGGCAGGCATTAATAAGCGAACAAACATTAAGACAACAATAATGGTGTCAGATGATTGGAGGAAATTAGTCTGGGCGTGTGAAAAGGAAGTACGACAAAAGAGAGATTAAGAGAGAGAACGAGGAAGAGAGAGAGCAAAAGACTGCTAAAAGCAGCAGATTTCCAACACCTCTGTCTCTGGCACTGGAAACACATGATGGCTCCTGTGTGCAGGAAACGTTGCTTGTGCAGAGAGCAGAATCTCATTATCACCTCTCACCCGGCACAGCAGAGAGACAGCCGGAGCAGACCGCCGCCTGTCTCTCTGCGGGTGGATTGACAGACACGGGGAGATTTGAAGGGGGCAGATGTGGATGTGGAAGAGGGCGACAGGCTCGTGCTACATGCTGCTAAGCAAGCAGGTGTTGAGTCAAGACGGTAGATGAAAAAAAAAAAAAAAAAAAAAACTCAAGTGGCTTTGTAGAACCGCTATATAATGAGATTACAAAAGAAAGTTTGGCTAGACTGAATGTGTGTTTGTGTTTGTGTGAGAGAACACAAACCTGTGGCTGAAACACTGGCACCGGCGGCTGCTGGCCTTGTGATTGGGCGTCCATCGTGACAGCAGCAGTCCCTTACACCCCTGTGAAAGAAACAAACAAACTAAATAAGATGCATCAACCATTCCTGGCACGGCTACAGGAACAAACCCTCCCTCCGTGTAATAATAATCTCCAGTGAAGGTGGACGTGTGAATCTGGTAATAGAATTAGTGTCCGGAGAAGCACTCCTGACAATCACGAGCTTCCGCGAGAACGGCTGGCCTGCGTCACCTCGCACGAGGAACCCGATCCGACGAGAACACAACACCTATTGTGTTAATGAGACCTGTCAAAGAGCCACGCTACTGGAGACCCTTCAATGTGAATTGCAAATATCAATTGTTAAATCAAATGTTAAAACTTGAAGCCCATTCGTCGAGTGCCAGAGGAAATTATATTTTAAAAAAAGGTGCAAAATATATTCTTTGAATGGGCGTAACCAAATACAGTGGTCACAATACTATAGACCCATAATTAGTTTAAAACGAGAATGTACTAAGTACAGGACCAGGTCCACCACTGAAACTCAATATTATTATCAGTTACATGATCTCTAAATCCTTCAATTAGAATACCAGTAAATAATATGACTTATTCTGTATTCTGAAATCATAATTTCCAGTAGATTAAGTGGAGCTTGGTGTTTTTGCACAGGGAACACGCGAATAATCAAATAACCACATTAAAACAGATCTAAATTATTAATCACAGACTAAATGTTGTAATTATTTGAGATTTAAACTAATATATCTAATTAAGTCAACTTTACTGAAGTAAAACACGCAATATACGTTTGCCCATGCCATTGGATTCCATCCTTGGGACATTTTAAAATGGTTTTACATTACAAAACTAAAATATATTTGGTTTTAAATTCTTCTTTTTAACATTTTGTTTAGAGTTAAAACCCGAAGTGTTTATTTTGGTGTTAAAACTGAAGGTAGACCTTTAAATTCAGTGTGTAGGCTGGCAACAGTTTTAACCCTACCTGTAAGACTGGAAAAACTGGAAGAACTGGAAGAAAGGGCTACTCTCTGAGAAAACTCTGTTGCAATATTACCATTAGGGCTGAACGATACATCGAATTTTCATCGTCATCGCGATATGAACTCCCGCGATGAACACATCGCAACAGACAGCCTGACACGATGAATAATGCCTGGTTCAGATTAGCACTAACTTACACGTTTTTGACTCCTAAAATCTTGTTGTGGACAAGAAACATGTCAGACAACACGTTGCTTTCCGACCAGTCATCGCGTGCCGTCACACACACACATTCACTCGCAAACATTCACTCGCACGCACAGACACACAAACACACATACTCACTGTCCCTCGCTCACTCACTCACTCACTCGCTCACTCACGCACGCACACACACACACATACACACACACACACACACACACACACGCTCACACGCTCACTGGCGCACACACACACTCACTGTTGCACTCACTCACGCCTCGCTCACATATTCAACCCGTCGTGGAGGACCGTTAAAGAATTAAACATGCTATAGTCTTTATGTCGTGAAGCATTGCAGACGCGACGTAGGTTGTCGCCCACTATGAAACACTATACGAGATGAAACGATCGAATCTTGCGTCCCGACGCCCGTTGTCATTATTACGAATCTCCACGACACCCATACGTCAAACGGATCGTGCCAAAATCGCACTAAAATAGTGTATTCTGAACCAGGCAGGTAATAAACGTTTGACCTATCACGCAAAGAACCTATTAAAGCACTAAAACATGGGAACAGTATAGTTAACAATCACATTTATCGCAAGTCATATCGTCATCGCAATATTAAACAATGTTATCGCACATCGCAGCTTTTCCTCATATCGTGCAGCCCTAATTACCATCCCCATTCGAGACACGATCACACTTGAGTTGGTCACCTCCCAATTTACACATCATTCCATTCACCCATCCCGACCTGAATTTACCCAAAAATCTATATGGTTTAATATGAACAATTATCATACAGTATTATACATGTTTGGTATCATTTGAAATGTCTCAGTTCGACTGGTACAGAGGTCTCATTCCCAGAGAAGTAAACCAAAAAGGTAAAAGGTATGGAGAGTTTAGAGATATCTTGTTAACTGCTGTGGGTGTGCCTCCATGTAAATCAACTTCTGTCCCCAGTAAGTCTAGGACGGTGAATAATGCAAATTCCCATTGTGAACTCAAGTTTACATTTGAAAAGAGGTTTCTGCCTTGGTCTGAGTATTTAGGGAGACGCTGAAGAAGGCTTGTGGCGATTTTTAGCTCAAATTATCCCGTGATGCTGAGAGTGGCCAAGACTCTCAGCATCATACATTGTCTAATGTCAGGTTCGCATCTTTTCTCTTTATTCCAGAGCATTTGATGTTTTGTATTTATTATCTTTGAACTGATTATGAAATTGGCATGATACATTTACTTGACATCATAAATTGTTACAATTGATTTTACTCCGACTGACTCTGAAATTGTTTTCCCAAGTAGATTAAACGGATTCGTATGTTCCCGCAAGTTTTGCGTCAGAATAGTGACGACTAATATTTGGTGCTAATTCAACTGTACTTAATTTGCAAAGACAATAACTGAATTTTCGTTTAGGGCAGCAAACAAAAAAAACTTTTTTTTGTACGTGGGAAATCACGGCATGGCCAATCCAAAGCTATTATAAGAGAAGTTGGTTGACTTATCTGTAGAAGTGGCCATACCTCTACTGAAGTAAAAGTTAAGTTAAATTCAAGTGTATGCAATTCCATGGGGGCCATACCAAAGTATCTTTGATTGTGCAAGCGTGAATGTGACCGATCTCATAGCAATTACCAATCAAACTTAAATTCGAGGTCGTGATAAAATGGAGTCGGATAAAAGCTTAAATGGAATTAAATTACTTTGCCACGCGGAAAGACAGTAACGCGCAGAGACCTTCACCAGTTATCTGAAATGTGAGCGTAAAAATGTAGTTAACCTTGTCCACTTATCTTTTTCCACTCACATTATAAGCAGACCACACCATGACCCACACTTGATGCACATTCAGAGATGAATGGTTTAACCTTAATTATCGACATTTACCGATAACGGTTTCCATGTAGTTAAAATCAGCCCGCTTTGTTGAACTGTAGAGCTGCAACAATCTGTATTGTGTGTAAAGCACTATATAAATAAAGGTGACTTAACTAAGTTAGCTAATTAACAGCAATTTGTTTTAAAATATTTTGGTGGTCTAAGTATTGAGCAAAATGTGTTACTTTCATTTTTGAATAAATTCAATTTTAATTCAGAAACCATGTACATGTTATTTGGAAACATTAAATAATATCTGTCGTCCTGATCTCTAGATTTCCGTTTTAGGAGATTATAAAAAAATAAAAACAACAGGTTAACCACAAATGTCAACCCAAAGATTCCTTCATTATTTTTACACACAAAAACCAAACCTTCAATAACGACCGCCCATAAAGAACCTAGTATCTGCTTGTTGAGTCTACTGCTCCTCGAAAGCCTACAAAGACATTAATGTGGGCACAATAAAGCGTATGTGCAAGTAAGAAACAGTGAAGACGAGTTGTCTTTGCAGAGCCGACGATGAGAAGGAATAAATTAGGCCTGAGCTCTCGTCGGTGACAGAGAGCAAATACAAAAGATGGCTGCGCGCTTTTCTTTACATCAAGCCGGGAGATGGGCCTGTGCGTGCAGCAGCCATCAAAATTTTTAATGATTGCTCGGTTGTCACTTCACTGCGGCGTGCAGCTCGGGTGAGCTCGCCGTGTCCTCACTGTACTGAAGGAATATGAGCGAGGGGTTACACAAAAAAAAAAGAAACATTCCTTTCATAGAAAGGCCATTTACATGTCGCTCACCGCGGTGAACGTCCGTCTCCGCGCGTTGTCAGGGCTGAGTGGATCGAGGAGCTCGAGCCAATTAAAATACCTCATGCCGGTGAACGGAGAAATGGAGCTGAAGCTGTCACCATGGCAAAATAAAATCAGCCCGGTTTGTTGAAGGTTAATAACACTAATTAAGCACCAACCCCGCGTCTGAGACTTGAGTGGCAGTGCGAGCAGGACAGGGTTTGTTGCCACCGAAGATTTGTTTCTGTTAGCCATTTTTTGCAGTTTAGCTAAATTTGTCTCCACATTAAGGATTGTAGAAACTGCTTGCGTGACGCATTTTCTCTGGGGAAGAAACTAGTCTTTAAAGCCACACATTTAAACAGCCACTGTACCAGTATGTAATTAGTATTGGAAGAGTACGTTTTTAAATTAATGAAACACACCCGAGCTCCCAAAAAAGGGTACTTATGTGTAACAAACTCTAAGTTCTTCCTTTACAAAACTTAAAATGTGACTAAGGTGAATAATTATGGGCACTAATTAGCAGTTTGAGACAGTCGTCAATGGACACTCCTGTTGGCATTGTATTATCTCCCTATTATGATTTTTTTTTTTTCTTACTAGGCTATTTAACGAAATTCCATTGATCAGAATAACAAATCTAAATGCAATCACACAGGCACAGTTGAGTTTTAAAGTGAACATGAAATGTTGGTTTTTTAATTATTTATGGATGGATGGATGGATGGATGGATGGATGGATGGATGGATGGATGGATGGATGGATGGATGGATGGATGGATGGATGGATGGATGGATGGATGGATGGATGGATGGATGGATGGATGGGTGGATGGATGGGTGGGTGGATGGGTGGGTGGGTGGATGGGTGGATGGGTGGATGGGTGGATGGGTGGATGGGTGGATGGGTGGATGATGGCCGATAATCCCCTCTGCAGGTGTATATAATTTTGCCCCTTTGGTACAGAGTCTGTCTGGCAGTGTCAGCATGGGATGGGTTGCTCTCATTGTTGGTTAGCTCTACTTCAGTTTCAAGCAGTACAGATTGAAGCTGGCAGCATAGCTTCTCTGATTGACCTATTCCGTGTCAAAATGACTTCAGGGCATCGGCGGTTTCCATCCGCAGACCTTTGCCAACACCCTCATTAACAGAATCAATTAAAAATGCCACATGATATCAGCACAAAAGCACCCAAACAAGAATGATTACAGGAGTCGCATGCTCTGGAGATGACTGTATACACACGCACGCAACACATTTCGACAGCACCCAACTGTCTAGAGAAACATTCATCTGCGCTTTTTCCACTGGCTATTTGCGGTGTCCACGTGGTTTACAGCTGCATTGCTTGTAAAATTAACATACCGAAAAGAGGCCGCGGCAACAACTAACAAGCTATACATAGCTTAGCATGACAAAAAGGGCCATTACATGCCATGATGACAGTAGGCAACCTACTTGAAAAAGAGGCCTGGGAGCTGACTAACAACGTAAGCGGCAGTTTTGCTGCATAGTCACATAGAAAGACTGATTTGTTTCTTCACTCACTCCATTAAAATGATTGAATGCAAACTTTTTTAAAGTTTGAATCCACCATTGACTGCATTTACATGTGCACGATAATGTGATTATTTCCAACAATCAGAGTAAGGACTTAATAACAGTGAGAGTTTACATGACACGAGTAAACCTCTTCACTCCAGTTTACATGCAATTTTCCTTATTCTGATTATTCACTAAGAAGAGAGGTAACTTTTACCACCATTATACAAATGAACAAGTCAGATACAGTAGGCATGTTACCGGCCACTGTTTTAATCTACTTACATCAGACGCAAAACACATTTCTATGGTCGCATTGGAATGTTATCCGGTGCCGTGATGAACATCGCAATGCTGCTGTAACTGGGTTAGCCAAGCCGTATCTCTTTCTTTGCATCTCTGGGTGAAGATATGGACTGCGCAGCGAGTTGTTGACAGAGTTTATTCATGAAATGTACGTCATCCGTGTACGTCCAAGCACATGCACACTTTGGTCAGAGCTGTAATAATATGATTAAAGTGTTAATATGCTTGTTTATTGAGATTAAAATGACATACGCCACTTCATTTAATACGAATATGAGTTTAATCCCTAGTTTGATCGAAGTATTGCGTTTACATGAGGTAAGGTTAAATCGTAAAAGAAAGTTGGGTTTACTTAATCATGTCGAAAAGCATCTGTGAATATTACACTCAATATGAAGTCTGGATGCTTCTGCATGTCTTTGTGTGAATGAGCAGCGTACTTTCGTCTACTGTACATACTCAAGAACGCGAGAAAGTTTAGTTGAACTTGAAGTTGTGACAGAAATGTATTACAATTTTACATAATGCAGAACAAATTTAGAAAAAACAGAAACAGAAATCGGCCATAAAAATCCAATCCCTTTCATAATTTTCCATATTGAAATTTTTATAGATTTTATCTACACATTTTGCACATTAACATTATCAATTTTTACATGTATGAGCAAGCAACATTAATATATGTTGCTTTATATCAGTTAACTTTTCTAACATTCCTAACCCTGTCCTTAAATGCTCAAAAAGAACAAGCTAGAAGTCTTTATTATGCGTGGGTGTCCATCATGAATCAATGCAGCCTTTAGTTATGTGGAAATTATGAGTAATTGGCAATTTTACAAGGCATCAACTCCTGGAGGCTGAAGTGATTTTATATCAAATTTCCAATAAGTGTGCATGGACTGCATACTTCTTTCTTTGAAGCAGGAAAAGTTAATCAAAGAATAGATTCACCCAGTGTTCCCATGTTCAGAATAATAAAAGTGGACATAACTGAACCCATCAGTAGCCTAGCAAGCACAACAGGGCAACTTAAGTGATCATGTGATGGCAGGCTGTCCTTTATTCCCCGTTTCTTGGCTACTTTTCCATGCATGAACAAGAAAGAAGTATCCAGAAAGGGAGGAGGATTGGATCAAGGAGTCTGGATGTTAACTGGTTCTGGACCTAAATTAGCCTTTCCTCACAGGTGTTCACGCAGACAGATCAAGTGCATGAAGGAAAGGAACGCCAACAGTAGAAGAGCATGGTATGAACAGCACATGAAAGGCCGCTTTGAGCCTGTGAATACAGTAAAAGCAGTGGCCATGATTATAAGAATCCTTTTTATGACAGTGAGGCTGATCATTAATGATGGAATAGTTGGAAATTAAAAAGGACCGACATTTGCACATTTATTTTAATCAGTGCCGAAAAGAAACATGAGCATAGAAGTACAAGTCGCCATGGAGAAGCTCAAGACATGTTTGAAGTTTCAGGATATGGTTCTGTTGATTTATGCAGCTATTTAACGATGCCATTTATGAATTTTAACTTGTCAAAGAGCACTTTTGATCTACTATCTGACTAACTGGACAATTAAGATATTTAACACTATTCAATTAAAGAAAAATGTTAATGATAGATATGTACACACACACACATATATATATATATATATATATACACACTGCTATTGACTAAAGAACTTTTGTATCTTATATAAGGATTAATCTATATTTAATTTATAATTTATGGAGTGCAGACTGGTAAAGCCTGGCACAGGTAAATATGACATTTATTATGGATTTATGTGAGGATTGTTTGAAGTTAAACTAAAAGTTGTTATATATATATATATTTTTAAGCCCAAAAATGTTTTTTTAAAAAATTGATAGCTTTCAATTACACTGCAATGTTGAATGGCTATAATTAGTGTTTAAAATGTGTGTGTGTGTGTGTGTGGGGGGGGGGGGGGCCTTCGGTGATGGCCTTCATTCATAAAAGATGCCATTAAACAAGTATTTCAAATATACTGTCTTGAAGTTATCTCTACATTAATTTGGAGATTAACTGTAAAATTATTACATAGTAAAATACATTAAAAAGTTATACAAATGTACATCGTTTAAATTGCATTTAATCACAGAACAAATGTGTGATTAATCTAGTTAATTTTTTTAATCGATTGACAGTACGAATATATATATATGATTTCTTACTGGCCCAAATCATACGTTATTTGATTATATATTATTAACTATGTAGTATTTAATCAGTGCCAGTAATAATTGACCCTTAAAGAAATGCTCAATACACTGCTGTATTAATGTTCAAATATTACAAAGAATTTCATTAATCTCAATAAACGTTCAAGAAGCTTTATGTAAAACAACAAATGCAGCCTAACTGTATAATATCCTGCAAATATACAAATGTCGCACCCCACTAGTTCATCTAAAGGGCTGTTTTCTTGTTCCCTACAACGATTGCATTTCCACAAGGAACCAAGTCTTGTGGTCTTGAGGGAGTCTGGCCCGGCCATCCATATTCCTGCTCGCCGCCTATTTATAGGCCTCCTTTACATTTTTCACTTTCACATTTTATAGGGTAATGATTATTTCTCAGCGGAAGTAAATAGCACAGCACAAATGGCCTCTGCATGTGAGGGCCGGCTTTGATTTATACCCACACACAAAGTAGTGCGCAGGCCTTTGCCTTTAATACCTGACTCTATTTTACGGCAAGTCTCGGAGGAGCGCACTTTTTGAGAGCACTACCACTCTGCTTTGGGGTCAGAAACCCGCTACAGTAACGGCGTGCGAGTGTTTGTATCTCTTCCAAGTCGGCCTCCTTCAATCATCACACACAAACGTTGGATGCGGCGTAGGAGGCTGGAGTGCGTGCAGGTGTAATGACACACTTCACGTATGCTTGAGTCAAAAGGACGAGGCTCGGAGGAGCTGGCAGGGCAGCAATAGATCCGGGCCACCTCGGCCTGCTGCCTTTTGTGTGCGTCTTCTCGAGGGCCAGTTTGATGAATCAGTTCTGGGCTTGGGCTTTTGTGAGTGTGCCGTCAAGCCTGCAGGTGCTTTATAGTGGAGGGTCTGAGAGGGAACAGTTAATTACCCTGCAGGGGCGCGCAGATCCCCAAACGCTGTTTGATGTGCAGGGCTTGAGCGTGCTGAAGGGAGTCCTAAAGTGATGCAAATAATCCATTAGAGGTAACTTGACTAGCCTGTTGTCTACGCAAAGATGACCGATTTGAATAACACAGGATCAGGAATAAACATTTGATCCAAATGTACTGAAAACATTCAGACCTCTTATAGTTAATGAGAGGATTTTAATATTTATTGTAATGTTTTTTTTTTTTTTTTTTATATCTGTTGTCTACAATGATTTTAGGGCAACATTTATATTTACATATAAATTAAAAACAGGTAAACAGTATATATATATATATATATATATATATATTAAATGCACCGAAATGAAAATTCTGGGTCGAAACCAAAAATTCTGGATGTACATGGCCGAAAACGATAATTACTAATTTCCTATTTTTATTTTTTTTGTATAATTGTATTAATATTATACTTTTTATTAAACTAAATTATTTTAATTATTTTATATGCCTAAACAGAACGTCATTTATGAATGAACATACCAGATTACCATTCAGTGACACAAACATGAATAAAGTCACTCGACTGAGAAACAAAGAATAGATGATATACAGCACTTCTTAACACAAAGACGTTTTACTCTACAATGAACAATGATTACATGACAACCTTATATCTGGTCAAACAGGTTGATTTGAATGTGCCAAAGTCAAGAACAGTCCATAGACAAACTCACATTACAAAAAAAACATTTGATAGGTCTTTCTTTAAAGATTCAATGAGTTGTCAAGAAAATCAATGTTACTTCCTGATTGACTTCTAAAGAAAGCAGAGCATTAATCTGATAGATCTCAGCTAGATCGCATGCACCTGCAGGCACTTGTTTTTGTTTCTTTAAGTGTCATGAAAAACAGAATTTGAAAAAAAAATAAGCTATTTTCAAAGAAGCACAAAAGCTCTGATCTAAAAGGTGATACCAAATGAGCTCATTTCTAAGGAAGCACTGCATGTGCTCTTTCCCAGAATACACTGCAATTCAGTTTAAATAAGTTCAGTGGAAAACAAATGCTGATAAGCATACTTATATTTCATTTAACCCCAAGTATCAATGAAAAATTACTATTTTACGCAATATTTGTGCGATATTTCATTAGGTACTACAAAATAACAATTACAATTGAGATTACAATTTCAAATGATCAGTTTCAATCTAACAATAATTAATTATTTTAACCAAAATGTGTGAAAAATAAAATGTTCAATAAATATGTAGTAGGCCTCCCATTTATCTAATATTTGTGTGCAATATTGCATGTGTATATGTGTGTGTGTGTGTGTGTGTCATAAAATGAAAAGGATTCATTTAAATCTATACAAAATAACTATTTTAACTAAGACTAACGATTTCTCATTAAACATGAAAACGTATCAAATTCAATCCAAATATTAATTTACTATTTTACCCAATAAACTGTGAAATACATGATTCAATACTGAATGATATCAATAAATAAAAGTTCAATCTACATAAAAAAATAACCATTTCCCCAATACTTGCTATATTTTAATCAATACTAATAATAAAAGATTAAAAAATAATAAAATAAAAATGTGTTACAGTTATCAGGATTTATTTAAATTAGGATGTATGTATTAGTATGTATTCAGAAGACATCAAGGCTAATATTTCTCAGCCAACAAATGTTTTCTTGCATGATACAACTGCTTGTTATGTGTGGCCTGAAGACCCCTGGCTGTACCCGTGACCCTACGAGCGGCGGACCCCATGTCACGTGGTCTAATGAGGACTAAGCCATGTCACTGACCACAAAGTTGTCCAGCTAACCTCTGACCGCGACGGGATGTGACAACTTCCACTTCGGGCCTAAATTCCTTTTATTTGCCGCAGCCAGAGGTCAAGGCCACCAGCTGCAGTCATGCTAATAGAAGCCTACAGTGAATATGCCTCCATCTCTAGCTCCCGGGCCCTTTCTTCTCAGCTAAAAGTTTGACAAAGATTTCAGTGGCGTCCCAGCAATCACTGAACGCACGATACATTATTACCGTTATGCTCTGTATCACGCCGAACCAAAACAACAGATGTTGATCATGCTTCATTTCTCTGGAATATTCATGATGCAATAATCGGACGCATATCATAACACGATTTCTTCCGCGGCCTTTGACAGTTCGTCAACATCACAATTCAGTCGAGGAAAGAAACATTTTGTGTTTTTCTGCGAAGCGTAATGATACAAGCCAATTAACTATTTCAACACCTTGGCTTGGTCATGCAAAGAGGTGTGATATCTCAAATGTATTATAAAACCATTTCCAAATTAGGGATGTGCAAAATAAACATTTAACACAATATTTTTGGAAAAAGGAACTATTTTACCAAATATTCTGGTGTAGTAGTTCATTCTAATTATTAAAAAGTCAACCTTACTAATCAACTGGTGGCAATTAAAAGCGGCAAACAGAGAAAAAAAAACAGGTTCAGCCATAGTGCCAGAAGGTTGAACGGAAGTTACCAAGGGGCGCTCAGTGGGGCCGTTTATTGATGCTGGCCGTTCATGCAGTGAGGAGCTCACAGAAACCCTGAGAGGTCTATTCTCCGCCCCATCTACCAATAGGGACTTCCCTTTCTATGAACCCCTTCTATGCTTATTCATCAATTGCCCTTCACCCCTTTCATGAAAATACATCTGTAAAACTCAAACCATCTCATACCACTATCTACTAGCAGTGCTTCTTCCTCAGAACACAGAGCAGAACTTAAAGAGAATGTCTTTGGTGAATCTTTAATGGGGCGCAAAGGATCTGCCCTTTTCATGAGAGATAAGGGTGCTGGGGAAAAACGCTGTAGTTGTACAAAGATTGTAGGGCTTGCATTGCTCAGTACTGATACTGAAGTCTTATGGCCCTTTCTCAGCGATTTTACCAACCCTACGCACACCTTGGCGCACAGAATCGCCATTGGCTAGTACTTTTTTTTGTTTTGTTTACTCGCCAGACAGATATACTATTATATATGGTTGAATCATATATTATACATACATGATTCCACCAAATCAGCTTATCTTGGTAAAATGGACAGCTTTTAAATATCTGAAAAGTACACTCGTCTCTTAACACCAGTCGATCAAGCATTATGTTATGATATTATGATAATCAAGCACCATTTAATGATAGAAATTTAATTAGAACTAAAACTTGGTAACCATGTATGAATGCATTTGTCATTTTAACTGAACTTAGGACTGGTGAAACTAACTTGCTTCCGCGTTTTGGCCTACAAAGGGATGTCATACCTGCACCACTCTATACTCCAAAACTGAACCTGAATCAAATCTAAAACGAATCAGGAGCTTGAGAATCGGAATCAAATTGGAAAATCTGTTTTCACATACACAGCCCTACTGAGTACAAATAAATAAATCATGGAGGTTTATTAGCTAATAACTGCATTTTAAAAAGCACAAGACAGCACAGCAATCAATCCGTTGACTTTACTGATCCAGTTGGAAATGATTGCTGAATAAATCCTAACTTTTCTTCATAAATCACAAACCAAATTGGCTGCTTAAAAGGAGCTACAGTTCTGCCAAAATGCCAGTCCTGAAAGCTGATCTTGGATCAATAATGTTCGTTTTAGAAAATAATTACTTCAGTTACTCACATCATTAAGGTCTACCCAAATCCACCAGTAATAGTCTTGTGTTCCTACTGCTGTTGTACTTTTAATGGTCGACCAATGCTCACGACAAATGACAGTTGAAAAAGCACTTTGAAAATCATAACCGTGCATTTAAAAACGCACTTGGCCTGTTAACAACCAGAGAAAATGCTTGCAACATCAAAACATCAATATCAATGAGATTCCCTGGGATATTTTTGGCCGAAGCCAGAGTGAAAAAAAGCATGGCTCAGCGCACGGTTTGACCCAGAGACCTGGAGATAGTAACGTGACAGACTCCTTGTTCAAAGAAACTGGCCTGCTTTCATCTCCGGCTTTTTCCCCGAGCCGCACTGGCCCAAGCCATCTGCTTTATTCTAATACGGGGCTTAAAGATGCTGTTTTTTCCAAGGCTTCCCAAGTACGATAAACAGCCTTTATGTAGCTCACCCCTGTTTACAGCATGCAGTATGCTGTGCTGTAAAATATTCACTGTTAAACTGTCAACGATGCTGGCCACTCGCCCGGACTTCACAGTATGGTGGCACTCGCCCTCAGTTTACGCCCCCTCGGCCCCCCACCAATGCCTGCTCGCGTAGAGGCCCGGGATCCGGCCCACTTCTCGAGACCTTCCAGAGCAGTTCAAACGCCACACGAGCTTCCAGGTTTGGCTTCAGGCACGTGTAAAGTTTTTTTGTTATTCAATGCCCTGCAAAGGCACCGCCAAAGGTTTCCGAGTTCCAACTTGGCATGACTTCTGAAAAACAAAAAAGCGCCACAGCTTCCTCCTGCAGCTCTCGAGCCGGCTGTTTGTTTCCCTGACTGATTGAACGCAGAGAGCAGGGTCCTGTCGCGGAAGATCCCAGAACGAGGGGGTGTTACGTCTCACTCCAGCCACAGACCTCGACAGCCCTTGGGCCGAAGAAACTCAGCGGAAAGCTGATGAGTGTTAGTATGCCAGGCTGGCGTGCCCGGCTATTTGCAACACTCGGGTATTGCGTATTAAGAGAGACAGGCTTTCAAAACACACGGCCTCTTGCCTTCTCTCCATGTCATCCTTTGTGAAACATTAAGAGTCGTTTGCAGTGAGGACGTAAGAAATGCCGATAGCGACCCGTACGAAAAGACCGAGGATGTTCTTTTGGATCACAGTACATATTTATTGCGTTTTTTTCTCGTATTTTGTGACAAACGCAGGCTGTCAGCTTCTCCATTACTGTGTTTACAGTGGCATATGCATCGTGTAATTATGCTGTGAAAGAGTTCATTTCCTGAGGAAATCTAAAGCAACGAGAGAGGCAAAAAAGGACGACAAATTTCACAAACATTTCTGTCTTACGAAAAGAACTCAAATTGTTCCAGATCAGCCTAAAATTATACAAGTCATGATTACTTACTTATAAAAAGTATATCCACAATAAAAAGAATATGTGGGTCAACTAAATTATATACTCTAAAATATTGCCTAAAAATCAAATGGATATATTCAAATCTCTTTAATTTCAATGGTGATTCAAATCTTAAAATATTTACAGTCTGTAAATTTCCCATTTAGCATTTGAGCAAAAATGTGATTTTCAGCGGCCAATACGATATCTAGAGTGTTGAGTGAACGATTGAATGATATATTTTAAATAATTGAACTTAAAGATGTCAAATGAGACAGAGATAAAATTAATTAGATTGAATTAAATGAATAAATATTTTACACAACTACACCCATTTGTTTTTAAATACAGAAATTAAATAGAAGACATTTTAAGATTTTTCAATACACATTTTTAAAGGAAGTTAAGACCAACTGTGTAACAATGCAAAACTGACAAGAAATAGGTCAGATTTCTGTAAATCAGTCCACTTTGTGGTTTGAGGTTGATGCTAATGTCAGCCAAATACCATACGATTGACTGCCTGGCATATAACAATTCCCATTTATACTAGGCTATGGCCTAAAAGTATTCTCTTTTACTGAAGAAAAAGTACACTTTTGAGTGTGTAGCAGAAGATTAGGAAAGTTTTGGGACTTACTACAATGTCATAACTGCGTCTTTAACAAACCCCATTGTCCTGTCACCATAAACTGGCCTGTCCTCTTGTCACTTGTCACAATGGCCTTATTTACACACTCCACATTTCAGTTAATTAAATGTATACAACAATTCTATTCTCCTTAGCCTATTTTCCCATCATATTAGATAATACATTTCTCTCAAAATAACACTTCTATCACAAAATAGAAATATCACTTCTATCTATGCCAAATATGGAACCTTGAGTCTCAGACCTTTGCAACAATATGAATTTTGTCAATATTAGGAAAAGATGAGATTACTGACAGTTAACGGGTTCAAATTATTTAATGTTCACTTCATATTTGGCAAAACTGAAAATTGTCATTATTTACATTCATGTTGCTAGCTACATCCTGTATGAATTCCTTTCATCGCATAATTTATCATACAATGACAGTTGAAAGGTGCCTCAATCTGTCATTCTAATCAGATGTTGTTTTCCACAGAAACATAACATGGGTTTGGAAAGACATGAGAGTGAGTGAATGAAACATTTTGGGGAGAAATATTTCCTATAACAAGCATTCAATTTCAAAGTTTGCATAACCACTGTAATTAAAATGTTGTGCTGATTCAGTGTTCACGTCATTTTGACGAACCCTGACTCCACAGTAATTTCACTGGATTTATAAGGTAATACACTGCATGCACTTCTAAGATCTTCTAAAATAGGCCTACTAAAAATATCAGTGATCAAAATACGTGATAATAAACGTGTCCCCTGATTCACTCGTATCATTGTGAAGTTTATGAAGGAGATTCATCATAAACACAAAAAAAAACTAACAACGCGTTGCTGTCAACAGCTGGAAAGTGTTGCCAAAGTAAGAAAACCCTCACATAAAAACCTTAGTTATGACTTCTCTAGAGGAACAGAGCATTAAATATCTTTGCTATTTGGTTTTAAGGTCATTTGGCCAATGTCAGAGAAATTAGGAGTGAATTTCTCTCAACATTTCTACTGCATGTGTCACGCTGACAGACGTTAGCTTAGCCACAATGCTCTAACTAACCGTGCCATGTCACTGCTAGAAACACAACCAACACTCTTAAAAACAGTTCCAAACTAACTTTCAAAACAGGGTAAGTGAATGTCTGAATGGATAAAAAACGTTTTAGTGTTAAATCAAATTATCTGAAAGTTTGTCTCGGGTAAATTACTGTCACAGCAGCGTTAGCCTAGCGCGCTAACTCAAACTAGCCCAAAAGTTCGGTCAACTTTTCCTTAGCCTTTTCTGTTATAACCTCGTATAACATTTAGCGCATACACATTGCCTCACAGACTCAAAATGTAATTGTTGAGTGACAAAAGTGACTATCAGTTTTTGAACTCGACAGGAGGGAATGATGTTAAACTCTTACCAGGAAGTGCCAGCTGAGTTTCACGCGCACTGACCTGGAGCTCGCGCCGATGATGAGGAGGATGATGAGGATGAGGATTGTGTCCCAGACTGTCAAGGTCGAGCTCCTGTTGAGTTCCTGCGCGACGCCGCAACACCAACGCGAGCTCTTCGCGCGCGACTATAGAGAGTGATGATGTGTGTTCTGTTCGCGTCGGTGTGTGCGTGTGCGCGCTCCTTAACACGCCATTCCAGACCTGTGAAAGTTACACACACATCCCAGCATGCTCGAAAGAGAGGGTGGGGAACTTCACACAGGCCAATAACTTAAACATTCACAGAGACAAGAGTAAAGTACGTCTATGCAGAAAGATGCG
Organism: Phoxinus phoxinus; assembly: GCF_949152265.1. Taxonomy (NCBI): domain Eukaryota; kingdom Metazoa; phylum Chordata; class Actinopteri; order Cypriniformes; family Leuciscidae; genus Phoxinus; species Phoxinus phoxinus. Next base: position 13,832,090 of record NC_136895.1, on the reverse strand, counting down.
TTTAAGTTATATTCTATCATGTAGGTAGGCTACATCTCATCACTTGTGTTTTTCAATGCTAATTTATTTAATTCTCCAAGTTAGTCTGCAAGTCTATTCTGCTCTATTCTTCACTGAAGGTTCACATCACTTATTTTGTTCTGTTATACTTCACAATTGTTCTATCTATTATATTCTGAAGGTTTAAGTATTCTGTTTCACGTCACCTCAATCCATTCTCTATAATGTCACTACACTCCTCGCTTAATCTGTTTTGTTTCAGTTCACTAATATTCTGTTCTGTTTCACATAAGTTCTATTCTGTATGTGCCACTTATGGAACATATTCTGTAATTCTATATTGCAATTTTCACCTCACTTGTACATTTCACCAAACTTCTATTTTCTTTGTTTTTTTCCAGTTCACTAATATTCTATTCTGTTTCTCTGCATTTCACCACACTTCTATTTTCAGTTATTCACAAGTTGTACCTCACTTCTATGCTATTGTGGTCTTTTCTCAGAGAAAGGTTAACGCCACTTCTATTTTCTTGTTGCACTTTACTGATCTATTATATATTTTTAAGTTTTACTATTCAGTTTAACATTACCTAACTTCTATTCTAATCTACTGTATTCTCTTGTGTAAATTTCACCGCACTTCTATTTTATTCTGTTCTGCTTCAGTTCAAACCCTTATTTTCTGTTTCACTTCAGTTCTATTCTGTAAGTTGCACTTCAATGTTATTCCATTTTGCAAGTTTCACTTCAATGTACTGTATCATGACACTTTCATGTCACCACATTTCTATTGACTTTGGTGTATTCTGTATGCTTCACTGCTCTTTTATTCTGTTGTTTCAATTTACTAATATTCTATTCATTTAATTGTATGCCTATTCTGTCCTGTTCTATATTCTATTCACTCTGTTTTAACTTTTTGCTATTTCACCTCACTTCTATTCAAGTTTCACTTCACTATTTTATGTAATTTAATTTTACCTACACATCCATTTTAATCTCCAAACTTCATTTCATTCATTTTTATTCTATTTAATTTAGATCTGTTCTATTGTAGTCTGTGTTGGAATAAGGTTAAATACAAACAGAAACATTTATTACAATTCAAATCTTAAAGAGGTGGTATAATGCCCGTTTCACAAGATGTAAAATAAGTCTCTGATGTCCCCAGAGTGTGTATATAAAGTTTTAGCTCAAAATACCCCACAGATATTTTTATATACATGTTAAAATTGTCATTTTTTGAGGGTGAGCAAAAACGCACGTTTTTGTGTCTGTCCCTTTAAATGCAAATGAGCTGCTGCTCCCAGCACAGTGGGCGGAGCTACAACAGCTTGTGTCCTTTTATCTCACACAGACATGCACTGAAAATTTCAAAAACTTTTAGCCTTTTATGTTCAAACCGGAGTCAGACAATAATCGAGAGACTCAAGAAGAAGTGACAACATGTAGAATGTAACAGGACATTTCTGAATGGTTAGTTGATGAATTTATGTTGCTTATGTGGAGTTAACTATCTTGTAGTCATTGATTAGCATATTCTGTCTTGATAATCTATAAATCGTGTTCCCGGGGCGGGGTTTATGTAAATTTTAGGGTTAGTGATGTCACCAACCCGGGAGGACTGCCGTGTAGTCCCTACCAGCCGTTTGTTGTAGTCCTTAAAAAATGTTTTCTTTAAAAGCAAATATCTCCCTTTGCTTTGAACTTTGAGCGTTGTAACTTTGCAGATGTTGTTTATGCTCAAACAGCAACATTACACACTAACTAAAGTTAGAAAAGTGAAATCATAATCAACAACCCCTTTAAATACTGACACTGCAGAAACATGATCAAAGAAAGTAGTCTACCCGGTCCCATAATATGACAATTTACCAGTAAATGTGAAGATAAGTTTCTATCTCTGACTGATTTTAAATCGTAACTTTGGCCACCCCTGAAATGGCTTGTACCATTAACTTTACCTGAGCTGTTGAATTGAATTATGCTATAAAACAGATTCAGTATTCCTCAATAAAACAAATAAATTAATTAAAAAAAACAGTGAAATGCAAACTCAGAATATTATGCAAACTTGCAATAATTAAATATGTTAAATAACACGCATACTTTATGGATTTAATCTCACTTTATTAACCAATGAATTTGCTTCTGACCTTCGCTGATCTAATTTAACCATACAAATAAGTAAAAATGACTTTAGATGAGTCACATTTGAGATCACATTTGTGTTTAAAAAATTTTTTTTGCTAAAGTAAGAGTGTGTCTTATTCTTCTTCAATCCAGAACGGCAGCACAGCTGAAGGTTTGTGTGAGCTGTGCCCTCTACTGTACAGGTATGAATTTGCATTTCAGTTTGAGGCTTATTCATTTCACTTTTGGCCTTTACATTTGCCAAATACATATATATTGTTTTGTTATTAAAGAACAAACAAGCTAGTCCAGCCCAGGGGAGAAAAAGTAACGCAAAAGTAACGTAACACATTACTCTGCATGAAAAGTATAACACAATTAGTTACTTTTTTAGGGAATAACGCGAGCGATATATATATATACACTCAAAGAGCAAATGACATTATCACTAATCTCATTCCTTCACTTTTCACTTTTATTTATTCTTCTTTCTATTTTTTTTTATTTTATAAATGTCTGGCTCTAAAACAACTAGAGTTTTACGTGATCTTATAATGTCGAATCTTAACAGAAAAACGAATGAACAAACAACATAAACATCATAATTTGTTGTGATTCACAATGTTACGCCACAATTCGCCATTATTTATCCACTAACTTGATTTGACTGATTTTGGTGTGGATAGTATTACCTGCGATTACCAGTTCCAACACTGTAAAAAAAAATTGCTGCGATTATTTATCACAACTTAAAATCCAACATTGTTTCAACTTTAAAAAGTATGTGTTCATGCTTGACTTAAAATATTAAGTTTAGTTAACTTTAGTTTACTTTGGTTAAGTTGGATATTTAAGTTATCTCAACCAATTTTAACTAATCGCAGCCACATGTTTTACAGTGAAGATTGTTAGTGAAGCATGCAATATAAGACTAAACTTATTTAGTTACAAAACGACAACCACATCAGCATATCTAAATCACATGATCAATAAGTTATGACAACATATGTTTTTACATTGCTTTAACTCATCAAAATAAGTTAAGCAATTTGCAACTTTTTTTATGTTATACAAGATTCAACTAATTTTTAACAGTTAGTTTAATGTAATTTAAGTTGAAATGACTTAAACATCCAAGTTAATTGTACTTAAAAATGGAAGGCAGCAACTCGTTTACAGTAATCTTGCTAGTGTCAACATAACATCAAAAGGAAGGCTATTTTTTGTTTACACCTCACAGCATTAACACTGTATCAATATAAACAACATTATGTGTTGTCAGCAATAAAATTGCTGCAATAAGCTGAGAGGATACTATACAGTACTATAACATTCAATCAGAGCATTTGAGGGAAGCGTTTTCTGTTCCGTATAAGGAAAGTAACAATGTTTTCTCCTACATTTTGACAGTTGATAATCAACAAGTGTTGTGCGCTGCTTTTCTTTCTTTCTTTTTTTTTCCTGTCTTGACACTTCAATAGCAGTTCTGCTAACCTCCTCACAAATACCATATAAGAAAGGTAAAGCACACACTGTGTGTTTTCCCCTCTTCTTGAACAAGCGTTGAAGATTAAAAGAAATGTCTGCGGAAAATCTGTCAATTCTGTTGGCGAATAACGGCAAGCTGGAATTTAATGGCATGAGTTATATTGGGCTCCCTCAACACCCACATTTTGCTCTCAATGAGATCAATGCTGCTTCATGACAGATAGGGACTGTCTTTAGTATCTTCAAATTTCTGGTTTCTGAGGGAATAATTAGATAGATGGATAAGAGGCAGCTCTTGTGACTGCACACAGGAGCTCTGGTTCAACACTGCAGTCTGTTGTCTTGAAATCTGTGTAATAATCAGATTGTGTCGATTGTTCTAAAAGTAGAACGACGGCGGCTCCATAATGTTAAGGTTTTTTTTTTTTTTTTTTTTTTAGATATTTGTTTTGCCAAAATCCTTGTTTGATTTCATATTTTTTTTGGAATGTAGATGAGCTTCCTCGTGTCTTTTTCCGGGTCTTGTTTGTCTTTACCCCCAGACAATGAACTTTTTTTTGGTGGTGCACGAAAGGGTCGCGCTGTAGCGCATAAAAAAACAGCCAGCTTGATTTGATTTATTATTGCAGCTGTCAATAAGAAAGTTACACGAATCAAATATTCATGTCTGCGTGCGTTTATGTAAACACGCGTGTGACTTTTGTCTGTTTCTGTTTGCTTGTGTGTCTGTAGGCATGGAATTCGACAGTTTTGTTCTCTATGTTTTCATCAATGTACACATATACATCTTTTTTTTTTTCTTTTTTTTTGTCACTCGAGGACCATCTTTTAAGCGTACGTTTTCTAAATGACAAAAAAGCAGAGATTTCCATATATGTCAATCTCGTCTTTATATTTCATAATTCCTTCATTTAATTACAGTCAGAATGCATTATTTCAGCATTGACTAAAACTTGTGTAATAAAATAAATGTAAATGTACAGTATGAAGTCAATTAAAATTACTTTGAATAACTTTTAATAATGTTATTTGAATAGATTAATATGTGATCAAAATTATGATAATACATTATTATGATTATAAATGTATTAATTTCTGTATGGATATCATTGAAAATGTGTATGATTTTGAAAAAAAAGTGCATTATTTAGAAACCAGTTTTACTAATTAACTGTGATTTAAGAATTATAGCATTTTGGGTGGTTTTATGAGTCTGTAGAACGATATGGTTAAATTTAGAAAAATGTAAGTAGACATAAACAACAACAAAAAGCCTATTGAAAGGCTAAACAAAGCAAAGCATTATTATATTTTAGCTTCAGTTTTTTAAAGCTTGTTCGTGGTAGTGTTCAAGCACTTAAAATGTTACCTTAAGGTCCGAATTTGATATTTAAAAATGACAGAGATAGATAGATAGATAGATAGATAGATAGATAGATAGATAGATAGATAGATAGATAGATAGATAGATAGATAGATAGATAGATAGATACTTCACTATATATGGGTGTGTGCACCAGTATAAATGTACATTTGTACACTTACTCGACCTGCATGTTAGTCATTGACCTCTGAACTTAATGTTCACAAAATTTCAGATGTGTTATCTGCATCTGCTGCTAGGGGGTCACAGAGTCTCTCTATCTCTCTCTCTCTCTCTCTCTTTCTCTCTCTCTGTGTGTGAGTGTGTGTGTGTGTGTGTGTGTTTTATGTTTAATGCAGACTGCTACATGAGCATGTACTTTTGACAGAGTAGGAGGCAGTCATATGCATACTTTCCTGGGATAAAAGGTGCTGGTGTGGAACTGCCACTGTATGGTAACACACACACACACACAGAGGTGCCAGGCTGACTGTACACATCATCTGACACCGGGCTTCTTGCTTTCTCGTCTCAGCAGTGTATATGCAATGTACCTGTCGGTCGGTCGGTGTGTGTGTGTGTGTGTGTGTGTGTCCCTCTCAGGCTCACTCTACCGTGTCAGTCACAGGAGCACCTGAGTCCACATCACACACATCAGCTGTTTACACACCATCCTGTGTTCTGAACCACAGATATTCACTAGAGAGACAACATTGAGAATCCCCAGAGGAACATTTTATTGCTCAGAGGTTTCTCTTTCATGGCTCAGGAGACTAAATGGAGTCATGTTTCACTTAAGCATCAACTTTGACTCCAATGTTTCGCCTAAAACTACTTCGAAGAAACACACATACACAAATGAGACGTATAGTAAGATAGAGCTGTAAAGCCAATGTGAATAGCATCGCTTGTGAAAAAGAAGTGTGCGCTTAATTGTATTGAATGTGTACTTACAATTTTGACAGTACTTTAAAAAAAAAAACATACTTGCAAATAATATATTAATGAAATGAAGGCTAATGAAATTAGTGTACTACTTAAAGAGAGTATACATTGTATACATGTTTCTTAACACACTTAAGTACAGTTTTAAAAAGTGCACTTTGTAATGTAATGTACAATTGAAAGTTTTAGTTAAAGTACATTTTAAATAATTTTTTTATAATATTTTGTCAGAACTGACATACTAAAGCACTTGTAAAGTACGTGATTATAATTTTAACCGTAGTGTGTTATTTAATATTACATTTGAAATGAATTGCAACTTCATCAATATAAAAATATGTCATTCCAAATATTTTTCAATACATGTTTTTCAATAGAAATTAAATTAAATTTTAAATGCTTGTCAGTACATTCGGCAGTACACTTTAACCATATTTCAAAGACAATAGAAGTTATTTTAAAATTACACAATATAAACAGACGTGGGTAAAAAAATAACATTTTCATCTAATTACATTTAAAATAAGTGTAAATTTAAACTAAAATTAAATTAAATTTAAATTAAACATGCAATGAAGTGTTCGAAAACATTAGCCTACATTCAGTTCATAATTAAGTATATTCTTTTAAAAATATATTATTTCCGTAATTATCTTTTTAAAAGTGTAGGACTACTTTTTTCACAAGGGATTTACCGTAGCTTTAGCTTGCAGTCAATAATTCGATAAATATGAGGTAATATTGAGATTTCTGACTTTAAATAGCACACTTTGGTAAATCTGAGCAGTTTGGAACATTACTATGTCTTTATTGATATTTGAGAAACATGTTTTCAACTTAATGTTATCTCATCAGTAATCTTATTGCCATCTAGGAGCGGTAAGAGTATTGAAATGTTAAGAGGTCTTCATTTGTGTCTAGGTTGATTTCTATCATTTTTATACATCTGTGGGCATAACATAAGTGTCAAATGTGAAACACAAAATATTTTTTCTTCCACAGAAGAAAGGAAGTTTTACAAGTTTGGAACAATATGAGAGTCATTAAATGTGCACAGAATTTTCATTTTTGGATTAACTATAACACTTTAATAGTGTTTTTGTTGTTGTTGTTGTTTTTGTAGTGTAGGCCTAGTGTAGCCTATATAAAAAAAAGAAATGTAGCCTATATTTTCTGACATAAAATCAGTGTGTCATAATAGAACATGCTCATGTAAACAATCACAAACCTTCCTGATTCATCATGCAGTTTGCCTCCTTGTGTGTGAGAGAAAGATTTCCATAAAATCGCTGTCTGCAGGGGAGGATAGCATCCATCTTCCTGTTTGCTTCTGGTTATGGTGACCGTCCACTCCTCCAAGTGTGTAAAAATAAATCCATCATCGCCTCCTTTTGAACTCTCAAGGTCCCTTGTTTTCCTAAGAATTCCCTACGGTCACGGGTGTTAAGAGCCTGTCTTGTTGACTTTAGCCCAAAGGACAACGGACTACTGAATGTGTCGTATACACGTGAGGAATTCATATTTTTTATTAATATAATCTTAGCCAAACGGCAGATAAGTGATGAACTGATATTTTTATTATTACAATGCATGTATATATAATTGCATAGCTATATACGCTTATAAACCCTGGACATGTGCATTTCTACAAGTTTTGACACTTAAAATTACCTCCGTTGGTTGGCGTTCTATTTTATCCAGGTAGATTCAGTCACATACACTATGTAACTTTTTTCTAGTTCAAAATTTGTTCAAAAACTGTATTTTGTCGTCCTGATTCCCTAATCACTACGGTAGGCCTATAAAGAAGTGTTTTTATTAGACCGATAAGGACGCTAACTGCTGCGGAGGAGCACAGTACCTGCGTGAATACATCAACAGACAGAAGTAGCTCCGGCTATAATGTTCTTCCGCCAGACGCCAGCAGTTTTGTTTATTAACCGCTAGAGCACCAAAAGTTACATGGTAACTTTAAAGGGATAGGCTAGTTCACCCAAAAATGAAAATTGTGTCAGCATTTACGCACCCTCATATTGAACACAAAATAAGATATTTTGAAGAATATGGGCTATCAAACATTTAACGGTAGCCATTGACTTCCATAGTAAAAAAAACAAAAACATATGGAAGTCAATGGCTAGGCCTGTCAACTGTCTGGTTACCAACATTCTTTAAAATATAATTTGTGTTCAACAGATAAAAGAAACTCATACAGGTTTTGAACAACATGAGGGTGAGTAAATTACAGAATTTTTATTTTAGGCGAACTATCCCTTTATGTGACTTATATGTTACCACATGAAGCACATTGTGTTGTCTGACTAAACATTTTTATGAAGGCAGAACAGAAATTGTACACAGACTGAAAAGAATTATGTTTTGCGGTCATCCAGCATGTGCAGATCAGTGATGCAGCTCTAAGCTTGACAAGTCTGGCATAGCAGGAATTCAACACTTTACTGTTTACTAGGCCCCCATGTGGCCCAATGCTTTCCCCACACACACTTAACAGAGTATAACAAGCATTGTTTAATAAAGCTGGCTTTCTTGTTACAATAAGAAAAAAAACAGCATATTATTTTAAAACATTTACCACTACATCAAAATTACAATAAAAAAAAGAGGAATATTTCCCTTTAGTATTTTATTGATTTATGTTTTACTAACACCACAAGAATGTGTTACTAAGAAAATCAGGGCACCCAATATATATATATATATTTTTTTTTTTTCTAAGATAACCAGTTTTTATTGTCAAATCAAACATGCTTTTACTGACTTTTACTGTTGTTTTGTATTAAGATTTTGGATTTACAAGAAGAAATGTGCTTTTAAGGTTATAGTATACAACAGACAACAAATGAAACATCAATATAAAATAATATCCACCTGAAATTGCCGTCAACAACATGAAGTGCATGCAAAAATCTCAATCTTTTTTCTTTTTTTTCTTTTTTTTTTTTAAATAACTTGTTTTCATTTTAAATACAGCCATATGGTGTTCCTTTCCAGCTTCTCTTGGTCGGACATTTTGCTGCCAAGTTTTAGGAAGGCTGTGTGTTCATGATATGTGACATTTGTTGCACAGGAATGTTTTACAGCAAGCAAAATTACAAGGTAGTGTGTGTGTGTGTGTGTGTGTGTGTGTGTGTGTGTGTGTGTGTGTGTGTGTGTAGACATGCATGCGTGCGTAGATCCCGTCTCCTGCAGTCGCCTCTTGGAGCAAGGTTGCTCTGTTATGTATCTACAGTACTGTACAACTTATCTTTCTTTGCCTTCCTGCCTCATTTCAGTCGTAAGAAAAATATCCCATTTGTTGTGGATTCTCTTACGAAGATGTTTTTAAACATTCAGGACCAAAAAAAAAAAAAAAAGAAGAAAAAAAGAAATTTGGAGTACATTTTTGGTAGATTTGGTACATTTTTTGTTGTTTAAATCACTCTAAAATCTGACCCTAATATTGTCTTTGTCTTCAATGGTGAAGAATTCCGATCAAAGCTTCTTTTAATACTTTAGGGAATTTTCAAACGTCGTGAAGTATGGCTGTAATGCCCCAAGATTTGTTCTCCCTGAAAAAAAATCATAAAGTAACAATATATTAAACTACAGAGCAACCTTGCTTTGAGAGGTTTATGTACTAGTTTTTCAAAAAAGGCTTTCTAGCATTCCTGTGCTTTGTATTCCTGTATAAAGTAGCCATGTTCATGCATTAAAAAGCATTTTTTCTTTCTTTTTTTTGACTACAGGGCTTTGGTTCAAATCCATGGGGCATTACTTTAACAACAGAAACAGAATAAAGTCAGAAATCCATGTCAGAATGAAAGCAAGAAAAGGTTCGATCTGTCATGTGTATGTGTGTAGTTGTGTGTGTGTGTTTTTTTTTTTTTTTTTTTGGTGTGAGCAGAAGTTTAAATCTGAAAGCAACACAAAAATGGTTTGTGTAATGAAAAATAAAACGCTTGTAAAGCAAAGTAGTTTTATTCACACAAATTTAATAAGATATAACAACTGTTTGGTCCATAAATATTTAAGGGGAAATAGTTTCTATACACCATCTTTTTTCAAGAAACAAGGAAACATGGACAATCTTGATAGAACATGTACTGTACTATTAACACGAAGATCAATATATATGATTCTCGGATTTACCAACTAGTTCTGAAAGAGTGCACAACTGCCTTCTATGACATCGCCGCCCCCTTGTAACAGAATACACCATTAAAAAGATCTTCAGAAAAATCAGATGAAAAACAGAACAGTACAAAACTAGTGAGGCGTTCCAAGGATGGAAATCATTTAACAAACAAACATGTATCTCCTGAATTTTCACAAACTCTCTTCCAAGTCGCATAAGGCACATAGTAGAACTGAGTTAAGCATCTACTTCATGAAGCAGATCTAGTGTACCACTTTGTTCTACAACAGAACAAATTTGTCATCACACAAGGAAATGTTTCACCCTAGCGAGGAGCCCCGACCGATCTCCAACTTGAGCCGTAAATGTTGTTGTTTTTTGGTCTGTTCGGTGGCAGAACATTAAAAAAGAAGGGGGGGGTGGAACCAGAACAAAACAGGGTGATGCGTGTCTTTCCCAATTAACTTCCTGCTTCGCATTCACAAATCACTCATAACGCTTCCTACTGGGCACCATATTGTCACTGAGCGTTGGATATCTTCATTCAAAACAGTTGTTCCACTGGTTGAGGCCCGGCAAACTATCCCAGGCCACCTTGTGATCTGATTCGCACACATTGTGGCAAATTAGGTGGTAACGTTTTAAACAATTACCGCCGTTATTTGGCATTACAGTCCGGCGTCAGTGACAAAACCGACCTAAATTGAGGTCGCAGCATCCACTTGGCGTTTGAGCTCATGGGAAACATTCCCAGTGTATTTCTTCCTGCGGAATATACTCAAATAATGTTGGAAATAAAACTGGAAACGTACTGTATGCGGACATACTTTTTTTTTTTCCTGTGGCGGGCATTTAATATCTGAAATTATAAAGAAAAGTTGCTGCCTTAATTTACGTTTACGTGTACAATTAACTTGGATGTTTAAGTCATTTCAACTTAAATTACATTAAACTGGCGTTTAAAAAACCCCAGAGTTGAATCTTGAATAACTTATCAAAATAAGTTAAGCGATTTTCAACTTTTTGATGAGTTAAAGCATTGTAAAAACATACTTTGTCGTAACTTATTGATCTATAATGATCACGAAAACAAATCAATGACAAGTACTACAAACTCAGCTGCCACGCGGTTGCAAATGCTACACATTTTTAGTAGGTCTCGTCTTACATTTCCAAAGGTCTTTCTGTTGTCGCCAAAGGGTTTTTGTTTTTTGTTGTTGTGGAAAATAAAAATAGAATCTGAAAATAAAGTGGGATAAAGACAAAAAAAAAAACAGCAAATCCGTGTTAGAAAAGGTTTGTCAAGGTAGTTTGTGGGGGGCTCCCAGATTCGTGGCTGTCCAAACTAGAGGTCACTGATGTTACTACGGTGATAGAGGGATTGGTCAGGTCAGTTAGTGTGGTGGCCGTGCTGGGTGGGGTCATAGCACCGCTGTCGGAAGAGGGCGGCGGAAGTGACGTGCCGTCAGCCTTATCAACACCCCCATTCTCCTGCCGCAAAACGTTCCTTCTGAATTTGGCCCGTGCGTTTTGGAACCAAACCTGCAAACCAATCCCAGTGTCTTTACTCTTTTTGTGTTTTGCTGCGAATTATTGTCATATTTGTGCCTACTTATAAGTCATATCATTTCACATCACAAAGTTAATCACTACTAAACAATGCCAAAGTGAATCGAAAGGCTGTACAAAGTAACAGGCCTCAACTTTTGAAAGGGATTCTACTGGAAAACATGGACCATCAATTTGGATTTTTTTCTTTTTTTGGTGCACAAGTATTGCCCCTTGAATTAAGCCTCTATTTAGTATATTGCCTTGCAAAATGTCTAACAACATGACATAACAACAGAAAAATGACTGATGGGTTAAAACGGAAAGCAAAAAACTCAAGAAGGGGATGCGAAGGTGTTGGTGTGGATGTGAAATGGAGTCTACTGTGTGGCAACGCTTACCTGAAGAACTCTCTTGGTCAGTCCTGTCTTTTGGGCAAGCTGTTTTAAGTCCTTGGCATCGGGGTTGTGGTTTATGGCAAAGTAGGACTTCATGGTGCGAAGCTGATGGTGTTTGAACGACGTACGCATACGCTTGGTCTTCTGGGAAGGAGGGTAGGATTGCTGATCCCGATCCAAATGGTCCGCTTCGTTCTCGTTACAACCTGAGTACCAGAACAAGGCGAAAATAAAGCATGAGATTCGACATAGAATCACTCGACGATGTTTGTCAGAGAAATATTTGATTTCAAACTCTACATTGAGGATTGAAATATAGTATCGAAAACTATATACAGCTGTAAATTAGTTAATGGATAAACATGTCATATTTAACTTCTTAAACTCTTAAAAACAAAGGTTCCGAAAGTGGGGTTTCTCAGTGATGCCAAAGAAGAACCATTTTAGTTCACAAAGGAACCAGTGAACAGTTCCATTTCTTAGTGTGAAAAGCATTTTAAAAATCTAAAGAACTGTGTTCCACTATAAAGAACCTTTTGTATGTTCCATGGATGTTAAAGGTTCTACAAGGAACCATCGATGCCAAAAAAAAGAAGTGAAAAAGTCATTAGAATCACATGACACCTGACGAAATTAATTGAAATATAACTAAATTCAAAACAACTGCTTGCCAACCTTTTGCAATTTATTACAATATTCATATGAAAATTTGGGTGGATGAATAGCGTCACCTTCGTTTTATCTTAAATTACTGTACTTGATAATTTATGGATGTATAGATATTAATACCCGTTAACTACCATGGATAGCTAAAATGATTTATTAATCAAAGGTGTCAGTTGCCTTCATGTTAAATCGCTGCTCCGTTTAATTCATTTGGTAATTAATTCGATCGGGGCTCATTTCACCGCACCGTTTACGTTTGTGTTTACATTAGTAAATATATAAAATAATTACCTATTAGAATGAACAAGAATTTATAGCTATGAGGAGAACAAAATGTTCTCACGAGTGTTGTTTTCACGATCCAGGCTCCTTTTTTGCCACCAGAGGTCTCTATCTACAAATATGCAACAAGTCGACTGGTGCATTGGGTTTTTAACGAATATAAAAATATACAATACTATGCACAATTATATATCACTTTGAAATAACAATTTAAAACTAATACTAATTATATGGGAAAGGAAAATAATGCAATTTAAATTTAATTTAAATTTAAATAATGCAAGCTGAAAAAAAAATAAAGATTGAAGAAAAGGTGAAAAACTAAATGTTAACATTGTAACGTTACCAAAAATAATATAAGTATAAACAAACAAAATGCTTCAATAATAAAATAAAAACAACGAAAACGACAATAATAGACCTCAATAAATAAAACTGTCACCAATCATCAATAATATCGCTGAAGTCGTATTAACTTGAGAATTATTACAACTGACAACCATTTAATTGTGTAAGACAAACTACAGCTGTTATAGAATATTGCAAAATTCACAGCACGTTAGAGTCCGGATAAAAAAGCGAAGGAGTTTAGACTCGGACTGATGTGTGCGCTCGCGCTTGTGTCCTGAGAACAGCCATGACCTTCAAGTGGCTAAATCGGAGCTGGTTGAAAGCCAGAGATTCCGACGTCACATTCAATTAACGGAGAACAATTAACAGGCAGATTACCCTTATTTCTCTCCATTCATGAAGAACGGCAGAAACTTGGCACACAAAGCCACATTTTTTCCAAGCAGACAGTAATTGTAACAGCCAAAACAAAACAGGCGCAGCGGGGGTGCATTATGACGTATGGCTGAATTCGAAAAAGTAGAAAAATTAGAAAAAGCGAGGAAATAGTGACTGGTATTACGAGGGAAGATACAGGCCTGTGGGCGATGGATCTACATTGCTATGATCCCTGCGCGTGCACGGGGCTGGGTCACGGGGTTCACTCCTTTGAGAATATCAAATTAGATGTTTGATGACGCACTAATGAGCGAGGCCTATAATTAATCAGATCCAATCATCAAGACACAAGCGCGATGTAGCCTACATTTTACTGTTGTCGCATAAATAAAAACCAAAGAAAAAATAAATATAGCCTAGCACTAAAAGAGGAAAAAATACAGTGTCATTGTATATTTTTGTAGGTTATAATATTCTAGGCATATGATGATAGGCTACAGTATTAATGCAGCTGTACGATTTTTTTTGTGGCGAATTCGCGATAGGGCGCACATTTTTGTGATGCTACAAAATTTTTATCGTAATTTCTATGTAATAATGATAGACATTTGAACACACTGAAATACTGATTTTCACTTGAACCGAAAATATTGTTTGCAGGCATTAAGAACTAAAAGCTAAAAAAAAATCTTATGAACAAGATGGTTATTATTGGAACATCTTGGCTGGTTTGTTACTGGTCCAAGGTGATCTACAAGCACGACCATGGCCCTATCACCTGATAATCCATCTGATCTATTATCTAGACCAGCTTGGGCCAACTAATGACCATAAGTGACCAGCATGGTCCAGCATGAAACCATCAAACAACCAACAACTAATATCTAATCTCACGTCTGCTATTAGTATATTTATACAGGCTCTATTCCTTGGATGACATGGTTTAGCCTATGTCATGTTTGCTCATACACACACACACACACACACACACACACACACGGTTTATATATATATATATATATATATATATATATATATATATATATATATATATATATATATATATATATATAAAGAATTAAAACAAATTTGCTGCCTTTTATTTTTTAAGTAACAATCAACTTGGATGTTTAAGTCATTTCCACTAAAATTAGGCCTACATTAAACTGACTTTAAAAATGGAGTTGAATCTTGTGTTAATTATATATATATATATTAAATTGTTTAACTTATTTTGATGAGTTAAAGCAATGTAAAAAAAAAATATAGGCCTATATATGTTGTCATAACTTATCGATCATTACATTTTTTACAATGTAGATTAATAATCATAATCCCAGAACAAGTTTTAAGTGTCCCACTTTCCCGGAAAGAACCTGTCCCACTTTATCTACACATAGTGCACTTCAAACAGACCCTTGCAAAAAAGGCCTTCTGTAATGCAATTTTGCATATAGGCCTAGTGCAATATATAAAATTGAATTTGCTGAATTGAATATAAAATGTGCTGCCTTACATTTTTAAGTACAATTAACTTGGATGTTTAAGTAGGTTCAACTTAAATTACATTAAACTGACATAAAAAAATGTGTTGAATCTTGAGTAGGCCTAACTAATAAAAAAAGTTGAAAATGGCTTAACTTATTTTAGATGAGTTAAAGCAATGTAAAAGCATATGTTGTCATAACTTATTGATATTTTTTTTTACAGTGCACTAAAACAGGCTATATTAGAGAAATCAGAAATGCATAGCGTGAGGCTTGTATTAATTATTATAGACGTTTGCATTTGATTGTCTGCTGATTTTTAAACGGCAACTGAATTAAATGCATTTTCCCGCTTCCCCCTAATAGTAAAAAATAAAATCAATGTTTATCGAAAGCACAATTATTCACATGTAGATGTAGGCGATTACACGAACAATTAAGGATATAAAATGCAACCAAAATCAATGTTATCCGTCCATTGAGGAAGTCCATTTAATGCACATCTCACCTGAGTTGTAAGAGCCGATATCTATCCCCATCGCTGGACTCTTCCTCTTCCTCGGCCTTCCTTTCTGCACCGTGCCGGTGCCATTGAAGTAAGGTAGCGCGAGCCCTCCGCCTTTGGCCGCTAATTCAGCGTAGTTTAATTGAGGGTGATACTCTCCCTGAACAAGGGTCTCAAAGTGAACCCGGCAGTAAACCAAGTTGTCTTTCATGCCGAAATGGTCACCCGTGGTCAGTGTTTTGTTGCATGTGGTGCAGGTGAAGCAGCTCAGATGGTACACGGAGTCCCTGGCGCGCATCACCATTTCCGAGGCGGAGATGCCGAGGTGGCAGCGGGCACATCTCTGCACGGAGAACCTTCTGGAACAGCACGAGTCATTTATAATCAAAATAAACACTTAGATTGGTAATAACGTTCATTAGGTCATTAATGAACATCACAGAACGCATAACATATTTAAAGCGCATGCACAAATATTTTTGATTCATCAAAAATCATTTTAAAATTTTTCCAATTATTTGAATACACTAGGTCATCGTAGTGATGCTATTTAAGGAACACACTTATTTTTGGTTTACTTTCAATTCAATAATTGGGTTACAAGTTTTAGGTGGCAGTAAAATAGCCTAAACGAATTGAATTTGAGCTGAGGAAAAACCCCATCGTGCATTCAGCATGAATTAATTCGCTTTATTAGATTAATTTAAGCGTGTCAGAAAATCACTATGGGTCAATGGCTTACACTGGCTCTGATGACACCAGTTCTTTATGTGTGTTAAAAAAAAAAAGTTACTAACCAGGGCCTACTAAACAGGCCTAATGCACGGTTTAAGCCTCAAAGTTAAACTTACCTGTAGTAATCCTCTTTGCAGTAAATGCTGCCATCCTTCGCGAAACACGTCAGCTCGGATTCAAGGGCCAGTTTACATTCACAACACTTGAGACACCTTAAATGCCACTGTTTATCAACGGCGAGTAAGTAGTATCTGTCGGAGATTTTCCCACCGCAGCCGGCGCACAGCGCGGGCTTCTCTGGGCTCATGGAGGGCATAGTCTTCAGAAAACACAACATAAAGAGATGGAGTGAGTGAGTGAGTGAGGGAGTGAAAGTGTATGCGTTCATTAAAATACAGGCCTACCACACTAATTGAGTTTGCCACAATAGATTTAGAACTAAAACTAAATAAAAATAAAGCCTGAATAATAAAAACAAATTAGCTTATTCAGAGATATATATATATATATATATATATATATATATATATATATATATATATATATATATATATTAATGTAATTGTTATCAGAGTGCGAGATGGATATACCGATTTATTAAGGCAAAATGAGATATAATGCACAGTTCTATAACGCAGGCCTGTGTTTTGTTTTTACTGCGATGTGTATAACAGTGTAGCCTATTCTAAAAAGAAATACAAATTACAAAAGTATGCATAGGCTATATAGGCCTAATGATACTAGCCTACTAATAACCACAATTATTATTATTAGCTTTATTGCATGTTTATTAGCACATTGGCATATGCATATAAAGTATAGCCTACTTCTTTTTTTTGTAGTATTTATTTCGTGGTCTTATAAGAAGTTATTCTGTTGTGTTGTGACAACTGCTAAAATGAAGCCTATATAATATTTGTAAGAATATAGTTACAAATTTAAAATATGTAGGCTACATTTTTATTTATAAATATCCCTCCTTTTTTATTTTATTTTTTATATTAAATACGTTTTACTAACAAATTAGCCTCGCCATTTATTTAGGCTAGGCTACTTTAAAAATCTTCCAGAATATATATATTTTTTTGCATGTGTCTTGAGGCCTGCTAATCTTGCAAAATGAGGATCGTACATTAAACTACATTAAACTAATTTTCGCTGTGTTTTTAAGTGGGTTACAAACTGTGAAGTCTGCGACTATTAAGAGTTTAGGAGTGCTGAGATTTGCCCAAACGAAAAACACACGCTAATAATGCAAAATCTTACCGTTTCTCGTCCGTTCATCTGGACTGTTTTAGCCAGACGAGACTCGGTTTTAGATCTCCTCTCCATCTCCTCCATGATCCCTTGAATATGATCCCCAGAGATGCCGTGGAAAAGCATGGCTGCTGGACGCAATGTGCAACTGCTTTCTTTCGCCTTGCACCCCACAACTTCCATATACAGCTTTCCGGATCCTTAAAACATCCGAGTGGATCTACACCAACAAATTCACACAAATGCAATCAATATTTAAAAATATAGCCGGTGGAATTTGATGGATGGCGCTGGAACAGTCAGGAGAACAAGTCCACTTCTCCAATGTCTCGTGCAGGAGGGGAAAAAAGTATAGTCCGGACGATATAAGGCAAAGCTGAAGTCTGAAGGATGTTTTAAACCTGGTTTTTCAGATAGTCCCAATCTCCTACTGGGGATCCGAATGCTTGAAAGTCAGGTTTGGGACTGTGTGTGTTAGAGATCCTGTGTCCTATTTGTGAAGAGAGCAAACGCCTGCCCAGCTCGGGTAATTGGGTAGGAGGAGTCCTCCCTCTCTCCAATGCCACTGATTTCTATTCACCAACAAAGACCTGTCACTCTCTCTTCAAACCGATGGTGATGGGCAACACGAGCTTGGAAAGCACTTGGTACAGACCTTTTACTTCTTTTTAGCTGCAGTTTGCCACTTTGCCACTTTTTTTTTGTGAGGCTTTATTTTTTTTTTCTTGTAGTTTTTAGCTTATACTTCTATTATTGTGTGTAACTGAGTGGTTCAAAAGTATAACTGAATTAAGTGTTGAATGTTAGTCATCTGAGCTGTCTTTAGTTTTGTGTCTTGTTGGAAAATTGCGATTGGGAAATTATCTTATGGAGTTGGTTGTTTAGTTTCTTAACGCAAATGATGCAACTGAAAGCATGTGTCATTTATAATTAGCCTCATTTATAATTCCCGTTTATATATTTGCATGGATACATTTGAAGCAAGTGTATGAAGCACCCATAGGCCTATATATATATATAATTGCTTTCTTTAAATGTATTTGAAATTTGGACTCTGCACCGTTTATCTCAACTGCACAAATTCAGCTATAATGTATTTTATGCTTAAATAAGAAAATGTAAAACAACTGTTTGAGGATAAAGTGTGTGACATCTGTAAAATGAAAGTGAACTAAAGTGGTGGCATAATTTAAAAAGTTGTCAGACTGCTTTATCAAGGTGTGTGTGTGTGTGTGTGTGTGTGTGTGTGTGTGTGTGTGTGTGTGTGTGTGTGTGTGTGTGTGTGTGTGTGTGTGTGTGTGTGTGAGTGAGAGAGATTGTCTCTTTCTCTTGTGTGTTTGCGGGAGAAAGAGAGAGAAAGGAGAGCGAGGGAAGGGGGGCGATGCTGTTGGGAGGAGGAATAAGCAGTTGTTTACATTCTTTGATTTTCAGATGTCAAACGTCAAATGAATCTCATTTCCACAGTTTATTTTCTGTACGAATACATACGAGAAATGGTCTAGAATTATATTTGAGAGTGATAATACCTACCTCAATGATAGCAAATTTAATCCAATTAGTCGTGATAGTAATGATATCAAAGGCAGAATGGATTATCTAGGCGATATTTTGCATCTCTTTATGTAGTCTATGTCGCGTTTAAACTGTAACACTCGTTTCGCAAATGTATTTTATTAAGTATTGCACGAGCATTGCCTTCTTAAATTTACACACGCCATTTATTCGATTGATATATTTTAAATAGGATTTGGGTGAGCATTTTAATTATCTTTTTTTTTTAGATTTTTCTTTAATAAGTTTAGTCGCTTCCTTGTGTCATTGTATCTTTCTATTCAGTCTAATTTGTCTATAGTTTTAATTGGTCTAGCAATATATTCATCTTTTTCATGCCCTCCTCTAAAAAAAATATATTCATGAATTATTTAGCCCATTAGAAGAAATTAATAAATTCGTCCTGATCTTGAGGTAGGCTATCAAGCTCACAACAGCTTTCAATCGTGCGGTTATTTTTACTTCATAAAATCGACGGAACAAATGTATCTCACGTGTAAATAATGTGTCTGTCAGCGACCAAATGAGCTTTATGCGAGTCAATTGGTCCAACTGAAATCATGTCAAAATCTGATAATCTCAAATGCAATATAGCAGCAACTTTTGCATTTAACTACAGGAATACGAAGCAAATTACAGTCTTGAGTTTGTAGCTTGCAATTGCTTAAAAAAAATGTTTGCTTCATAAATAAATATTTTTTTATCGAAAAAAAAAAATCGTGTTTTTCAGTTGTTAGATTTTTAACCATCTAATTATTTTTCTCTAAGTCCTTAAGCTCATGTGTGATATTTTTTTATTTCAAGCAAAAACGAATCAAGTTGTAGTCAATTTGTCAAAAAATAACCTTCTACCCTTCTCAAAGACCATCAAATTAGATTTTTACAAACGAAAAATATAATCAAAGTTAAATTACTGTTATATTTAGGATTATTTGTACTAATTTCACAAATCGAGATGTCAACATTTTAATTGAATAGCCTAGCGAACGTCTAAATGTTGCTCGTACCAGATCAGGCTTCAATATGCAAAGTAGCCTAATCTTTCATTACATTTTCAATCTACATTGAAACATTTCCGCCTGCATTAACTTTTACTACCTGTCTCACCTGCCCAGGCTATGTGCAAATTGAAGGTCTCTCATCGCCCACTATGTATAAATAGGCTAGGCTACTGTTTTTCGAGTTATAGTGGCAAACTGCAAAGCAACGTAAATGACCATTTACACCGATAAACAGCATATTCACGTATATAGGCTATCTAAGCAATAGAAAAGTGTGGTTTTACCGTGAGCCGCTGAGCGCCGTCCTGAAGCCCCAGCAGTGCTGCGGTGAGAGAGGGATGAGGATGAGGGTGAGACACGAGCGATCCTACCAGCAGATGGGGGCTGTTCCTTGTTTCTCGCGTGAGTGTCAATTACGACAAATCCTGCGCGAGCACTGAGTACATCAATTGTATTACGCACAACAAGGCCCCTTTCGGGATGTGTTGGTAAAGGATAGATAGAGATTTTCTCTGTGTATTTTCTTAATGTTAAAACATTAACTTCATTAAGTAGTTTTCTCACCTTGAGATCATGCATGACGAGGCTACTTTACTAGATTAAGGTCCGAATTTGATGTTTAAAAATGACAGACAGATAGACAGATAGATAGATAGATGGGGGTGAAATTAATATAATATATATTGGCAACCTTTGAGGTGACATTAGAAGTTGTTAGACTGTTTTCCCCGTAATTCTTTTATATTTTCCAGTTTTGAAAGAATTGATATCACCTGAATCAGCAGGTTCTTGATTAGTTTGAAATGCAAGATCCAAGCTTTTCATCTAAAAAATGTAACATCTAGCCAAGTCGACAGAAAGAGTTGTAACACATTCTAATGTATTGGCTGTTTTGAATTAAAATGTTTAGGATTTAATGGGGGATGGCTTATTATTTGATTATCACAATAAATTCATTGAAAATTGATGTCTATGTTTTACAACCCATCTGGCAGTAGGGTCGGTTGTAACAGCAGAATTATTTGTACTTGATATTCATTTGCACAATTTAGGAATAAGATTAGTATAAATTAAGAATAAAAGAGAGTTAACTGAACCAAAATGTTTTACTCCCAGTCTCTAATATGCAACCATAACCTTTTAAAAGCATCAGTTGTAATTAAATTGCAAAAGAATTATAAATTGCACAGACTGGGAAGGCATCCTAGTTCAACCAAAGACAACAAAACAAGTGTAATATAATGCACAGCTTAGTGACAACACTTCATATTCATTTAATTTAATAGCTGAAAAAACATGGATTTACCCTTAAGATAATCATTGGGCTGTTAACTGTTAATCTGTCGTTATAAAAAACGCAAAAGTACCTAAGGTAGTATACACTTAAACCAATATGTGCTCCAGGTCCTCTGTGCTTGTTCTTTATTTTGTGGAGTTAGTGCACTAAATCTTTTAGAGGGAGTTGTTTGCTCTATTGTGGGGAAACGTACTTAAACTTTAAAAGTGTGAATTGTCTAACACAAAAACATAAAAAATCTGCTCTCTAAATCTTTGAAACACACAGATCCATTACATACAATGCAATACCATCCTAAATACTGAAAAAGTCAACTTTTAAATAAGCTGTTGGAGTAAGGAGAAAGCCATCTCATCTTGAGAGCTTGGCTTACAAGCAACATTTCATGCCATGCAAGTCAAAGGGGAGGAGACTTAGGCATCACACAAAAAGACCAAAATGAAAAACTGCTGTATCGTTACTAAAAACGCACTACTAATTTTCCCAGGCTCAGTTGCTGCTGACCAAGTCATATCCATTAAGTTACAACATCTATCAAATATAAAAATACCCTAGCCATTATTATCTTGAATAATACTTTAGCATGTCTCATTGATAATGTCTAAAAAAAAATGGCGGGATACTGACAGTTACACAAGAACCATGTCCATTTATGAACCATATGTGACGGCTGAATCATGAAACTAATATTTACAAACTGAAGATGGACAACGATTTCTCCAGAGTCGTCGCATTGCACTTTTTTAAGAAGCAACAAAGCCACAGAGCAGATGCTCCTCACCGGTGTTTCGTGCTTTGCTTCGAAGAGGGGACGTTCAGTCTAGCGTGCCTGATGAGAATTTAGCTGCTGTTAAAAATCTCTCTCTTTCTCTCTCTCACTTTCCCTCCCTCCTCACCCCATTTCTCTTGATGCTGAGCCCTGCTCTGCTGATGCAAGAATCACAACTCCCCGTGTTGACAGATGGAGGATGGCTCCATAGCACATAGCCCGTCCCAACAGTCCAACTGCTGCCTAACCAACATTTTTTTTCCGCTTCTCCACCTTTTTAAAGCTGTATTCTTCCAGCACCATTATCCTGAATTGACTTGACCCAAAGAAGCTTTCCTCCATTACAGTGTTTGCAGGCAGTACTATATTGATATTCATCAAACATTCTGGTTAGTCTGTTCTAAATTCCAACCTAATTATTAAACCAACCCCTTATACTCCAAAGACTGTACTTTTGCTGTCTTGCAAGCACTTGCTTCAGGATTTATCAATTATTATTTCAATGATATAAATGTATCATTTTACATCACCATCTATTCTAAGGGTGTGTTTCAATTAGCTATTTCAGTAGTCACTGCACTGGCCAGGGAGTCAGGCATTACATGTCTCATTGTCAAAATCTCTCCAGTGTACTGAAATGGTTGCTCTGTAGAAAACGCCACAAAGCACTGTAAAAAACAAACAAACAAAATAACAGTGAGCACCGGGTGCTCATTATGTTCACTTACCATGTCGACATGTTTTCTCTGGTCTCTCAATCAGACAAAAATGGAGGGCGAGTGCATATTTTATGATGTCACTATAGATACAAAATAAACATAAATAATATCAGAAAGATATACAGCGAGGTTGTAAATAAATAAACTAATTTTAAAGCATGTCCATAGAATTGTTTGCAGGCAATTGATTCATTAGTGTCCCAAATGTTCAGAACTATTGCCCAAATTCATTTTCACAATATGACAGGGAACTACAATTCATATTTTGTATGTCTCCCTATTATAACACCTGATTCTATAACTCACCAGCTCATTAGTAAAGGCCCCATGACATAAATTGTGTCTGTTAAAGGAGACATCCTGTGTGTACCATTGGGGTACTCCAAGAACAAGTTTGGGAAACAGCAATCTAAATCAGTCTCTCAACTCCAGTCATCAGTCGCTCATCTCCCAGGATGTTTTAGATGTCTCCCCAGTCTCAACACTAAGACGCTGTAGTTGAATTAGGTGTTTTAAATAAGGAGACCTCTCAAATGCTCTGGTAGGTGGGTCCCCAGGACAGGAGTTAAGAAACACTGATCTGAGAGTATGTTTACACAACACCATTTTCAAATGAAAACTTTTTATGCGTTTGGCCGTTCATTTACATGACAATGGCGTTTTGGGGGCCTGAAAACGCAAGCTTTTGAAAAAGGGTTTCAAAGTGCAAAGTTTTGAAAAATGACTTTCCCCTTTGCATGTAAACAACAAAAAAGTGAATTTGTGAAAACGGTGAGGTCATACGCATGTTTATTACATGTTCACGCATGTGTATTACATGTTTGTGGGGTGTTTCTTGACAAAGTGACATCTCTAACTACTGGCCTGGCATGCAAAATACAGCCTTTTTTAGTCATTTTCGTAGATCCGTGTGAACAGGGATCGTTTTGACAATGTTGTCATCTGTTTTTAGTACATTGTTGTCATGTTAACATACCCTAAATCATGTAATAGTCTATAACAGTGGTTCTGAACCCTGTTCCTGAAGCCCCGCCTACACTGCACATTTTGAACATCTCCTTAATAAAACATCTAATTCAGGTCATCAGCTCATTAGAAGAGACTCCAAGATCTGAAATGGGCATGTAAGACAAAGCCACTGGTCTACAACAACAAATGTTTTAATTACATCAGGCAACCAGGACAACTGGATTTGCAAGCCATGGTGGGAATGGAAGGTGTCTACACCACATTGCAGAGATCATGCTGGCTGATCTAGAGATCATTCCTTACCCTTTCATACTAGGCAAAGTTAAGGTTTCTCACTGAATGAGTTAACCACCTGATCCAGCCTGAACGGTGCCACATATGGCATGATATGGCCAGACGGTCTGGCTGGAACACTGGGAGAAGTCTTGGGGAGATGCCCTACTGTTTTGTGTGGCTATTTACAGCCCTGTCCAAAGGAATCTGGCCCTGTGACTGTCAGTCAGATGTGGTGAGCTTTTTCAGGAGCACTGGTGCAACCACAGGGAAGCCGGTTGTCCATCTGACCACTTTGGTAAGGCTTCAGCCCCAAGGCTGAATGACATTGTCTCTGTTGCATGACCAGACGGGCAGCTCGGCTACAGCTTGATTCAACACACACACAAACACTGCCAACAACGGCGCTATGGACCACACACCCACGCGCACTGAGAGGGACAGCCCAGATGCTGAAACTGATTTTCCAGCCATCACTCGGCTGACATCCGTTACTCTCAGCCAACGCGTGTCATCCTCTGCCTGGCCTGGGCGCTTGAATGGCGGGGAGAGGCAGTGGTCCGTGGTGTGGCTGAGGGTGCAAGGGTTTGCCCCCAGTCCCCATGAGCTGGAAAGGATGGACCTGGACTAGTGATACATTTGGATGCTGGACCAGGCAGACTGTCCCTTTGCCTCTAGAAAAGTGGCAGTGCATGGACTCTGCTATAGCATATGCTGTGGCTGAAGGTCAGGTGACGGACTCCAATGCTCTGCAGAAGCAGGAATTGTAGCCCCCACAGTAGCTTGGGTGGGTTTCAATTCAGAGGGAATTATCAGTGAGAGAGCTTAGTGTGATTGAAGCCAGAACCCAGGTATGTCTGACCTTAACAACCTGCAGATGAAACAAAGGTAAATTTGAGAAGCGGAGAACGACAATATGAAAAATAGGATGGTTATAAAAAAGTCTGAAAGATTCTTGCAATAAACCACTGATTTTACGTAAAGCCTCTAACCTTCGGCCGACTTGTGCATGCACAATTAACTTACAGAGTAAATAAACAGATCTCACCAGATGCTCAGGTTCGATACCAAAGGAATCTCCTGGATGGAGATGCTGCTCAAGCATAACCAGTTTCCTCTATTTCCAAGGAAGTCCCTCGAGGTTTTAGACTCATTTTCCCTTTCCTTACTCTCATGTTTTCTTGTTCAGTTGTTATGATTCCCACACCTAATCCTAGCACATGACAAGACTAGCGAGCGCATGGCTTGTGAGTTGTTTGCTAAAGCAAGTTTTCTTGAAATCTGTCTGTGCTCTGAGGGACTGAGCATTGTGTAGCGTTTGCATCTCAGTCACCAAATACTGAGAAACAGAGAAAGGAGGGACAGAAAGGGAAAAAGAGAACGACAACACTATGCGATCTCTGAAGTCATATGATGCAGAAGAATAAGGCAGACTTGAAAGTTGGCCTATTTCATGGTCAGGCACTAGGACTGGGAAGGGTCTTGAATGGCAATGCATCTACTTTAATGTGACAGACAAGTCCCTAGGCAAAACAAGCAGACCCGTGGCAGGCAGGCCCAGGTACTTGATGAGTGTGACACCTTTGCCATTCCACTGGAAATGTTGTTGCCGTACGCTCCGCTGCCTCATCTTAGGTTTTACCCAAATAAATTTGCCTCTCATCCGGACTGACGATGCCACAAGCCCCTCGCCTGCCTGTCCTCCCTGGAACTGTTGAGATCATGAATCTCCTTGTCGACGTTCACAGGGCCTTGCTCCTGATAAATGTGCACCCGCCTTGGGACCCTCCCGCCGCCTGATATCGTGCTCTGCGCCAGTCGGCAAAGCTGGGACAGAGCTCTGCCACATACACATTCCCGCATTCAGAGACCATTTTCTTGTTCCTGCCCTGCGATGCTGTGTGACAGGTTGGATGGCCAGTGCCTGGGGCAAAATCTTACTCGGCTTTGCATATCTACAGACAAAGTATCATGTCAACACAATGACTGCACATAATTATAAATGAAGAAATATCTAATAATAATTGTGTGATCTGAATACTTAGTGTTTGTGCTGAAATCACAGTTTTAGTGGATGAAAAAGACCAGAGTATCTATCTCAGTTAGCCACAGGGATATATGATTCAGACAGGGAGATATGAAGATGCATAATGACCAGGAGGTACTACACTAACAACTAAAATACATATATGTATTTTGCTAGATTTTTTTATCTATATGAATAATAACTTAATTAGTATATCCAATTAAACAATACTTCATGGTTAAATACACACACAAAAACAATAGGGTCTATGGAAAAATAAAGGACCTTTAGTGGGCACTCACAGGGCCTTGACAGCAACCCTGTGTATGTGTATGCAAATTGTACATGCTACCAAAAAAAAAAAGAAGATCTGTTAAAGCTAAATTATTTGTTGCATAAGACATCTAAACATCTAAAGGACAAGTAATTTTAATTAGTTTAAATTACAACTCTAACAAATATACATCTGTGAACTCTTGTGTATAATTTCCTATATATTTTTTATGATAAATTAAGTCTTTGATTGTATTTAACATCAACACACATTTATAAGAGGACTTTATTCTCCATTGTGTTTTCTTGGTCGAACATTTGCAGGGAGGAAGTACGTAGTCAGAATTGACAGATGTCAAAATTATGATTGCCTGTAACCATATGAATATTCATGACCGCAAAACAAAAAATTCCCGCTTGTGAAATTCATCTGACAGAGGAGCACACCAACTCCTGTAAGTCAAATCACTGTGGATAGATGTGATTCAAACCATTTCCTGGAGTGTGGGTTGCACATCTGGTGTAGCGCATTTCATCATTTTAAACAGTGTAAGACGAATGCGCATTAAAAGAAGTCCAAATTCAATACAGGAGCACACAAAATGAGCTGTTCAGCTCATCTTAACATTTACTGCTATACATAAAACAAAGAGTTGAAGGTTTTCTTCTTAGCAGGATCCTCCACATTAATTTGCCCGTATGGACACTGTTAGAAAAAAACAAGAAGTTTAAAAAATAATTAATATCATGTGGACAGTTTGCTTTTTATTATGTATTGTGGGTTACCGACAGAATGGATTTCTCCTGTCTCAGCATCATGTAATCCATAAAAAATCAACTAAATTTTTCTCTAAATAAAAAATACTTACTATAAAATTAATACAATACTGACTGACATTTTCTTTCAGTCTTCTTGTAAAGATACACGAGAAAAATATGAAGCTTACATGTCTACAGGCAGTCCCACAGCATCTTCCTCTTTTCCTATGGGCAAACTCAGTGAACACATTGTAGCCGGTTGTAGGGTCAATGTATGTTCTTTTCTGATTCTGTGAACAGATGCAATTTGCAGATGATCATCTGTTTGTAAATGCTCATATTTGAGAAGATTGTTTATAAGGATCAGTGTTCCGTAAAGAACATATTTCAGGGTATAATATTAAACTACTAAATGATTATAATAAATAAACTTTATTCCAAAAAAGTTTTCATCCACTTTACTCCCTAGAAATGTAACAAGTCATTAATAAAAATACAGCTGAAACACTGTATTGCAAACAAACGTGTTTCTTAAGCATCATTTCTGACTCTTCCTCAGAGAGCGTTGGCTTCATCTATGACAGCCTTCGACGCCAAAAGGGCCCAAGGCGCTTTTTGTGGCATGCCATTTCAGATGCCATCCTTTGGCTCCATAGTGAAGCTGACACTGTCTGTGCATCCTCCAACTCTACGGGTCTTCCATAACTTTCTCTCGGCCATCAAACTACATAGTTCCTGACAGCCAAAAGAAACATTCAAAAATGACCCAGTCTTCCACACACTTAAGTAGCCTTAGCTACTAGTCTGCAAGTTAGAGGCCTAGTATGTTCTTTTTAGTTACCTAATCGTGTAAAAATATCCTTAGAATTGCAAAATGTAGAATCTTCAATGGTAGGAATGCCTAGCTGCTAATATTGAACCATCTGTGTTGGTAAGGTTCCCTGTCACATAGGTCATTGACTCAGGTTTGTGTATCTACACGAGTCTCTTTAAATGTGACACCAGCTGCTAGATGTGCAGTTTATATAAGCGTTTGATTTTGCCCTTACCTTGCATGCGTCCAGATGGAGTTTATGAATGAATCTGTCGTCATCTGAAAGCGTGTTTGTTTCATGTGACGCGGTTGTGTTTTTATCGTGAGAATTCGAATTTGATTCGCTCTCGCGTGCACTGCAATATGAACGCGGCTTTCTCTTATTGTACACCTCATTTAACACTATTATATTCGTTCGACTGCGTTTAAAACTTGTTAATTTTAAAAGTATACATGAACCGAGCAGCCGCATAACTCGTGATAACGAGGGAAACTAAAATGTCATGTTACGATGTTGCTTGCAGACAAATGCAAACTTCTGACAGTAGGCTACCTAGAGACAGTTCTCACAACAACCACTGCCTACAGGACAAAATGTTGTTGCTGTTCAAATAACTATATTCACACTCTGCTCTGCTGCCAATAAATGTTAAAAACCACCGAACAAAACACCGCTGTATGTATTCTTCCTCATTGTGCTTTTCATGTTCTGAAACAGTGCACAAGATGCATTTAAGCGCCACCTCTGTTGGACAGTAGAACTACAGCAAGGGGAAATGTGTTGCCATACTTTTAACTCCACTCCAGTGAGTATTTCAGGTAAAAAAAAAAAACTTGTTTTTATTATGAAGTACATTTATGTGAAAGCATCTACATTAAAGACTGTCGAAAATGTTCGCGGTTATCGAGGTGAAAAAAAAAATACAGTTAACGACGACACAACAACATGCCCCTTTATTAATTTTCTCAATGAAATCTGCATTTTTTTCAACTAAATTCAACGCTGATTAGTTTAAAACAATCATGAAATCGAAAACATTTATTTAAAAAGCAAATGTAAAAGGTAATATAGCCTATAAAATCTGGTTGTTTTGGCCAACACATTTTGTAATTAGCAATTTTATACATAAAATGTATTATATAAATTATTACATATAATTATATATATATATATATTATTATTATTATATAAATTAATTATAAGTATTTCAATTAAATTCATGACATTATATATAAATTATATTGTGACATTTAAACCCCTTGACATCTTGCCCCAATAAAAATGTGATACGTTTCACTGACTTGACATTTATGAAGAACTTCCTTGTTCTAAGAACAGTTTAGGCATTTATAGTTCAGCAGCCATCATTAAATAGTTGACTTTTGCCTGTTAACTGCATATTGAACTACGATTACAGGCTTGCACATTCAATTCCTTAGTATAGAATATAGTAAAGTGCGCTTATTCATTTTACTGGCGCAGAGGATAAACAATGGAAAAGAGTAAAAAAGGAGTAACTACAACCACAAACAGATCAGCAGAGATAACAGCAGTTCACTTTGAAATGACAAGCCAGTGACATACCGTAGTAGCAGAGTGAGAGACCTCTTCATTAACCACCACAATCACCACATTCACCTCCCCCTTTTGTATTGCAACAGGTTTAAATGAGTTATGTGTTGACCCATAAGAAACACAAGCTATTTTTTTTTTAAACAAGTGGGTGGTGTGAATTTATACTTCCTTTGCATTAGCCAACCACTAGAGTGAAACAATTGAGTGTTTAACTTATAAACAGGTCCTGTTTTTTTTACAGGCCTATTTTTAAACATTATAGATGTTCACATTCCTCTTCAGAAACATTTAAGGATGTAATAATATAAAGAAGGTATTTGCAAACCATACATAGGCCTACATGCATTGTATGCAAGCTAGCATCAGTATAGCAGACATGCCTATGCATGCAAAATAAAAAAAAATATGCTGAAGGATGCAATTAAAGGGACAGTTCACAAAAAAAGGGACATTTAGCCTACTCATCATCCTCATGTTGTTCCAAACCTTAATGACTTTCTTTCTTCTGTGGAACACAAAAACAGATCAGGTATATTAAGTAAGGTAGGCTACAGTAACTTATTTAGGACTGACAGGCTCAGTCACCATTGCCTTCATTCAATGAAAGTGAATGGAGACTGGTGCTGTCATTCCGCCTGTCATCTCAGTTTGTATTCCACAGCAAAAATAAACTCATACAGGTTTGAAACAACAAGAAGGAGAGCGTAAATAATGACGAAGTGTTCATTTCTTGGAATCACAATCCCACTGAAATACACACACACACGCGCACGCGCGCATACTCGCGTGACCCAGGTGCTTCCTGGTGCTTCACTGCAGGATCACAGGCTGGGGAACCGAAACGGTCAGCAGCGCGTCTAGGAAGCGTCAGCGGGGAGGACGCGCGCCGACAGATAGAGGAATGCAGCAGTTTCCGCGACCGTCCGTCAGGTAGCCGCCGCGGATCCAGAAGGTTCGCAGGCAGCGCGCGTGACTCGGAGTGCGCGACGGTGTTTTATTTTCCCGCCGTCGGCGCGAGCTGCTGCTGACGCGATGCTTTAGCCATGGACAGCAGGATAAAGTAAGTCCACATTTATTTACCTTACGCATTCCTTTGGTTTGTCGCGGTACGCGTTATCAGTCTCCGTAAATAAAAGTCTCTCATACGGTCAAAATGTTGATAGCGGCTATTGTAAATCCGTTAGTTAGCTAATTTGGCTACTGAGTGGAGATGACAGGTCCAGCTGACCGGTTAGCTGTTTACCTCAGACATGCTAACTAGCCTAGCCGCATTCCTCTGCAGACATTTAAACTTGACAGCTGCACATATTTAATTTAGCTAGAATTAGACGCGTTAACATCTCGTTTTATTAGCATCTATGGATTTGTACTGTAATTATTATGCTTATATTGCGAATTCACAAGAGAAAACTGACTACATACTTTAGTCTCTAATGACATGTCGAGCTTTTAAAGGAATAGTTAACTCAAGTTTAACATTAAATCTGGTATAACTTTTTCTTTAGTGGAACACAAGCAGATGTTAGGATGTTGGAAAATAGTAACGTTAGTGAATGGAGACTGAGACTGTCATTTTCCTGTCATCGACAGAAGAATGAAAGTTACATTGGTTTGGAAAGAGTAAATAATATCAAAATGTTAGTTTGTAAGTGAACTGTTCCTTTAACAGTCTCAAAGAGTTGTTAAGTTGTGAATTGGGCTTGTTTTTCCTCTTTCAGCGAGAATCCTGCGAGAACATTTGATTTGGCACTTCAGGTTGCATGTCCAGCATCTGAAAATGAAGGTGAGCCTTCACATTTTTTATGTTTTGCATATGCATGTTTTAAACAGACCTGTGCCTTTTTTGTCTCCAAAACACACAAGTATTTACATTAGAAAGACTTTGTTGAACCTCTATTTTAAATTACTTTTTGGTATTTTTTATACCAAATATACCTTATACTTCTTATTTGGTATTTCCTTTTTGGTATTTTCCTTGGGATCCATGTTTACTCAGGCTTATAATGTAGCACTGCTCATATTTCATGGCTTTTAAGTGATAATGTTTGGCATCATGATAGTTTGTCCAAATGAAGTTTGTTTATAATTTTG